>NC_044979.1:63541424-63898028 GCF_008728515.1 Papio anubis | reverse complement strand
TCCTTATCAATCTCATTCAAATTAGTGAGCAATGGCAAAAATAAAAACAATTTTAAGGTATTTTTCCTTTATCAGTCATTGATGGTTGTAGTATTTTTTACTTATAAATTATGTTTTTTTGAACATAATAATAAAACGCCCACATTCCTTTACTACACATCCATTGGTTTCAAGAGTCAGTGATTAGGATTTTCTGGATGACAAGAGGAAGTCAACTTGAGGTTTAACATTAGACTAACTCCTGTTCACAGAATTCTTCCTTAAGAACAGTTCAGCAGGTTTGTAAATTGGCTATCTGGTCATCCCTTTGATAGATATGTCTATGTTTGAAGTGTTGGGTTATACAGCAGTAAGACACTTGAAACTTTCCTTACCAAAGGGTACTGAAAGCATCTTTAATTCTGCTTGCTAGTCTGTTTCTCTCTCATTTGGAAAGAATGGGGCATACAGTTTATCTTACTCTGAGAATTTTGGATTAATGAAATTTTGCAGAGATTATAACCATTTATATATAAAAACTTAAATACTTATCATAGGCAATATACCTTTTCTGTTTCAATCTTTAGAAATCATACATTTCTCTAGATAAGTGAGTGAAATAATTACCTTTCAAACCAATTACTCTTTTCTCACACCAGTTGTCATGGAAGTTATCAGGAGAATATAAAAATAAGGAAAAGCTATATTAGATATAAAAACTAAAGAAGTCTGTTGCTGAAGACCTTCCAGACATTTTAGAGTTTTTGCTGTATCTAGCCAGATGGGATGAATTTAAGGTATAGTATGGAAGAAACACTTGGGATTTCCCTCATATCATTGCAGTTTGTAGGTAATTCTGACAAAAGCCCACTAATCTCCCTAACACAAGATGGAAACCACAAAGGGGAATCTAAAGTGGGTGGGATCATCAATCCAAAAAGTAGATACTTGGGGGCTATCCTTGAATTGTATGGCCAATCAAGGTAGAATGCAGATGGTGACAAAATTCCTTTATGCCATTAGATGGTTTCACAGGAGCAAAATTCTGTACTGTCACTCCTGTGACTTATATACTCTTTACTCTCCAGCAAAGATCTTTGATATTTGCAAAGTGAGTTCAAGTTCACATTAGCTCTATTTTTCTTCTTTTTGTAGTCTGAAGATTTCAGGAAAGGACTCACCCTGTTATCTGACAGGATCCATTCTATTTTCCACATAACTATGCATCAGCACTCTCCATGAGAAAAGACCTAGAGAGAAGTGAGAGCAAATAGAGAAAAGCAAGCATATTGATAAAAAGATTATGCATTGAAAAAGATTAATACCTGGCAGTTGAGACGTAGTAACTAGGTCTAATATTTTCAACTAAATATAAACAATCGTTGCAGAATATAAACAAAACCCAGACTTGGCCACCCGTGGACTGTGGTGGACAAGACAGGTAAAACTGCTCCATAATGATACCTAAAACAAGACAGAGACAGAAATATTCTGCTTACAAAAAAAACAGTTCTTCTTTTTACTATTTATCAATGACAACTCTAGCTTCCTGACAGCACTCAATTCAAACTGAGCCTTTACTTTCTTAATCCCTTCTTAGAATCACACAGTCTAAGCCAAGTACTATAATAAGCAAGCACCTCTTAAAAACATCTTCTCTAGATACCTCATATGTCTACAGCAAGGGAAACAAACATTACAGGTGTGTTCCTGGACGTCATGACTGGTGAGCTTCAACACTTTCTTAAACTATTAGAGGATGTGATTCGGTATGAGGTATGAATTTCTTTGACAGAAAACAAACTAAAACAAAATCAACAACACAAAAAGACGACAGGGAAGGGACATTTTAGGTTTCTTTTTCCTTTTTTTTAGGTAGATTTAAGAGAATATGAAACTCTTAAACTTGAGTAAATGAACAATTAGATGAAGAAGGGAATATTTGAGCCAAAGAAAGAACTCATGAAGACAGAAGCATAACTGATAAATTTAAAAGAATAAGGTCATCAATGACCACTATATTGGAGATTGCATAAAATTAGTTCAATAAAAGAAAGGACAATAGAATATAGAATAGACATACTATACATGGGTAGATGAGTGAGCAAGAGCTAAATCCAGCTCACATACCTCTTTCCAGGTCTCAGATATTGCAAAGTAGGGGCTGCATTTAACCAGAGGAAGGAGAGCATATTTACCCCACAAAACTGCCAGCAATCCAGCAGGTACAAGGGTCAGGATAGGCTAATATCAGACCTGAAGAAGAGTCTATTTAAAATGAAGTTTTCATAGGTTAGGTTAGTGCTTCCCATGCATTGGGCCACAACACAGAGAGGTTCTCAGGAACTCGATTGCTTGTCATTTGGGCATCCCAGTAAGGCCTTACAAGGTTGGGAGCCCAGAAGTCAATACTCTACAGCTGCAAGAAACTACTTCAGTTTATCCCAGTTTACCCCAGGTTTGAAGCATTGGCCAAGAATAATTTACATGTTTTGTCTCTCAGTTCTTATCACGTTTCCATAGTGTGCCTAGTTCTGGAGAAGAGCTGAACAAAAGAGCTAAGGGCCTTGCATGAATCCTACATTTCTCTACCTTTAAGCATCTTTTTCAATATCCTCCTAATTCTACTTTCTCTCTCACAACCATACTGTCCTAAATAACTCCTAAAATCTTAATCTATAGGAACACCAAGTTTCAGATGTCTTAATTGTTAGTTTGAGATGTAATAATGATGATCTCAGTGTCAGTGCCTCTGTTACTGAATAAATGTTGTGAGCAGGCATGTTGGATGAGATGAAAACTGAATACTACAAAGGCAAAGGTCATGGATGTGTGTCTCATAAGTGCAGTTTAGGTCAATTTTATTTGAATATTGAGAATTTCTTGTAAGTTTCATACTGCTCAGTCCACTTGGTCAAGTTCTTGGTCAAGCCAGTTTTCCTACTAGAGCCACTGCAGAAGTCAACCACAGATTAAGCACTTCTAATAACTATTCTTTGTCTTTTCTCTTATTTTGTAGATCCTGGCATGAGACCCAGCATTTTCAGACTTTTTCTTTTGCAAATATAACAATTTCCACTCTCAATTTTTATTTTAAATTATTTCCTTCACTTCTTATAATGTCTAAATAGGATTAAATTATTTTCTTTTTGAATTTCAAGTTTAATTTTTTGCTAACAGTGATTGAAAACAAAACAAATTAAATCAGTGTAAAACAGCACAAAACAAAAAAGCAATAGTGACTTCACAGCCACCTCCCTGACAATCACCATTTCCCTACTTCTTGTTTCTCTTCAGAAATTCTGTATTCTAGATAATTTATCATTCTAGCCCCTGATATAGGCCCTACTCTCTACATTAAAGACTTTTGAGTATTCTTATCCTCTTTTTCTCCCTCCTGTTAGACAGTTTATTAGGTATTGACCTTGGATTCTGTTTAGCAGCCATCATCCCAGATTCTTAAAAGGGATCCATTCCCCGAATCAAAATGAAGACATATGGACCAACAACAGCGTAAAATGTCTACAACTGTGACAGGGAGCTAGTTTCACTTCATAGCAGCAAACAACAGAAACACTGTGAACAACTTAAGCAAAAAGGGGAAGAATGAATTGTAAGGACATTTGAGACTTCATAGAATTGATAAACTTAGTTAATTGCTGGAAGTAGAAAACTGTGTGCCCTCTGTTTAAGTTTTCATAGTTTGATGTGGAGCTCTAGTGTGCCCTATTTTGGGATTTGGAACGGATATTCAGATGTTTTCAGCAAATCTAAGTCATAAATTCATTATTAAAATGCTGCTTTCTCCTTTCTATTCCAATTTCTTCATTCTAACTCCGTTTTAAAGGCTGCTACTCTTTTTTTCTTAACCATTTCTTTCTTTTTATTTTTTATTTATTTAATATTTTTTTAAATTATACTTTGAGTTCTAGGGTACATGTGCACAACGTGCAGGTTTGTTACATGTGTATACATGTGCCATGTTGGTGTGCTGCACCCATTAACTCGTCATTTATATTAGGTCTATTTCCTAATGCTATCCCTCCCCCCTCCCCCCACTCCATGACAGGCCCTGGTGTGTGATGTTCCCCACCCTGTGTCCAAGTGTTCTCGTTGTTCAATTCCCACCTATGAGTGAGAACATGTGGTGTTTGATTTTCTGTCCTTGCAATAGTTTGCTGAGAATGATGGTTTCCAGGTTCATCCATGTACCTACAAAGGACAGGAACTCATCCTTTTTATGGCTGCATAGTATTCCATGGTGTGTACGTGCCCCATTTTCTTAATCCAGTCTATCATTGATGGACATTTGGGTTGGTTCCAAGTCTTTGCTATTGTGAATAGTGCCGCAATAAACATATGTGTGCATGTGTCTTTATAGCAGCATGATTTATAATCCTTTGAGTATATACCTAGTAATGGGATGGCTGAGTCAAATGGTATTTCTAGTTCTAGATCCTTGAGGAATCACCACACTGTCTTCTACAACAGTTGAACTAGTTTACAGTCCCACAAACAGTTTAAAAGTGTTCCTATGTCTTCACATCCTCTCCAGCACCTGTTGTTTCCTGACTTTTTAATGATCACCATTCTAACTGGTGTGAGATGGCATCTCATTGTGATTTTGATTTGCATTTCTCTGATGGCCAGTGATGATGAGCATTTTTTCACGTGTCTGTTGGCTGCATAAATGTCTTCTTTTGAGAAGTGTCTGTTCATATTCTTTGCCCAATTTTTGATTAGGGTTGTTTGATTTTTTCTTGTAAATTTGTTTAAGTTCTTCTTAGATTCTGGATATTAGCCCATTGTCAGATGGGTAGATTGTAAAAATTTTCTCCCATTCTGTAGGTTGCCTGTTCACTCTGATAATAGTTTCTTTCACTGTGCAGAAGCTCTTTAGTTTAATTAGATCCCATTTCTCTATTTTGGCTTTTGTTGCCATTGCTTTTGGTGTTTTAGTCATGAAGTCCTTGACCATGCCAATGTCCTGAATGGTATTGCCTAGAGTTTCTTCTATGGTTTTTATGGTTTTAGGTCTAACATTTAAGTCTTTATTCCATCTTGAATTAATTTTTGTATAAGCTTTAAGGAAGGGATCCAGTTTCAGCTTTCTACATATGGCTAGCCAGTTTTCCCAGCACCATTTATTAAATAGGGAATCATTTCCCCATTTCTTGTTTTTTTCAGGTTTGTCAAAGATCAGATGGTTGTAGATGTGTGGTATTATTTCTGAGGGCTCTATTCTGTTCCATTTGTCTATATCACTATTTTGGTACCAGTATCATGCTGTTTTGGTTAATGTAGCCCTGTAGTATAGTTTGAAGTCAGGTAGTGTGATGCCTCCAGCTTTGTTCTTTTGGCTTTAGATTGTCTTGGCAATGCAGGCTCTTTTTTGGGTTCCATATGAACTTTAAAGTAGTTTTTTCCAGTTCTGTGAAGAAAGTTATTGGTAGCTTGATGGGGATGGCATTGAATCTATAAATTACCTTGGGCAGTATGACCATTTTCACAATATTGATTCTTTCTATCTATGAGCTTGGAATGTTCTTCCGTTTTTTTATGTCCTCTTTTATTCCATTGAACAGTGGTTTGTAGTTCTTCTTGAAGAGGTCCTTCACATCCCTTGTAAGTTGGATTCCTAGGTATTTTATTCTCTTTGAAGCAATTGTGAATGGAAGTTCATTCATGATTTGTCTCTGTTTGTCTATTATTGGTGTATAGGCACACTTGTGATTTTTGCACATTGATTTAGTATCCTGAGACTTTGCTGAAGTTGCTTAACAGCTTAAGGAGATTTTGGGCTGAGACGATGGAGTTTCCTAAATATACAATAATGTCATCTGCAAACAGGGACAATTTGACTTCCACTTTTCCTAACTGAATACCCTTTATTTCTTTCTCTGGCCTGATTGCCCTGGCCAGAACTTCCAACACTATGTTGAATAGGAGTGGTGAGAGATGGCATCCCTGTCTTGTGCCAGTTTTCAAAGGGAATGCTTCCAGTTTTTGCCCATTGAGTATGATATTGGCTGTGGGTTTGTCATAAATAGTTCTTATTATTTTGAGATATATCCTACCAATACCTAGTTTATTGAGAGTTTTAGCATGAAAGGCTGCTGAATTTTGTCCAAGGCCTTTTCTGCATCTATTGAGATAATCATGTGGTTTTTGTCTTTAGTTCTTTTTATATGATGGATTATGTTTATTGATTTGCATATGTTGAACCAGCCTTGCATTCCAGAAATGAAGCCAACTTGATCGTGGTGGATAAGCTTTTTGATGTGCTGCTGGATTGTCTCTCAGACCATGGTGCAATCAAACTGGAGCTCAGGATTAAGAAACCCACTCAAAACCGCACAACTACATAGAAACTGAACAATCTGCTTCTGAGTGACTACTAGGTACATAAGGAAATGAAGACAGAAATAAAGATGTTCTGTGAAACCAGTGAGAACAAAGACACAACCAGAACACAACCAGAATCTCTGGGACACATTTAAAGCAGTGTGTAGAGGGAAATTTATAGCACTAAATGCCCACAAGAGAAAGCAGGAAAGATCTAAAATTGACACCCTAACATCACAATTTAAATAACTAGAAAAGGAAGAGCAAACACATTCAAAAGCTAGCAGAAGGCAAGAAATAACTAAGATCAGAGCAGAACTGAAGGAGATAGACACACAAAAAAAAACCCTTCAAAAAATCAATAAATCCAGGAGCTGGTTTTTTGAAAAGATCAACAAAATTGATAGACTACTAGCAAGACTAATAAGAAAAGAGAGAAGAATCAAATAGATGCAATAAAAAATGATAAAGGGGATATCACCACCCATCCCACAGAAACACAAACTACCATCATAGAATACTATAAACATCTCTATACAAATTAGAAAATCTAGAAGAAATGGATAAATTCATGGACACATACACCCTCCCAAGACTAAACCAGGAAGAAGTTGAATCCCTGAATAGACCAATAAGAGGCTCTGAAATTGAGGCAATAATTAATAGTCTACCAACTGAAAAAAGTCCAGGACCAGAAGGATTCACAGCCGAATTCTATCAGAGGTACAAAGAGGAGCTGGTATATTCCTTGTGAAACTATTCCAAACAACAGAAAAAGAGGGAATCCTCCCTAACTCATTTTATGAGGCCAGCATCATCCCAATACCAAAGTCTGGCAGAGACGCAACAAAAAAAGAGAATTTTAGACCAGTATCCCTGATGAATATCAATGCGAAAATCCTCAATGAAATACTGGCACACTGAATCCAGCAGTGCATCAAAGGCTGCTACTCTTATTGTTGAGTTTTCCTGTTTATGATATGCCCAGCACAGTACCTGACACGTAATAGATGTTTAATGTGAGTTTCATTATACTTACATTTTCTGTTTGAGTACATCTGTTCATCTCTCCTATCTGGTCTACCAATTTTTTTTTTTTCCTCACTTCATTTTGTACATTATCTGGGGTGACACTATTCACAATTCTGGGCTTCATCATATTTGTGACTTAAAGCCAATGACACTCCATTTTTAAAACCCTAAAGTCCCTGTGATTACATTTCCACAGAAATCTGTTGGGCCCACCCTTGGGAAAAGTGATTTAAATCCATAGTTCTTTGCTCTGGGTGTAGTATTTCTCTAATATGTCCCCCTTAATTGCGAAGTCTCAATAACCAGACCCAGTCTCTTTTCCTCTCACACTTCTCTTCACTTATTCATTTTTCCAAATTCTATATTAGGAATGAAGACAAAAGGAAGAGACAAAAGCTTATTTCTAAGTTTTGAAACTTTTTTTCTGACTCCCCTTGAGAATCAGGATTTAAAATCATATAGATGCTCTTCCTTTTAAAGATAAAAGGAGATATTGTTACCCCACATGGTAAATAAATCATAATAAATCTAAGATGCAGAACAAGATGGGCTTTAGCAAAGGATCAGAGAGCAAGTCTGAAAAGTCAGAGGATTAGCCAATTGCTCCCTAATGTCAAGTCAAGATCCAGTAGAAATCATCATTCTGGCATCTGACAGAAGAAGTCAAAGGTCAGGATTTAATGCTGCCGCAGTCCGATTTCCCAACTTGATTGAGCAGGTGCTTAATAAGGCATGATTATTTGTTGTGTTAAAAGAGTTCAGAGCCAAGTAAGATGTAGAGTCACAAAACAGAGTGATTCTCAGCTCTATTATTCTGTTGAGAACATTGTAACCTTTTTGTTAACGACAATTATGTTGAGGTGATTACTTTATCAGAGTTGATTTCTTTGCCTAAGAAAAATATGGAATGCAAACATATTAGATTATACGGAACTGGAAATGTCACTGATGAGTCTGCACTGATTACAAACAAGGAGAAAGAGGTTAAGGTCAGCAGAAAGAGCCCTGAATGGGTGATTAGATAAATGTGTTTCCCTTTGATTTTTAAGTGAAAATACAGTGTAAAACTGGCAGAAGTTTTCAAGGCACCGTCAGGAGTTACCCAGAAGAAAAAAGAGTGAGAGCAAGAGCAAGAATGAAGAGAGTGAGAAAGGGAGGAAGACAGAGAAAGAACTTTTCACAACAAATCTAATTAATTTTGACTGCAGGAAGTTTGAGTTAATTAGAACTTCTAAGCATAAGAAGCATAACATCAGGGATTTAAAACACTGCTCGGGGGACCCATTTCCTTCTCCCCCCCCCCCCCCAACTGCTTAGAAGTTGTTTGAGTCAACAAAGGTAACACTTAAACACTTCACAAAAAAAGGCAGGTGCTCAAAAATCCAAACAACTACCTAGATTTGAATTCCACTTGCCTCACTTACTAGGGGAAAACTGAATAGTGAGGCATGGTTTGATCTTTATGGTGTTTAAAAAAAAATAGATTGAAAAAATAAATACTTGTTGAAAAGTTAACCAACAGTCAAGAACACTAATCTCCAAGATGGCCCACAGTAAACCATGCCTTCTGGTATTTATGCCTTTGTGTGTGTGTTTCCCCTTCATTCTGATTCTGTGCTGGCTACGTGAGTCTCATTAAAAAATAGCGGGCAGCAGCAGTAACATTGTGCAAGTTCCAGACCTAAGCCTTAGGAAGGCCTGGCAGTTTCTCCTTCTGAGCTTTGGGAAGCCCTGAACCACCATGCAATAAATTTGGCTAGCCTTCTGGAGAGACCACAAAAAAGAGTGGCTCAGCCATTCCAGCAACTAAGACCAGCCCAGCCATACACCTCTCCCTGCTGAGGAGCCAGACTTGGGACATTCCAGCCCCAGCAGTTCTCAGACTCTAAAAGCATGAGAAACCTGAAGCAAGACGAGAGAAATGACTACACGGTCAACTCAAAGGATCTTGAGACATAACATATTGTTGTTATTTTAAGTCACTGTTTTAGGGGATAGTTTGTTATACAGTAATAGATAATGGAAAAAAACAACACATATGGACATATTGTTCAATGAGCTAGCCACTAGAAAAATGGTTATGACTGATAACTGAATTTTGAATTTTGTGTGATTTAATGTATTAAGTTTAAAAACTGAAGCAATGTAAAATAAATTTTCTGTTAAACAAAACTTTATTTTGGTAGGATGACATTTCACTTTAATGGTTTTATTGTCTATTGTATTGTTACTGGATTGTAGTTCTGTAGACATCTGTTATTTCTGGTATTACACATGAACACACCACCAAAAAAGACTGTAATACATATTATTAATAATTTTATACCAGGCTGAGTTCTATGGCTCATGCCTGTAATCCCAGCACTTTGGGAGGCTGAAGCACGAGGATTACTTGAGCCCAGGAGTTTGAGACCAGCCTGGGCAACATAGTGAGACCCCTAGCTCCACAAATAATAACAAATATTAACCAGGTGTGCTGGCAAGTACATGTAGTCCTAGCTACTTGGGAGGCTGAGGTAGGAGGATTGCTTGTGGCCAGGAGTTGAAGGCTGTAGTGAGCTATAATTACACCACTGCACTCCAGTTTTGGTTATAGAGAAAGACCCTGATGCCAAATAATATTAATAACCAATTATTGATTATTAATTGATATTATTTGATATCAATCACGTTGAACTGATAATATTTTGTACATACTCGGCTAAAGTGTTATTAAAGTTAATTTTGTTTCTTTTTACTTTTTGAAATGTGACTTCCAGAAAATTTTAAATTACACAGGTGGTATGCATTATGTTTCTATTGAACAGACCTCTTATAGAAGAGTAAACATAAAATTATTTTAAAGTTAACTTTGTTTTTAGAATAGTTGTAGATCCCATAAACTCCACATATGTTTTCCTCTCTTACTAGCATATTACATTAATATGGTTCATTATTTAAAATGAATGAACCAATATTGATATATTATCATTAACTACAGCTCATACTTTATTCAGATTTTCTTAAGTATTATCTAATGTTCTTTGTTTATTTCAGGATCCCATCCAGGGTACCATGTGACATTGAGTCATCATTTCTGCTCAGGCTCTTCTTTGCTGCCACAATTTCAGACTTTCCTCTTTGTTGATGACTGTAGTGGTTTGAATGGTGGTCCTCAAACAAGCTATTTTCATGTCCTAATCTCCTTGAACCTTTCTATGAAAAAGTTTTCTTAGATGTGATTAAGTAAGGGTCTCAAGATCACCTTATTTTATTTTATCCACCCTTATAAGAGACCCACAGAAAACAGACACACACTAAGAAGAGAAGAAGCAAAGAGGCAGAGGCAGAATCTGGAGTGATGCAGACATAAGTCAGGGAACGCTGACACCTACTGAAACCTAGAGGGGTTAAGGAACAGAATCTCTCTTGGTGTCTGAGGAGTGTGCACAGCCCTGCCAATATTTTGATTTTAGACTATTATTAGTCCCTACAACTGTAAGGATTTTTTTTTTTCATAAGCTACCAAGAATGTGGTAATTTGTTATGTTAGCCACAGGAAATTAAAACAATGGCCTTGAATGTCCTGATAGTACTGGTCAGGTAGTTTGCCTAGTTGCAATTTGTCTGGTGTTCTTCTCCTGGTTAGAGTGGGATTATGCGTTCTTGGGAGGAAGACCACAGTGGCATAGTTCCTCTTCTATCAAGTGTACATACTATTAGCATGATTTATCAACGTAGATGCTGATCTTGATCACCGGGGTCAGATATGTTTATCCATTAAGAAGTTGCCCTTTTTCCCCTCCTTTTCATATTGTACCTTTTGGAATGAATTTTGAGAACTCAAAATAAGACATAATTAAATGGAAAAGAAGAGAGAGTTATAAGAGCACCCAAACAGGAAGAGCGAACACTGAGTAGCTACTGGTCAAAAAGTAAAATAAATCAGTCATGACCACAGTGCAAAAATGTCAGTGTCACATTCAGATAAAAGAAGAGACCTCTCTACTCCTCTGAAATGAGAAAGAATAAACAAATGACAGGTAAAGAGACATAAATATTGAACAGTTGTTGCAAAGAAAAGATAAAGGTATCATAAAGGCCTCTTAAAGAAAGTAAAATTCAGTTCCATTATCAAATATTTATTGAGACTCACTGTATACCATACAATGCCAACCCTGAAGAATCCAATTTAGCAAGATGTAGTTTCTGTCATAAGGCATATATTATTTGAAAAAGAATATCATATGAATAAGGTAGAAAAATAAATATAACACTGTAGGGATACTTCAAAAAGGCTCTACAAAAGTGGCATTTACATCCATCTGAAATTCAAAAAAGTTTTCTAGGATCAACTGATATTTGAGAGAAAAAGCACTAACCACAAAAAGACATGGTAGCATGACCTAATAATAATTTTGAAAACAACCCTCAACTCCGCGGGTTCTGAAATACTATTTGTCACTGACCCAGAGTTGATTGGAGTTAGGAATAGAATTCAAGCCAAGAAAAAATATAAACTAGAATGAAAAGTATTAATTATGTTGGGAGTCAAAACTGTCAGACAAGCTTTATGTGGGAAAATTATACTAAAAAATAAAGGTATTAAAAGACTGTTCGATAAGCCTTGAATGGGAGAATGGGGTACTAGTTATTTACATGAGTTCAATCTGTAAAGCCATTAACCTGGCAAACTTCAGTTCCATGGTCTGTGAAAACAGAAAATGGAGCTCCTACTTCAAGGAATCAAATGAAGAAAGGTATGCTTATCATACGGTCTGGAACATAGTCAACTTCCAGGAAGCATCATCATTAGTATGACCATAATTATTTGTTTAGTCATCATTTTCCTTTCCCACTATGGCTTACTGCAAGACTGCAGCCAGATTATACTCTCTTATGCCCTCCTAGGTGCCTCATACAGTGCTTGTCATCAAGAGGAAACACAAAGAAAGAGAATGGATTTTATTTAATGAAGCGGGGTTGATTGTGGCAAAGTGTAAAAAGTGGAATTAATTTAGAAGCTGATATAAACAATGTGCTTTAGACTTAATTGGTCCTATAAAAAAAGAAAAATATATATATTTGTTTGAAATCATGTCCCATTAAAAGCTATTTTAATGTTCATGAATATATACATAAGCAAATACATACAAGAGAAAGCTACAATTTGCTTTGCAGCAGAACTGTGTCCTGTTCTTAATTAAATGGAAAGAATGAAAGACAATCACCAGGGATGGGGGGTTGGGATGGCTGTGGTTTGGAGGCATGGTTGGTATTTATTAGTAAAAAATGGAAGAGAAGGTGTCATAAACTTAAACTAGGGAGGTCCAATACTAACTAAGTCACAAGATTTTCTCTATGGACTGAGTTAAGCCCCTTAACAACTTCTCTGTTTTATTCTCTCCATCTGTTTTACCAGACTATTGGGAGGATTATTTAGTTAATGTTGAGGACTATGTTTATCAATTCCACAAAACGTCTGTTATTTAATGATGAGAGAACTCTAAACGACGCAGCGGGAGTATCACAGGGGTTAGCAACAGCGTTATTGTCAGTTGAGTCCTTTAGAGACCCACAGGACAAAATATGATATGCAGCTCTCGGAGCATTTGGAATTGTGTTTCAATAATTATTTCTCCTTCTAACTCCTCAAGTCAATTGGGTTTTCTACTTTGTGGGCTTGACAAGGAATTTGTTTTTTATGATGGTAAAATTTTTGAGTGGTATCAAAATTATCCTGAAAATGATTTCTCTAAACAGAAATTACAGTGACATCATGCACTGCAAGGTGACAACCTGTCTTTGTACCTACCTATATAAGTGAATTCTTCACTTTACCTACTTATCCAAGATGCTTCTCTTTTTCTTTAGTGAAAGAAACAGTCTAATTTTTAGTAACTTGATCCTAAACCAAAGACTAGGAAGCCCCCAATATATCACATTTAAATGTAATTTTCCATAGAACATAGAACACAGAGAAACTCAGACTTTGATATAATAACGTATGCTGATTGTTTCAAAAAGAAAATAATCTCCTTTGTAAATCTGTAGTTTTAAAATTCCATAATAGTTATAATCCTGACTTAGTGAAGATGAAAATAGAGCTCAATATGCTACAGCATACCTCCAATTTCCAGTTCTAGAATATTAAGTCAGCACTTTGTAATCTGAAACCAAATCTGAACCTTCCTACTTCAAAAAAAAAGGACCATAGGGAAGAAGAATATTCCAATTCACTCTTAATCAGTGTAAAATATCTCAGACTCACAATAAAGCCTGGTAAATAAAATCTCCGCTAAAATGAAACCTCCATATGAGGTAAATCAGTTCTTTCAGGTCAGTAGGGTACCATTTGGTAAATTACCTCTGTTTCCTCCTCCCACTAGAGAATGTTATTACCTCACATATGTGGGCTAGTAATGCTCACCAAGCATCAAACTCTCCTGTATTGCTCCAAGGATCATGCCCAGTTTGAATAAGACTGAAAATATTATTAATGGGTAATTTAGACTTTAGGCCTGAGGCTAAGTTCATGCTGTTACGCGGTCAGGATATTGGTACTTTCCCTTCTTTTATTTATGTTTGCACAACAGTGACATGAACTAAGTTTGACTGTTCTTCCAGAAATCTGGCCCAAATCCCTCTTTGTGTGGCTTTAATTTGCACCCTTCATAGTATTTCTGTGTATTATACTTGCTTGCATACCAGGTTTGAATGGAATCTAAGATATGATTGAAAAGAGTTCTATTTTTATAATTCAAAATTAATCATGCCCCAGCAATGCGAACATGGTTCTCTGGGTGGTAATCCTGGAGTTAAATGTTCTCATTCGAAAACAAAAATACGCATTTGTGATCTTTATTGAAGGTCATCGTGTATACAGAGTGTGTGCTTAGCATGATTTCAGAGCATTATTCCAGTAATTTCAACTGTGCTGCATATTAATTCAGGAGCTAGATTACATGTCAGAATAATAAACAGAGCCGACATTTGATGCTTTCCAATGTGAAAGAGGGTGTGGTACTGGAGATTTCAAGGAAGGGTCAGCAAGGGCCCAAGTGAAACTTTTTAGAAAGTGAAGACTGAGAGAGAGATTCTGCAATCTGACTGCTTAATAATTCTTGTCTTTTTTCCATTTGAACTATTATAGGAGCTTATAGTAGGTAAGCTCCTATTTCTTTGAACTGAAACTCACTGCTGGAAAAATTAGGATGCCTGATTTAGGTGCTCCAACGTAAATTTCACAGTTCAGCACCCTCCATTTCTGCTCACTGTTTTCTCCTATCAGTTGTGTTCTCCTTCTTATCTCCTCTTGCACTCACAATGCAAATCCTGCCTCTTGCTCTTGTCTGCCCAAAAAAACCTGCTATGAGTCCTAGCATCAGTCTCAGCTGGGATCTTCATTCATGTGCCAGTGATTATCTGAATGGACTACAGGCTGAGGTTCCCCTCAACCCCCCAAAAATCAATGATTTAAATTGGTATATGTATGTGTATAGATGGTTTCCTAGGTAACATTTACATTTTAATAGTGTCCTTTAACAATTTGAACTAAAGACAGTGCTAACCAATTTTTTGATATGTGCTCAACATTGTTTGAAGCACTTTGTTCATACAATAATAAAGTTTCATGTATTTATCATATACAATAAGATGCTTTAAAGTATATATATGTTGTGGAATGACAAAATTCCAGCTAACTAGCATATGCATCACTACCAGATTTGTAGTGAGCACATTACATCCACTTTGCCAGAATTTTTCAAGAACATGATACATTGCTAACTATAGACAACATGTTTTACAATAGATTTCTTAAATTTATTTCTCCTACCTAACAAAGAATTTTTTTTTAATTTTTTGACCAATATCTCCTCAGCTTCCCCATCCTTCCAACACCCCAGCCCTGGTAACTACCAATCTACTCTACTTATATGAGTCCACATATGAGTGAGATCATGCAATATTTAATTTTCTATGCCTGGCTTATTTCACTTAACATAATGTCCTCCAGGTTCATCTATGTTGTTGCAAACGATAGAATGATTATGGATTAATGCTAATGATGGCTGGATAGTATCCATTGTGTATTCATACCACATTTTCTTTGTGCATTTATCCATGGGTGGACACTTAGATTAATTCTATACTTTGGCTATCGTGAATCATGCTGTAATAAAAATGGGAGTTCTGATATCTCTTCAGCATACTGAGTTCATTTTTGGTTTGAATATAAACCTATTAGGGATTGCTGTATCATGTGGTAGTTCTATTTTAAATGTTTTGAGGGATTTTTATACTGTATTCCATAACGGCTGTACTAATTTACACTCTAACAAACAGTGTGCAAGGGTTCCCTTTTTTCCGCATCCTCTCCAACCATTGTTATCGCTTGACATTTTGATAATAGCCATTCTAACAAGTATGAGGTAATAGCTCATTGGGGCTTTAATTTGCATTTCCCTGATGACTAGCGATGTTGAACATATTTTTTTATATACCTATTGCCATTTGTACATCTTTTGAGAAATGTCTATTTCAGGTTTTTGTCCATTTTTAAATTGAGTTATTTGCTTTTTTGCTATTGAGTCATTTCAGCTTCTTGTATATTTTTGATATTAACCCCTTATCACATATATTTTGCAACTATTTTCTTTGATTATATATGTTGTCTTTCCCTCTGTTGATTATTTCCTTTGCTTTACAGAAGCTTCTTAGTTTACTGCAATGCTATTTATCTATTTGGATTATTATTTATTTATTTTTTTCATGATGAATCATGCAATGCAGAACCTTTAATAACAAAAGCTTTAAGGACTCAGGAAGGACAAGGTGGCCATCCAGGTTCTTCATGAGCCCATGCTTAACATTAGACTTATGTCCTGTTGAATACCAGCTGTTTCTCTAATTCAGGTGCATAGCACTGATAACTAATAAGTTATCACAGGTAATTCGACTTAGACCAGGGAGTTCATTCCAATTGTATATTTAAACAACTTCAGTATTGGCTGATTGATTTAGCACGATAATATAGAGTTTGATTTTGAAAGGTTAAATACCAAAGGTTTAATACATTGGATATTACAAAATAGAATCTTAAGTTACCAAAAGTCATTCATTTGGTCAAACTGATAACTCAAAAATTTTTTAAAGGAAAAAATATTATTCTGATAGAGAAGAGACCCAGCTTTCCAAACAAGACCCAAAGAAGATAGCATGAGGTCAACTGATTCTGTCTCCTTTCTTTCCTTCTCCCTCCTTTTTTATAGTTTACTTAAGAAGTAAACAAAACCCTTTCATTATGTTTTGATATTACATAAAAATCCTTTTAAAAGAGAAACCAAATTTTATGTTTCCATTAGTGTATTTTTAATGATAAAGCTAGGTTTTAGTAACATTTTATAAATCTGTTCAGTTTTAATTAGTTTGACCATAAGGTAAGATTTTAATAAACCTTTTATAACCCTTTACATTTTTTTTTTTCCTCAGAGCTGAACAATGTTCTAAGAAAACTCTGTTGTGCTTTTATTCCAATGTCCAATTTATGGGGGGAAAAACCAACAATAACAATCCCATTTTAACTTTAGCCACTAGGTTCACACATAGAATCTCTTATAATTAACTTTCATAAACCTTCTACAACTTGTTCAAACTTTTAGCTTTAATTTAAAACAATCTTTAACTCTCTAACCTAGGCAAAAATCTACATTCTCATAGTTTCTTATAATCTCTTACAAAAACACGTTTCATTCTCCTTATACACCTTGCATGCAAACCTATTTTTCCAGTAGTCTCAATTGCATATTACAATGTTAACTCTTATCAATTTTTACTTTTGGTGAAAATCTTGGTAAGTAAGAGATTTTAATTATGTACTAGGTGTGGAGTCTGGGACCCAGACAGAAATGCAGATAAGGTCTGACTCTTTCCAATCTCTAACTCCACGTGTCCCAGGACTTAGCTAGCTGTAAGCAGGCAAACTATACAGTTAAGAGCCATATTAGTATTTTATGAAGCATTTAGGAGGCCTAATGTTAAATTGTATAACATTTCTGGCATAAATTCCCTTTTATAAATTATTTCACGACTTTCACAGACCATGAACAACATGTTTAGACTTTCTGACTTGCCCTAAACATTCCTCGTTTTAAACAACCACTCATTTTACTTTAGGACAAGAATTTACTATACGACATTCTTTCTTATATAAAATCTCTTTTCTGTATAACCTTCTTTTCATAGCTAGGGGGCATGGGTAATTCCAGATATCCCCAGGCCTTATGTAGAATGTAATGTCTCCAAAATAAATTGAACAATTTTCAAACGTCAAAGTAGTTTATAATCTTAAAGCATTTAGCAAACCTAATATCTGACTTGCATAATTTAGAAAAAATGTCTTTATTTTATTAATAATTTTTAAAGTTGTCTTTATTTCCCCAATATTACAAAAGTTACATGAACTAAAAGGTACTGCAGTTTTTATTTTGCTTTCAATATATTTGGTTTAAGTGTTTATTTTTGCTTAAGCCAATTAATTAGAGCTCTTATATATAAAAATTACACACAACATATATATAATCACACAGAGAGACAGAATAAGATTACTACAGTAGTTATAAGATTTTTCATTTCCTAGTTTTCAAGTTTCTTAACTGATTATTGGCTTTATGGTGTAGTCCTCACAAGCACAGGGCCAAGAAAGGGGTTTCTCATGCCTCTTGTTTTTCCTAAGGGGTCCTGGGTGTTAAAAGCCGGAATATCCACTTTTAACGAAGCTGACTTTTAAGCATAGCACTCTGTAATAAAGACCTTTTAAAATTTCTGATTACCTGATTTTAGGCAGGCCAAACGGCTGATATTTCTGGCTTTTGAACTTTACCAAAGGTAACCTCCCAGGTACTCAAGGAAGAAAAATTTAAGATAGACTATGGAGGAGAAGAGACTAGACAAGGTTATACAGATATTAAATGAGAAAGGAATTACTTCCTAAGCAGGAAATCAAACCCAGACCACCACTGTGAAATGGCCAGAATCTTGGTCCCTGAGCTACAGCATAGGGCGGTCTTTATTGAACTTCCCAGAAGAAGTCTAGAGTAGTTAATTTTGAGTTTCCAAAGCCTTTTAACTACTCAAGATAATTTTTAGAGCTACGACATAAACTCTAAAATTCCTGTTCCCTGGAAGGCAGAGACCAACAGAAAGTTGTCACACGGTTACAAGATCAAGCTCCCAAGGACATAAAACAAGATTGAGACCCCATCCAGTTTTTTTGTTTGTTTGTTTCAGGGACCTGCAGCAAAGTTTGTCACTGACCAACTTGCTGGGTCATGTTGAGCAGCAAGCTTATGAGTTCCTAAGCCCAGGTTTTATTCTACGGAACCCCTTTGACTCAGAAAAACGAATTCATAGCACAAATACATCAGTTTAAGACTAGCCTCCGAATTCTTTTTCTCATTAATCAAAACTTTACAGAAGAGATAAACAGTGATTTTTACCATTCATTCAACCATTTGCATAGAGAGAGAGAAGCCAGAAATCTGACTGGTAAGAAACTCTCTTACCCTTTTGCCAGCATGCTAGGCTTCTGGGTTCCCTTTTCTTGAGCAGCCCTAGTGACCCAGTTTGCCACACCGTCTCCCAGGGGACCAAACCACAATATAAAGGAAAATTATCTTTTTCCATTCTGTCCAGAGCAAAATACATGTGATAAAACATAAATTATTAGCTACTCTGCTTAGCACCCAATATCGAACAGGCAAGGCTTAAATCTGCCCTCAGATGGGTCCCATCATCTTTAACCAAACCTCCAACTAGCAGTTTCTACACCTGGTGTCTGGGCAAGATAGTTGCCCTGAGTAATAGAAAAGACAAAAAAGGGCAAGAAGAGAGAGAAAAACATTGCTTGTTGCAGGGTGGAGAAGGTGAAATGCTCAGGCAGGCCAGAGAAAGACCCACCCATTTCAGCAGTACTGAAAAGTTCAGGAAGCTGCAGCTGCTGTCATGAAGGGATTTTTTCTAGTAGTCCCATAAACTCCCAAGTTTCCCCTTTTTGGGGAGGAAGAAGCTCCCCATGCCCCACTATCCTGTAGATGCCTAATTCTGTCAGCCATAGTTGTCAGCAAAGAGTGCAAAGCAGATTATTCCAAAGAGAACAGCAGTTGCCATCCTGTAGTGCCAAACCTGTTCTTAGCCAAAAGGGACTTTACCAAGAGCCCTCATTTTTAAATGTACTTCAATGCATTGTTGTTCATTTGGAACATTCCACTGTAAGTTATCTTTAGTAAGATTTTGCCGTTTCTATAAGACTTCGCTGCCTCCCAGGCCTAATGTACAACCCAGAAGAAACTCAGTTTTCCAGAAATTAAGGATCCCATTTTTACCTAAAATATTGGCTTTACTCTCAGGATCTCTTGATTAACTTAGCCAGTGATTTTTTTTCCCTACTTAAGCAGGCAAGAAAAATAAAACAAAGGGGGTAGAGCAAAAAATTCCCTGTGAATTTTCAAAAACCAAATTTTATAACCCCTGCATTTTCACTGCTTACTACCTTTCCTTTCTGACCCAGTCAGATGTAAATGGCCTCTAACTGGAACCAAGCCAGTTAATTCCCAGATGAATTCCATTCCTGGACCCAGTCCAGTTTCTGTCTCAACTCCAAACCCAGTTTGGATTTGCTCAAAGAAACTCAGAGAGCTCAAAACACAAATCTGTGGAGCTCCGAAATCCAAGAGGGAGCTTACCCATAATCCCCAGCGGCTCTGAGAGAGCTATGGATACAAGAGGGTCCTGCAGGTACCTTGCGTGTTCACTCAGCGCTCCTGGGTGTCTCTAGAAGTTCCACTTCGGATTCCGCTTCTGACACCATCTGATAAAAGAATAACGTCAGCCAAATTAAATTTAAAGTTTAATTGAGCAATGAATGATTCACGAATGGGGCAGCCCCCAGAATCCGAGCAGATTTACAGGGGTGCCTCCCAATCAGAACAAATTTATAGACAAAAAAAGGTAAAGTGACTTACAAGAATCGGAAGTGAGGTGTAGAAACAGAGGGATTGGTTACAGCTAGGTGTTTGCCTTATTTGAACCCAATTTGAACATTCAGCAGTCTATGAGTGGTTGAAGTATGGCCGCAGGGATTAGCCAACACTCAGCTGTTGTTACTGGTGTATACTATTAAGTTAGGTTTTCAATTTTGCCTGACTATTAAGCTAGGTTACAGTTCATCCACAAGGACTCAAATATAGAAGTAAGGAGTGTTAACAGTTGATATATTTCTTTTTATGCCAGTGCAATGTTGTCTTGGTTACTATAGCTCTGTAATGTATTTTGAAATCAAGTAGTGTGATGCTTCCAGCTTTGTTCTTTTCCCTCAAAATTGATTTGGCTATTTGAAATATTTTGTGGTTCTATAAAAATTTGAGGATTTTTTTTTCCTACTTTTGTCCTTCATTTTGTTAATGTGATGTATCATATTTATTAATTTATATATGTCGAACCATTCTGGAATCCCTGGTATGAATCAATGATAAATGGTATTTTAAATGCGCTATCGAATTTGGTTTGCTGACATGATGTTAAGGATTTTTGCTTCTATGTTAATCAGGGATATTGGCCTGTAGTTTCCTTTTTTGTATAGTTTCCTTGTGCCTGGTTTAACGTATAGTTTCCTTGTGCCTGGTAAAGCTGACCATGTAATATGAATATAGAGGTAGTCTCCCCTCCTCAAATTTTTGAGTGAGCTTAAGAAGAGTTAGTATTATTTCTTCTTTAAGTGCTTGATAGAATTCAGCAGTGAAGCCCTCCAACTCTGGCCTTTTCTTGATGGAAAGAATTATTACTAATTCAATCTCCTTACTCGTTATTGGTCTATTAAGATTTTCCGTTTCATCATAATTTATTTTGTTAGGTTGTTTGCATCAGCAATTTATTCATTTCTTCTAGGTTATCCAATTTGTTGGTGCATAATTGCTCATAATAGTGTCTTATGGTCCTTTGTATTTCTGTTGTATCAGTTGTAATGTCTCCTTATTTGTTACTGATTTTGCATTTTTGAGTCTTCTTTTTTGTTCTTTGGGCCAAAGGTTAATTGATTTTATCTTTTCAAAGAACCAACTTAGTTTTTTAAATATTTCTTTTAATTTTTCTAATCTCTATTTCATTTATCTCTGCTCTGATCTTTATTATTTCCTTCCTTCTATCCACATTGGGCTTAGTTTGTTCTGTTTTTTCTAGTTTCTTGAGATGCAGTGTTAGGTTGTTCATATGAAATCGTTTTTCTTTTCTCATGTAGCTATTTATTCCTATAAAATTCCATCTTTGAATTTCTTTTGCTGTGTTCCACAGGTGTTAGTATATTGTTTCCAATTTTATTTGTCTCAATAATTTTGTTAAATTGTCCTTTAAATTTCTTTATTGACCCATTAGTTCAGTAACATGCTATTTAATTTCCAAGTATTTATGAATTTTTGAATATTCTCCTGTTATTGATTTCCAGTTTAATATTGTTGTAGTCAGAAAAAATATATGATATAATTTCAGTCATTTTAAATTTGTAGGACTTGTTTTGTGGCCTAAAATATGATCTATACTGAAGAATGTTTTATGTGCTGTTCAGAAGAATTTGTACACTGCAGCTGCTGGATAGAATGTTCTGTATGTGTCTGTTAAGTCTATTTAGTCCAGTGTATAGTTTAGATCTGATGTTGATTTACTGTCTGAATGATCTGTTCATTGATGAAAAAAGGGGTTTTGCATTCTATCTCTCCCCTTAGATATATTAATATTTTATTTACATATTTAGGTGTTCTGATGTTCAGTTGATATATATTTATTTATAACTGTTATAGCCTGTGGAAGAATTGACCCCTTTATCATTATGTAATAATCATCTTTGTCTTACATTACAGTATTTGACTTAAAGTCTATTTTATTTAATATAAGCATATAATCATAGCCACACCTGCTCTCTTTTGGTTTCCATTTGTATGGAATATCTTTTTTGCATCCTTCCACATTTTTATGTGCACTCTTACAGGTAACATGTGCCTCTTGTAGGCAGAATATAGTTGGGTCTTGTTTTTATATCCATTCAGCCACTCTGTGTCTTTTGGTTGGAGAATTTGGTCCATTTACATTCAAGATAACTATTAATAGGCAAAAACTTACTACATCCATTTTGTTAATTGTTTTCTGGCAGTTTCATAGATCATTTTTGTCTTTCTTCCTCTCTTGTTGTCTGCCTTTATGGTTAAGTGATTTTTCTCCAGTGTTATGTTTTTATTCCTTGATTTTTATTTTTTATGTATTTATTATAATTTTTGTTTTGTGGTTTTCATGAGGCTTACAAAAAAAAAAAAAAAAAAAAAAAAAAAACTGTTGTAGTTTTAACAGGTTATTTTAAGCTGATAGCAACTAACATTTGGTCACACACAGACGCACACACACCAAAAACAAACAGACAAATAAACAAACAAAATCTTCTACACTTTTACTCTACTTTCCTCACCCCAACATTTTTAATTTCTAATATCACAATTTAAGTGTTTTTACTAATGTTTATTTATATTAATGTTTTTATATCACACATCCTTTAACAAATTATTGTTGCTATTGATATTTTTAATAATTTTATATTTTAATCTTCATACTAAAGATACAAATGTTTTATATACCACCATTAGAGTATTAGAATATTCTAAATTTGGCTGTGTATTTACTTTTACCAGTAACTTTTATACCTTATATGTTTTTGTGTAACTATTTATTTATTTTTTTTCTCAGTTTCAAGAATTCTCTTTAGCATTTTTCAAAAGACAATTCTAGAGATGAGGAACTCCTTCAGGTTTGGTTTATCTGGGAAAGTCTAAGTCTCCTCCTCTTCCTTCTCCTTCTCCTTCTTCTTATTTCTTCTTCTTATACTTTGTTGCTTTCAGGATCTTCTCTTTGTCATTTACTTTAGACAGTTTGATTATAATGTCTTGGGCTAGGTTTGTTTGAACTGAATCTGGTTGAAGTCTAATGACCTTCTTGTATTTGAATAGTTACATCTTTCCAGGTTTGAAAATTTTTCTACTACTATTTATTTAAATAAGCTAATTATATTTTTACTTTTTTCTTGTTACTATTACAGTCCTATGATTCAAGCATTTGTTCTTTTGATGCCGTCCTATAAATCCCATAAGCTTTCTTCATTCACATATATATGTATATATATGTGTGTGTATATAGAGAGAGAGAGAAAGAGAGAGTTGGCACAAGAGTAATTGTGGTTTTTGGGCATTCAAAATAACGGCAAGGGCCGGGCATGGTGGCTTATGCCTGTAATCTTAGCACTTTAGGAGGCTCAGGTGGACGGATCACAAGGTCAGGAGATCAAGACCATCCTGGCTAACATGGTGAAACCTCATCTCTACTAAAAATACAAAAACAAAATTAGCTGGGTGTGGTGGTAGATGCCTGTAGTCCCAGCTACTTACGAGTTTGAGGCAGGAGAATGGCATGAACCCGGGAGGTGGAGCTTGCAGGGAGCCGAGATCGCACCACTGCACTCCAGCCTGGACAACAGAGTGAGACTCCATCTCAAAAAAAAAAAAAAAAAGTAAAAAACGTAATGGCAAGAATATATATACTATATGTATTTCTGACTTCATATGGTCATTCACACATAATATTTCTCTCAATTTTGAATTGCATATATGACAATGATCCCATAAAAATATAATGGAACTGAAAAATTAAGTGATATCATAGCCATCATATAACACCATAGTGCAATGCATTACATACATATTTGTGGTGTTTCTGGTGTAAGCAAACCTAATGTACTGCTAGATGTATAAAAGGATAACACATTCAATTATGTTCTGTACATAATGCTTGATAATAATTATAAACAATCATGTTACTGCTTTGTGTATTTGCTATACTATAGTTTTGATAGAGTACATGTGTTCTACTTACTTCAACAAGTTAAATGTATAAAACAGCCTCAGGCAGGTCTTTTATAAGGTATTCCAGAATAAGGAATTGTTTTCATAGGAGATGATAGCTGCATTGCCTCTGATGATGTTACAGTGGGTCAAAATATGGAGGTGGAAGGAATCATATTGATTATTCTGATTCTGTGTAGTCCTAGGCCACTGTTTGTGTTTGTGACTTAATGTATAACAAAAAGGATGGGAAGTAAGTTAAAGTTAATTTATTATTAAAGAAACACATTTTTAAAAAATACATTCAGAATAGACTAAATATACTCTTTATAAAGTCTACAGTAGTTCATAATAATGTTCTTCACATTCACCTACTTCTCACTCATGTCTCACACAGAGCAACTTCCATTCCTGCAAGCTCTACTCACAGTAAGTAATTTATACAAGTGTACCAGTTTTTATCTCTTATATTTTATTTTTACTATACCTTTTCTATGTTTAGGCACAAATAATTACCATTGTTTACAATTGCCTACAATATTCAGTACAAAGCATGCTGTACATGTTTATAGCTTAGGAGCAATGTGCTACACCATATAGCCTAGGTTTGTAATAGTCTATACCATCTAGGTTTGTGTAAGCACACTATATGATGTTTGCACAACGGCAAAATCACCTAACAATGCACACCTCAGAATGTATCCCCATTGTTAAGTGACACATGACTGTATTTTCAAATAATCTGTCTTTGAGTTTCACATATTCTTTCTTCTACTTGGTCAATCCTGCTCTACTTAATTTCTCTTACATTTTTTTATTTCATTCATTGTATTTTCTGGGCCTAGAATTTTTGTGCTTTTAAAAATTATTATTATTTTAATCTATTAAATTTATCTTTCTGATAACTAATTGTTTTTCTCATTTTATTGAATTGTTTCTCTATATTTTCTCAAAGTTCCAACATCTTTATTCATTCCTCCAGGTGAATTCTGAGGTGGCGGCCTGTCTCATATCCCACTTCTAAGAAAATCAGTCCTATCTGTGACTTATTATATCGTAAGACCCTTCTCCTTTGGAGTCTTGACTAATTGGTTCGGGGTGGGGAATTGATTAAGGTTTAGCCAATCAGACTAACACTTTGGGTATGAGGATTGAAGGATCAGAGAAGGAATTAACTAGCTTTGTGGAGCACAACAGAAAAAATAGTCAAGGAGAACCATGTATTAAAAGCAGCATTTTTTGGCTGTCCATTTGTGAGTTGATGAATAAAGGGAAGTCAATCTGTAGGAAGAAAAAAGAAATATAGCAAGTATCTTCAGGAAGATAAAGATGAGATTCTCTCTTATCCAGGAAATAGATAGAATAAGCTTCTTATTTACTTTCAATTATTTCCACATCTGGCTTTCATTTTGTATGTTTGTTTAACAGGATACTATATATAAAGTTTCTTTTCTGTGTCTGCCATATATACATACCATATGTGTCTACCAAGAAAAGTTTCTTTCCTAGTGCTCTCTTGAATTTTCTTGTTCTCTCTCTCTGTTTTACTCTCTTGGTATCTGAAACTCTCTCTCTCTCTCTCTCTCTCTCTCTCTCTCTCTCTCTGATTTCCTCTGCTTCCTTTGTCTTTCTAGCATTCTGTCCCTCCTTCCCTTTTAGTCTTTCTTTGGTAATCTCTATTTCTCTCTCTTCTTTCCTTTACATATCTCTTTCAGCTTCAATTTCTCTAGATTTATTCTTCTTGAAACTACATGGTACAATGAAGTTTTTAAGCACATTGATAATACGAATGGACACTTCACATTTATTTAAACTTAAGTAAAAATGTTGTTTTGGGGGTGGGTTCCTTTGTGCCTCTTAAATCACACTGTTTACCTAAATGTACCTAAGAACATAATTTGTGGTAAAGCTTTCTAAAATACTGGTTATTAAAGTATATATTTTCTGTAGAAGCTACGCTAAAAAAAAAAAAAAAAAGAAGAAGAAGAAGAAGAAAAAGAAAGAAAGTCTATTTTGAAGAATAGTGTAAACTGTTAGCAGAGCTATGATGTACTTTCAGATGAAAGAATGGAAATTGTGAACTCTGAGAGGCTTGGTGGTATTACTGCAAAATCATTTGCGTACTGTTAAGCAACATACTGACGGAGGCACCAGTTTCTTAAACAGTATTCCCTTGATATTTCCAACTTGCCCAGTCTTTTCACAGCTTCCTTTCTGAAATTATGGAGTAGATGAGAGGTAGAAAATATAGAAATTTGGATTGAAATCTTTCATTTGGGAATTTGTAAAATAGAAAGAAGTGTGAGCTCCTCCAGTTACTTTATGGTCTGAGTAGCAGATAGAACAAATGAAATCTCACCTTCTCTATGGAGCTGAAGTTTCACATGTGGTCATTACAATGAAATTCAATGCTCACCTCTCTAAAATAAGTAATTACCTTAAATATTCTAAGGTTATTATCATAACTGTATCCAAATTGAGTACTCTGTTGATTTAGTTCACTTGGATTATATATTATTTTTAAAACATACATTAATTTTAAAGAGTTTATAATATTACATGTATACATTAAAGTATAATAAGAAAACAAACTTTTGGATCTGCCAACCAGTTTAAAAAATAGAACACTCAAATATAATGTACTCTAAATATAATTTTACTCTTTCTTTTTCAATCCGTTTTCTTCTTTTGTTTCCCTCCAGCTTCTTTATTTTTCCTGCCTAAAATGTCAGTGCAAGGAAGAATTTAAATGAATACTATTTTGTTGGTTGCAGTGTTTTATCATTAATGATGATGTTAACTCTATTTTAATTTTTGATGCTCTTCATCAGATTCAAAAAATATTTTTATATTTCTAGTTTACTGAAATTTTTTGTCAAGAATAAAAATGGAATTTGCCAATTGATTTTTTCTACATACACTGGATTACCATATATAATTTTTCCTTTATTCTGCAACAGACACTAACTATAATTCTTAATTCCTGATCTAAAAATTCTCATGGGAGAGAACTGATTGACCTAGGGTCAGGAATGAACATGAGTCCAGCCAATTGTAACGCAGGGCAGGATATAGGTCAGGTTCATGTAGATCATTGCCCAGACACTAGGGACTATGGTTAAAGATCCAGTAATCAAGAATGTGGCATATTCTATAGTATCTATAGCATATATTGGGTAGGGGTAGTAAAAAGCTGATTGCTACCTGTTCTATATCTTTTATTTATATTCTAATTTTATCATATTAGTTTGGTAGTCCCCCATCCTATGATAAAAGGCAGTTGTTACATGAGTTAATAAGAGGTAAATGCAAAATGTCATCAGTATTTACTAAATGACTTCTGTAAGCCATAATGAATAAAATTAGAATCAACAAACCATGAGAAAATCATAATTTTTAAAGTATTTTTATGTTTCTTCATATTTTACTATTGAAAGGTATCTTCTTGCTAAATTAAGGCCTAATGTCAAACTAATTTATATTTAATTCAATACTCTCAGCTTACTTAGGAGATGATTACAAACAGGATATTTCATTTCTCGTTATATATCTTGGCACAATACCAAGTCTGACATTAATTGACAGTTATTCTGACTTAAATAAATCAGCATTTTTAAAAAAGTACTCAGTGACAATGTAATAAATGGGTTTGGGCCTGGATGATGAACATACTATCAGTATAGCAGAAAAAAATGAGGGGGCATTATACGAGTTTTGGTGAGGTGGAATAACAAAGAATAATGAGAAAAAAGCACAACAAAATTTGAAAGTCAATGATTTGACTTCCTATGCTGGCTTAATGGGTTGGGGACATTTTCTATCAATCAAATAGTTACAAAATAAAATCAAGTATTACTTATTAACTTAAGAAGCTAAGGTTGTTTAATGTAATGCAATAACATACTGGAACTTTGCTTTAACTGTAAGTAATATTTGAATAGTTATTAGCCTTTCATTCATTTTAGTTTAGAAGGAAATTTTCAAAAAAAATTACTCCTTGGAAAGGTAGATTGTGCGACTCTCTGTAATATGTAATGGTTCATGTATTCAGTTCACCTACTTGGTGATATAAGCTGTGAAAGAAATATTTTGATCAAATTTTTACTGGAAAAACTCTTTGTATATAGAGAAATTGAATGTACAAATAGACAATGGCCAGAACATAAATGATGATAAAACTCTGACCCACAATCTGACCCAACCTGCAGGGAAGTCAAATCGGACTTCTGCAGCACTCACCCCAGAGTGAACAGGTTTTCTTCAATGACTGTCAGCTTCCCTAAATTTTTGCCCTGCTCCCAACTCAGGATCAAGTAAAAGTCAAATACACTCCCTAAACCAAATGACAGGAGGTCGCACTTCTAGCTAATCCACTTCCAGCTTCCCCATGCCAACAATCTCTAATCAGAGCATACCTAAAGCCTTTTTAGTATTATTATTTATTTATTTTTCTTCACTACAAAGCTTTCCACTCTGGTAAATCCCTTGAGTCTCTGACAAGTCCAAGTGATGGTGCCAAGAAGGGCAGATCACAAGGTCAGGAGATCGAGGCCATTCTGGCTAACATGGTGAAACCCTGTCTCTACTAAAAATATCAAAATTTAGCTGGGTGTGGTGGCACACGACTGTAGTCCCAGCTACTCGAGAGGCTGAGGCAGGAGAATTGCCTGAACCCAGGAGGTGGAGGTTGCAGTTAGGTGAGATGGTACCACTGCACTCCAGCCTGGGGGAAAGAGCGAGACTCTGTCTAAAAAAAAAAAAAAGAGAGAGAAGTTATCTAACAGATGGACAACACGATGAAGGAGGTTACAACCTAGAGTACAGCCTGGAAGAAGCATGTGTATCCTGAAGAATCACAAAGAAACTTAGAGCCAGAGAAATAAATGAATAAAAAAATAAATATTTTTATACAGAAATAAATGAATTTTGCCAGGTTAACTAGAGAATGTAGTGTCCCAAAATAAAGAGGCCTGTATTCTAGGTTTTCAAGCTTTCAACAATAACCAACTCTCTGCTCAACTCTAAAACATCAAGGAATCAAGGAGTTCCAACTAAATATACACAATTCTTAATTGGCATAACCAAGTGGGGAACACTGCTTCTGAGTAAGATGTAATAAGTTTAAGCAAGACAAAATTTCATGGTATAAAGTTCATATTTTTTTAAGGTATCAGAAAGCTATGCAGGAAAAGAAGTCTTGATGAGCTAACAGTCCAGAGATAGGATCACCATTCAGACATGAGCTAACAGTATGCATCTTATTTCCTTTGGTAGCATTTGGTGATTTTGAGGATAGGCTTTGCATACAGGTGTGTCACAACCAAAGGACCTCTTCAAGGTAAAAGAGAAACTTAGCAAAGCTTTAAGCAGTTTTATGGAGAAGTAATAATTAAAGTTAATATTTGAGGAGACCCAACAGAAAGCTTAATTTCTGAAGAATTTGCTGAAGCGTAAGGCAGCAGGGAGGTCAAAAAGCATAGTCTGGATCAATGTATTAGCTCAAGCAATAGGAGTGGCTCTCTCAGTTTGCCTGGTTGGTCTACAGCAAATGAAATTGAAATTGCAGCACTTCCTTGGTACACTCTAGAAGAAGGTCTACAAAAGACTGTGAAGTCTGGGACCCTAGAGTAGACTTGTCACTTAAGTCATGCTCAGTCACTCCCAAACTATGTCCCCTGGGAGATTACAGAAGACACCTTTACAAAGCTTTTGAAAAAAGCAGTGTTGAGCAGGGCCCAGAAATTGTTGAGGAACTCTGTGGAGGCTAAGAATATAACGGGAATGCCATTGAACAGGGCTCCCTAAATTCAAGTTAGATGATGTGTAGCTGGGATTGCAGAAACTGAGTGTTAATTAATCACCAGAGGAAATGTGAATGTAGTTCCTGTAAAAGACATCACAGTCAATGCAGTAATTAGAATGATTTGACCTGCAGGGTCTTTGCCATTGGCTAATTGATCATGGTCTACCTATAACTGAAATACATAGACAGTCTACAAAATTCTAATTTAATGTACATATTCCAAAAAATTCTAAATCTTGTTAGTAGATATCTGACTTGAATGATCAAAATAGACAGTTACGATCCCTCCAACAGTTTCTGTACTTGATCCAGTTCACAGACTCAGAACTCTTCTTGAAATGTATGGAAGGCCAGGGCTCCTTAAGGAAGAACTTAAGGGGTTAACTGCCAAAATCGTATACTATAAACCTTCTTTCTTCTTCAAAGAGCTTGTAGTTGTTTTTGAGAGTGACTGAGAATTTGGGAAGGGGTAATAAACAGAGCTTTTCCGGGCACTGATTGTGAATTGACCCTAATTTCAGGAACACCAAACACTACTCTGGCCCATGACTGAGTGGGGGCTTATGGAAATTAGATGACCAACAGAGGTATGGCTCCCGATCATCTCAAAGTGGGACCAGTGGGTCCACAAATTCAACTGAATTTTGTTTTGTTTTGTTTTGTTTATCCAGTTCTGCAAGACAGTTGAATAAAAGCACTTAGCAAATGACAGAATTTGCACATGTGCTTTTTGACCTACTAACTAAGCATTTGTTGTAAAACTTCAGCAGCCAATACTCACACTCACAGCATCTAGAATATGGGTATACTGGCTCAGAAAAGGAATCTTAGAGTGTCACTAACAGGGTCTGCTACTGCAGTTATTTCTGAGAGGCTGGGTAAGGGACTGGACATTTATATTTTCAATGTTTCTTTAAATTGCATCTCCATTTCATTACTTTTAAATTTGTATTTCATTCCCTTCCCTGTTTGAATTTTATTTTTGCATATTATTTTGTGATAATTTTAAACAATTTAAGGAAGAGAAAACAAATTATACTTTTAATATGTGCCCTTAAAAAGTTAATATAGAATGACTTACATGCATCTTTTTAATAATTCCTATGTTAAAAATTGAAAATGCCAACTTTTCAACCCAACATGAAAGCCTCATTCTTCAGAAGAACAACAACAACAACAAATGGTACTTATTGGTTTAAAAATTTTCTAGATATATCCAAATTCTCACTATTTCTCCATGTCTCTTTTGTATTGTACTCGTATTATGAAACAGTAGCAAAAAAGGCTTTTGTAGACATAAAATACTCTATTAGTCTGAGTTCTCTAGATAAAAGAATTAATACAAGATAAATAGGTATACATGTATATGTATGTGTAAGTATGTAAATAAATATATGTGTATGTGTACATATATATGTGTATACACATACATGTGTGTATATGACAGAGAGGGATGTATGTGTACATATATATGTGTATACACAGAGAGGAGAGAGGGAGATATTTATTATTCAGATGGTCCCTGACTTAACCATAGTTTGACGTACAATTTTTTGACTTTACTATGGTGCAAAAGTGATTCACATTCAATAAGAACCATGCTTCAAATTGTGAATTTTGATCTTTTCAAGGTCTAATGATACATGATACAATATTCTCTCTCAATTCTGGGGAACAGTAAACAACCAATACTCTGCAATGTGCTGTGTGGCCAGCATTTTTTGATATTGTATTTTGTGTTTTTGCATCCCATTATGTGTACAAACACCCATTTTCATCTTATAACATTTTCAACTGACTATGCGTTTATGAGACTGTAACCTCATCAAAAGTTGAGGAGCATCTGTAATCAACTGGCTCACATGGTTACAGAGGCTGAGAAGCCCCAGGATCTGCAGTTGGCCAGCTGGAGAAGCAGAAGAGCGAGTGGTGTAGTTCAAACCTGAATCTGAAGGCTTGAGAACCAAGAAGAGCCAAGAGTGTCAGTCCCAGTTTGTGCCCAATTCTGAAGTCCAGAGAAGACTAATGTCCCAGCTCAAAGACAATCAGGAAGAGCAGGAATTCTCTCTTACTCCTCCTTTTTGTTTTATTGAAGACTTCAAAGAATTTAATGGATTGAATGGGGCTCACCCACAGAGGGGAGCCTGTGGGTCTGCATCCAATCCATTAAATGGGGAGCAGACCCACAGGCTCTTTATTCAGTCTGCTTTATTCAGTCTACCAATTCAAATGTTAATTTCATCCAGCAACACCCTCACAGAGACACCTAGAATAATGTTTAACCAAATATTGAGCACATTGTGGCCGACTTAGTTGATACATTAAAATTAACCTTCAAAAGTTCCACCACGTTAGTTCTGAGGAACTTAGAACCAACTTGGTTCCACTTACTTATTTTAAAGATAATGTTATAGACTTACAGAGAAAAAAGATGAATTGCTTAAAATGGCAGATGTTTGGAAGAAGAGCTATCATTCACAACTATTGTGTTCCAGTGTCCTATTAACATACTCTCTACATATTTTACAAATCATAACTCTGAAATGGAAAAGGTTTGTTTTTGGTACTTTTCTGACCTTGCATTACGCCCTTATATATTAGGGAAGAGATAAATAAAACCAGAGTATATGGATTTTGGTGCGAATAAATATTAATGATTATTTTAAAATTATGAAATGATTAAATTTCCAAAGATTTTTTAGAATAAGTTTTTATTCCAGAAAATGGGAGAGAAGAGTGTGTGGAAAATTTTAGGACAAGAACTAAAATTTTCTATTGGACGTCAGAAGAGGTAGGATGAGATCTTAGACCTAGAGATAGTAGGTAAGCACTAAATGTCAACTAAGCCAGCTGTCAATTACAAGAAGGTCAAATGAAGTGAGAACCTCTCCATAACAAAAGTTGAATATAAGTAAGAGACAGAAATGTGTTAAGCATGCTTTCTGACAACATCTCTAAAAGTGAATAATACTTTTGTATTTGCCTGTAAATATATAAAATATACCTGTATAGATACAGAAAAAAAAATGATCATATTTGTTATTTTCAGACAAGGAATCAGTTGTTGGAAAGCAAGTGAGGCGATTAAGAATTTCCAAAATACATCCTTTGTTACTCTTGAATTTTCTACCATGTAAATGTTTTATCTATCTATACATTTCAAATATTATGAAATAGAGCTCCAAATTTTTTAAAAAATGAGGACTAAAGTTTTAAAAATGATGAAATTAAATACTGTCTAATCATACCTTATATTTGTTGAGCACATATATGTGCCAGGCATTTTATACTCCTCACTTCATTTAATTCTTATTATCAGTCCCATTTTTTAGATATTGGGAAAATGAAATTTAATGAGATTGTCTTTTTATGTTTTTCATATTTTTGAGCTTTGTGAAAGACAGCTAGAACATTAAGCATTTGTCTTCAGTTAAACTAAGAAATTAATTAAACACCAGATAAACACTGTTGTAGCAATTAGTACTTACAATCTCCTCAGGTATTTCTTGGTAAATATTGCATATTAGCTTCAAAATTGGTTTACTGTGGTAAATCATGTTCAAGAACAGATTTTCTATATGTTCTGTGAAAGTGGGTGACTATGCATTCCACCTTTATTCATAAAAATCTAGTCTGTTTTACAACTGACAGTTGAAGTTTATCCTGCTCACTTTTTTAAATTGCTTATAATTACAAATTAAATTTGCATACTAGCAAATATATATTCTAAAATTTGACTGAAATTTACTTTTAAAATAGAAACATTATGCAGAACCCAAGGCATCTATAAGGCTGAGCTTTGGATCCAGAATCTTGTTGACTATAATTGCCCAGGACAGATAGTCTCTTGGAGACAGAAAGCTAGTCACAAAATTGGACTTACAATCACACTGCCTTCAGTGTCTTCCCTCTCTGCCACTCTAAATGATCTTCAATGAGGATAACTAGATTGTGGTATGTTGAAAGCCATGTGGAAAGCATTTTCTTTACTGCTTGTTGAGATTGAAAGTGATCTTAAATTCACCTTTAGAAAACTTTTATTTAGGTGTGTTTTTTCAATATCACACTTTGCACAGAGAGTTGCCCATAGAAATTCTAACACAATTTTAACATCTTAAAGGCAGACCAACAAACTACATGAGATAAAGCTGGGCTTTAACTATTATTGTATTTCTGGAATTCTGCTTTATATGTTGCTGAATATCTGAAAGAAGAACAACAAAAAAACACTCTTCAAAGGTTATATATAATTTATAAAATGTAAAATATATAAAGCCCCCATCCTTGTGAATCTGAGTGCTTCATATTTTTGTGCTCGATATTAGTAAATTTATTTCAGTTATTCCATGCAGATTTGGAAGGGGAAAAAAAAAAAAAACTCTCCCATATAAGTGATTATTATTTGTACAATTTTAATTTCCTGGCCTCATAATTTCAGGATAAATCCCCCTTATGGTAATCATTATTAATTATTTTAGTAAAACAAGACTTCTTATATTGGCTGTTGTTTCATATCTGAATCATATTCATCTCAACAACAGCTATTTATTACAGTTTAAAAGATTTCCAGAGATAGAGCTTTCCAAAGAATTGCTGTGTAGGAATAATGTAAATACCATCTCCTACAGTATAAATTCACTAAGTAATATTTCACAAATTAGTTTAAGACTTATCAGTATGAGTTTAAGCCAATTCAAATTCAGAATTACATTTCTGAGGACGTGCATTTCACATGCCAATAACATCAGGACAATGACTATAGTATTCAAATATTAAATTTTACCTCCTACAAGTAATTTTGTTTCAAAAAGAAACTTCAACTTTTAAGAGGGAACTCAAAAGTCTCTAATACTTAATTTCATTTAAAACACTGCTTTATGCAATTATGATAGAATGTATTTAACAAATCTTCTGTGTTCGTAGATTTTTATGTTTTTTTTTTTTAATTTAATTTTTATTTTTTGGAAATAATTGGCCTCTAAATTTCATTCTAATGCCTCATTTCATTACAACTCCATGCCACCTGAAAATAATCTAGCAGAGGGTTACACCTAGCCAAGTCCAATGGAGATGGAAATATTTAAGTATCTCTTTGGAGGAAAGGAAATGGTTTTGTTAATGTGCCTCTCTATATACCGTGTCAACCTCATAGTTAAATCACACGATGGATTCATACCAAGCCCTATTCATGATCGCACCTCTTATCCCTTTATTAACCTTTAGGTTTTTACGATCTGTTAGGCATAGATACACATCTGTTCAACAGACCAAAGCCGTACCTAGCCACCTGCCTAAACGTTTGAAAGGCTACTTGTAAAAATGCCTTGAATGTATAAACAGTGCCTAGCTTCGCTTTAAGATGAACGTATTTTCTGCATCACAATCCTTAAGGCCCTGATTTTAGCAACTCACATAGTTCACTCCTGTAGCTATTTGATTCTGGATTTCGATACGGCATAACATCTCTGGTTTAAAGTATTTTGCATCATTTAATAGGAGGAGGTTGCAAATTAACCATGGGAATATATTATAAAAATTTTATAAAGCACTTGTACCCAAGTGCAAATTTAACTTGTATTGTATTTCCTAGGTCTAGATGGCATAATAGAAATCCTAATATTTTTTAAAGCAATTTAAATATTAAAATATTTTTAAAAACTTGATGTTCCATTTATTTCAAAGTCCCATATGAAAGGGTGGACATTCTTATGTATTTTTTTCATTAAAATTTTCTTTTCTATAAATATTCTACCAACATATCTTTTAATTTATGTTAAAATAACAAGGAAAATACTCAATAGTTAATAAAGCTAGATCAAATTAAAGACATCAGAGGTAACAGAAGAAGTTCAACTTTAACTAGAATAAGTTTGGATGTCTGTCAAATGGTACCTGGAAATGAGAAATAAAGCTAAGGCTAAGATTAACTTGTCTGTGACACAGTAAATTACTGAATTTAGAAACAATAACAAGCAATAATATACCATTTATCATATCACTGATGATTTCACCTTATTATAGACTGCAGGATAACACAATACTTAAGACATACCACGAGGCTGAGTTGTATTTTGCTAAAAGAAAATATTGACCAATAAAAAACATACTCAGGTTAGGATTGTGTTGTATTTGGGAAAAATCTATAGTAGTCCAGGTAGTCTCTGTTACCCTTCTGGTGACCTTGTAAGAGACATAGAAAAAGACATTAGGGATTCAATTTGGATAGGGGCAAGGAAACCGTAAGTAGAAGTGGCACTATCCATTGCTACTATAAATAGGTTCATGTGTTGAAATCTTAATAGGTCAAGAAGCTTACAAATCAGAAAAACAAGTTTCCTAAAATGCCTTTGATTCTAATTATAGAAGGCCATGCTATTTGGGATAATAAATGAACAGAAATTTGATTTAAAAATGCAAAGTTATTTTGTATGCAAATAGAGAGTACTCTCCATTTCTCCCACCCCAGTGGAAGCATAATTCCATTACGAAATCTGTTGAAGTAGATTTATGAGAAGTTAACCCCATGATAGATGCCTAATATTCAAGGGGCTGTAGAATTTCAGCAGATTTTGCGTATGGCTGTGCTTCTCAGCAAAGTATTTGTGTAATAAATACATTAAAAACACTTCTGAAAATTTAAAATGTACAGTACCTTTTGTGGTCTAGCCATTTTTCCATGAATTTAATATAAATCAAGGAGTTTTAAATGTATATTTTTGAATACATGAACAATATAACATTCATAACATTGTTTATATTTAGACTAAAATAATACACATTTATACAAGATTTATAACGAAAGCAATCTTATTGCTCAAAGATATCTAAAGAACATAATGATTTCTGTTACATTTTATGTCATATGTCTTTGGCACGTTAAAATTTATTTTTATAATGGTACCAGTGAAATTAATAGCAGTTATGGGTCTTAAGATAAAAGTGACATTTTATGTCATATGTCTTTGGCAGGTTAAAATTTATTTTTATAATGGTACCAGTGAAATTAATAGCAATTATGGGTCTTAAGATAAAAGTGAAATATATAATACCGTACATTCTCACTGGCTACTGCACCTTTTTCTAAAAAATAAGACAAGTTAAATATATGTATATATTTGTGCATACCAGTAAAAGTATACATTTTTGTATTTATGCATACCATTGAAAGACATTTCTATATTTATGCAGACCAAATTAAATATACACACATATACATGCATGTGCACATGCACGCGTGCGCGCGCGCACACACACACACACCCCATTATAGATGGAAAGATATGGACGTGTACCTTCAATTCTTTTTCTGTTTGCTTGTTTAACTGGGTGTTCTCCAGTACTATGATTAAAATATCAGCAAACAAGACACAATTATGTTGTCAAGGAATCAATGGTGAACATAAGATTTGTTGCTGCTTCATTACTTCTCATAATTTTTAGTGGCTAGCCCTTTAATACAGGTGTTTGTCGTTATCAATCACTGAGAGACTCAGCTATTCTCCTCTTTCAGTCAACTTTCACTGACTTGTTGATGCAAGGAGTATATTTCCCTCAAGCAATTGGCTTAAAAGCACTTGTAATTCTGAGAGGAACATTTTATGTTGTCTCTGTTAAAATGTTAAATTATAACTTTCTGCTAGATTTATGGATGTAGAGAGGAACCAACTAATGTGCTCCTGGTAGAAATTACTGGTGTGATGAGAGTATGAAACAGGTAATTTTGCAGTTAACAACAGTTTCGGGAAACTTCCTTTCTATTATTGTTTACCCTTATGTTAGAAGTTGGAAGGTATTGTGCTACTGATAAAAACTATCATACAAGTTGGAATGTGAGCTGCTTGTATAACCAGTATTCCCTCAGACCACACTAGACTAAAAATTCAATAGTGTCACAATTGTAGTTTGACAATTATACTGCAGAACTGTGAGAATTTAGTTACCTTCAGATCCCTCCCAGCAATTACAAGCATTTCCTGTTAGAAAGGAGTCTCAAAATGCTCCCAAGATTAACTCCTTGGGATTCCTGAACATATATAGTTACACTTTAAGTGTACACCTCCTCTGCCAAGACTCAGATGCAAGTTCATAGGAGATGAATTTAGGAATCATTTTAATAACACACTGCTCAAGAGTTAATATTTTCTCTCTCTTCCAAATTTCATCAGGCATCTTCAACCCTCTCTCCTCAGGAAGATGTTCTCTGATGAAGTATTGTAGTTTACATCTGTTGGTCCATGTTGTTGACCCTTTAGATTTGCTGTTCAGGCCTTCTAATATATGTGTGTATATGTCTGTGTGTGTGTGTGTGTATATATATGAGGGAGAGATTATATATGTCATAATGTATAACATATCATATCATTATATCATATGTGATATAGCATAATATATATTATATATGTCATATATAACATGCATCATGTTATGAATTTTGTTATTATAGATACTTCATATAGATGGAATCATATATTTTCCTTATAAAGTATGTAATTGAGTGGCATTACGTACATTCATATTATTGTGCAACTATCACCACGATTCATTTCTAGAACATTATCTGTATCTCAGTATCCAAATATCCTTCTTATTTCTCTTATAAAGAGACCAGTCGTTAGATTTACAGCTCACCCTAAATCCAAGATGATTTTATCTTGAGTTCTTTAATTAGTTACATAGACACAGACCCTATTTCCAAATAAGGTCACATTTTGAGGTTCTAGGTGGATTATATGATTTGAGTCTGTATCTTCTTCCAAATCTCGTGTCAAATTGTAATCCGCAGTACTGAAGGAGGGGCCTGGTGTCTGGTGATTGGACCATGGAAGTGGACTTCCCCCTTGCCGTTCTTGTGATAGTAAGTGAGTTTTCATCAGATGTGGTTGTTTAAAAGGGTGTAGCACCTTCCCATTCTCTCTCTTCCTCCTGCTTTGGCCATGCAAAATGTGCCTCCTTCCTCTTTGTCTTCTGCCATGACTGTAAGTTTCCAGAGGCCTTCACAGCCATGCTTCCTGTACAGGGTGCAGAACTGTGAGTCATTAAAACCTCTTTTCTTTTATAAACCTATCCAATCTCAGGTAGTTCTTGATAGCCATATAAGAAAAGACTAATACATGAAATTAGTACTGAGAAGTGGGATATTAATATAAAGATACCTGAACATGTAGAAGCAACTTTGGAAGTGGTTAATGGGCAGAGATTGGAACAGCTTGGAGGACTCTGAAGAAGACAGGAAGATGGGGAAAGTTTCAAACTTCCTAGAGACTTTTTAAATTGTTGTGACCAGAATGCTGATAGTGATATGAACAATGCAGTTCAGGCTGAGGTGGTTTCAGATGGAGATGAGGAACTTAGTGGAAACTGGAGTAAAGGTCCACTTTGCTATGCTTTAGCAAAGAGACTGGATGCATTGTGTCCCTGCTCTAGGGATCTATGAAACTTTGAACTTGAGAGTGATGATTCAGGGTATACGGCAGGATAAATTTCTGAACAGCAAAGCATTCAAGATGTGGCTTGGCTGCTTCTAACAGTGTACAGTCATACACATGACAGTATAATCGTACGTGTGAGCAAAGAGATGGTCTGAAACTGGAACTTATATTTAAAAGGGAAGCAGAACATACAAACTTAGAAAATTGGCAGCCTGGCCTTGTGATAGAAAAGAAAAACTCATTTTCTGGGGAAGAATTCAAACTGGCTGCAGAAATTTGCATAAGTAAAGAGGATCTGTAAGTTAATACCCAATACAATGGGGAAAATGCCTCAAAGACATTTGAGAGAACTTAGCACAGCCCCTTCTATCACAGGCCAAGAGGCCTAGTAGGGAAGAATGGTTTTGTGGGTCAGATCCAGGGCCCCACTGATCTGAACAACCTTGGGACACTGTACCCTGTGTCCCAACCACTCCAGCTCCAAGCATGGTTAAAATGGCCCCAGATACATCTCAGGCTGCTGCTCTAGAGGATACACGCATAAGCTGTGGCAGCTTCTATGTGATGTTAAGCCTACAGGTGTTCAGAGGGCAAGAGTTGAGACATTGGAGCCTCCACCTACATTTCAGAGGACATAAAGAGATGGCATGCCTGCAGGGATGAGGCCCTCATGGAGAACCTCTACTAGGGCAGTGCAGAGGGGAAATGTGGGATTGGAGCTCCCACATAGAGTCTCCACTGTGGCACTGTCTGGTGGGGCTGTGAGAAGAGGGCCACCATCATTCAGACCTCAGATCCACTGATGGCTTGCATCATGCACCCTGGAAAAACTGCAGACACTGAACACCAGCCTTTGAGAGCACCCATGTGAGATGAGCCCTGCAGAACCACGGTGGCAGAGCTGCCCGAGGCCTTGGGAGTCCACCCTTTGCATTAGTGTGACCTGGATGTGAGACATGGAGTCAAATGACATTATTTTGTAGCTTTAAGATTTAACAATTGCCCTGCTGGGTTTTGGACTTGCATAGGGCCTGGGGCCCTTTGTTTTGGCCAATTTCTCCCTTTTGGAAAGTCAATATTTACCAAATGCTTAACCCCCACTGTATCTTCGAAGTAACTAACTTTTTTTAAAAAAATTTTACAGACTCATAGGCAGAAGAGACTTGCTTTGTCTCAGATGATTTGGACTTGAGAATTTGGACTCCTGGAATGAGTTCAGACTTTGGAGGACAGTTGGGAAGGCATGATTACATTTTGAAATGTGAGAAGGACATGATATTTGGGAGGTGCCAAGGGTGGAATGATATGGTTTGGATCTTTCTCCTCACCCAAATCTCATGTTGAATTGTAATCTACGATGTTGGAAGAAGGTCATGGTGGGAGGTTATTGGATCATGGCGGTGGATTTCCCCTTTGCTGTTCTCATAATAGTGAGTGACTTCTCATGAGATCTTGTTGCTTAAAAGTGTGTATCACCTCCTGCTTCTCTCTTTTCCTCCTGCTCTGGCCATGTAAGACATGACTCCTTCCTCTTTGCTTTTCCCCATTAATGGAAGTTTCCTGAAGCCTTCCTAGCCATGCATCCTGTACAGCCTGTGGAGCTGTGAGTCAATTAAACCTCTTTTCTTCATAAATTACCCAGTCTCTTTATAGCAATGTGAGAATGGTCTAATACAGTGGATGTTAATATTGGGGGAGGGGAACAATAGTCCATCCACTCTAAGTCCCTAGGCATGTTCCTCTTCTTCATCTGTCCTTTTGTTGACTTATATTTTTATTCCGTTGTGTCATTTATTGCATGGTGTCTTAGAAACACATGTTTGTGTGTCTAATGAACACCTTAAAATCAGGTTTTTAATCTATTCTTGTAATTACAGTTCTAATAGAGTGTCTGGTACATATCAGTATTCAAATATTTTTAGTTCAGCATTTTCTATTTTTCTAAGCATAGGAATTTTCTGATATGTATACTTCAATTTTTCACTACCTTTATTTTCACTGTCTTCTTAGTCTGATAATACTAACCACAGAACCATGTCTATCATCAACTCAAAACACACAAATTAATTTTATTTATGGTTAGTTCTAATATCATACTACTTTATACATGCTGGATTAATTTTACGAGTAGACTTTGTTTCTATCCTTAAGTTTGGCAACTTGAAAGGAGCTAGTGTTATAATCTTCAATTTCCTGTTGACGTTTTACATGTTGAAATCCTCATTTTAATATTCTAATCTGTAAAAATGGTTTATATTGGAAGGATTGGAAAAAATATCAAATGAGGAAACTTGGAAATAAGATACAGGACCAAGTAAACATATAGAGGTTGAAATAAAAGAATAAGAAGAACAACTTCTATAGAAATAATAAAAATATAGATTATTTTCATGATTTTGAAACAATAAAAGCTAATTCCAATCAATGCTATTTTGTCCTTAATTTTTTCTATGTTTAGCTATTTGCATATTTGTGATATCTTAAATATAATACCAGTATTTTATATAAAATCACTTGTAGAGTAAATAATATTTCTTTTATCAGAAGGCTGACAAGTTTTACTATGGTAGAGGACTAGCTGCGTGCACTCCTTTCTGTACTGCAAAACTGTTGCTGAGAAGAGGCTGCCCAACAGTGAATGTCTATTCAGCCCTAAGCCTATCAAAACTCAGTTTAGCAGCGTAACCAGTACTTGCCAAGAGAACATAAGTGAAAGCTATATTTTCTTTCTGGACCAAACAAGTTAAGAGTCAGATGTGTCTTTTCTACTCAATCATGTCCTATCTTTCAGAGGAAGGCAGAAGAGATAGAGACCCTGGAGAAGAAAGGAACAATAAATAGAAAGTGTGTGTCTGCTGAATGGATGATCTGTCTGCTAACCAGGAACATCTATACTATATTCTTACCTCAGCAAAAAAAAGCCAACATTGTGATAGGCAACTGAAATTTTAGAATTTACTGTAGCAAGTGCTAATCTAACATATACAGAAATTGGTACTGGAAGAAGATGCAAGCTATAAACAAAAATTAGCATATGTGCCATAGGCTTAATGGTCAGATGGCAGGTGGTAAAGATACAGATATCTTAGTTTGGAAAGTAGGAGATTCATCATAAACAAAGGCAATTGCTTTGTAAAACTGTTTTCTGAACTAGCAGGCGTACAGCTAGCAGATTTGGAGTTCACCAAGAATAACTATAACAATACGTATTTTTAATAAGAAACTCATGCCATTAAAACACAGGCTCAGCCAGGTGCGGTGGCTCATGCCTGTAATCAAAGCACTTTAGGAGGCCGAGACGGGTGGATCACCTGTGGTCAGGGGTTCAAGTCATGGTCAGGAGCCTGGCCAACAGGGTGAAACCCCGTCTCTAGTAAAAATACAAAAATTATCCGGGTGTGGTGGCTTGCACCTGTAGTCCCAGCTACTCGGGATGCTGAGGCAGGACAATCACTTGAACCTGGAAGACAGAGGTTGCAGTGAACCAAGATCATACCACTATACTCCAGCCCAGGCGACAGAGCAAGACTCCATCTCAAGAAAAAAAAAAAAAAAAAAAAACAGGCTCGGAACAAAGAACATATGCAGAGTGCTACCATTAAGACAAGGCTTCAGGGCCTAACAAACTTAAGAGTGTAGCTGGCATAACCTTTAGTGGACTTCTGGAAGGATTAAGGTGGTACCTTGCAGATTCTATTAGTTGGACAAAAGGGATCCCATAAAGCTGAAGTGGAAGGCTTACAGGAACCTGATACGTTCCAAGCTTCAGTAAATAAGTGCAGAGGGAAAGGTATGATTCAAAAACACTTGTGGCTTATGGAATTGACTTGAATAAAACCCAGAAAAACTTCAAAATTTTTGGCAAAAAAAAAAAAAAAAACCCTTTGATATTCAAGGTATAAAAAATACTTACAGGCCTCTAACTTCATACAAGCACAATGTGAGCTTACAAAGCCACTCAGCCATTAAGAATGTGTAATGCAATGCCCTTTTCAGATATGGTCAAGGGCAGTAATTTAAAAGGGGCGCCTCATACAATAAAGCAAGAATCCTGGGGGAAGAATATTCTGGGGAACTATGTTCAGGAAGCAGACAAGAGGCTTGATCAAGGGTCATGTTTATCTACTCACATGTTAGGTACATCTCACAACATTTGACACTCCAGAATTTCAGAATTTCTGTGGAACAATAGTTACTATATGACTCTCACTGTCCTTTTTTTTTTTTTTTTTTGAGACGGAGACGCTCTGCCGCCCAGGCTGGAGTGCAGTGGCCGGATCTCAGCTCACTGCAAGCTCCGCCTCCCGGGTTCACGCCATTCTCCTGCCTCAGCCTCCCGAGTAGCTGGGACTACAGGCACCCTCCACGTCGCCCGGCTAGTTTTTTGTATTTTTTAGTAGAGACGGGGTTTCACCGTGTTAGCCAGGATGGTCTCGATCTCCTGACCTCGTGATCCGCCCGTCTCGGCCTCCCAAAGTGCTGGGATTACAGGCTTGAGCCACCGCGCCCGGCCTCACTGTCCTTTTTAATTATTCTACCAATGCTGTGTGGATGACAGTCTGTCTTTTTAGTTTATTGGTTTTCAGAGCAAGAGGATCTTCATCTGGATCTGAGGTAGATCATAAAGCCCTAGTCTTCAAGCCTGATTTTTTGAATGTATGAAAATCTGGGGGTTGGGACCAAGTAAGTAAATTTTGCAGCAGTAGACAAAATCCCACCCTTCCACTCCCACTCCCGTTTCTTCTCTTCTGCATGGGATCTTTCAAGTACCTAAAATGAAGTGATATATCTCCTCATACTACTAACATTGGGCTCAGCCGCATAATCAGCTTTGTCTAAATAAATCTTTATGTAATACCATGCAAGCAAGGATTTTTAAAGTGTTTGCGTTTCTTGGATTTACCTCTCGGACTCCAGTGATATATTATCATCTGAAAATGCCATGGGGACCTCTGACTTAAGAAGTGTGAGACATGTGGGCCGAATTGAACTCAGCCTTAAGTGTGGTCATGAACTGAGTCAATGTAGAACCTGATGAAGGGCTGCATAGTTCGAACTGCAAATCTGTAAGTGAGAAAAAATAAACGCTCTTTGCTATAAGCTACTCAGGTTTTGCAAAGGTTTGTTTCACATCATTTATTTGACTAATAAAGAGATAATTAAAATAAATTTCTAGTCTGCAAGGGATTTCTTCTTTTCAATTTCCTTTCGAAATTACTAATAATGAAGTACAAGCTACAGAGGAAAACCTAATGATATTGCTTTTAGTATCCTGCTTATACTCTTCTTAAAAAAAACAATTTTTCACTTCTTCACCCACTCCAGGTACCTATTTTAGTATATTAAATGAACACTCTTGCAACCTCCTCTCTGTAGATTTATTTAGAATTTTTATAAAATGTTAATTAAATTGTACATGTTTACTTTGCATAAATTATAAATACTTTGCATTTCTTACTATTTTTCACTGAAAATGCTGTATTTTTGAGATCTATAATGTTGACATATGTAAAATTCCTTCCTTGACTGAATATTGCAATGGTATTCTAGCACATGTATGTATCAGTCTTGACTCTCCTATTTCCTTGGTCATGGCACCCAGATGATCCATTTCTTCCATAAACAGCATTAAAATGAACAACCTTGTCAATGCTTCCACATAGAACTCTGTGAAAATTATGTAATACACCTAAAGGTAAACTTGCTGAGTACCCTGAATTGTAGCAATTTTTTCTTCAAAATCACTTTGAGTAAAGTAATAACTTTGTATTTTATTTGTGCTTAAGTGATTATCTGTGAATTTATATCACCTTTTTTTTTTTTTTTTTTTTCTGTTGAGTTTAATGTGGTTACTTTATGCTGCCCAGTGAAAGCTGGGGGATAGATAAAAGGAATTTAAAAGTACCTGTTTGTGAACCCTGTTCCTTTTTGCTGTAGGCTGAAGGTCTTCCCACACTACAACCAAAGCACTTTTGGGCAACCTAGTGGTTTTGCAAAGGGTTGAGGCGAGTTGTTGGACATGGAACTGAGAGCCATTAGCCATTTTCTCTCTCTGTGGCATCTTCAGGCTTAGGATTCCTGCCAGTGTCTCCAAAACTCAAAGTCTCCATTGTTTTGGAACCTGTATTAGCTTGTAATATTGGTACTTTCTTTTATTCCAATAACAATTATTTTAGAAAAAGATAACATGTCTAATATCTAGTAATGTATTTCAACCCCCTTCTATGAGCAAGTGTTCATGCATAAAACATGTCAAATATACTCTGGCTATGTATCTCTAAATGCATTGGCATTCTACTACAGGAAAGTGATTTGTAACTCTTTGCAGTACGTCCCTTGAATTATTGCTTGAATTCATCCTCAGTTCCAAGTACCTCAATGGAAGAGTATTCTCAGCTTCCTTCCAGTGTGTTACAGAAACACAGACATATGTTTGACTTATAGCATGGTCTTCACCATTTTATAGCACAACAAAGTAACTGTAAGCTAAAATAAAAGGTCTTCCCTATTTTTTCTAAATTTAAGAATAGTAATGGTCAGCATTATATATTATTGCCATAAGAAATAATTTTTTTCAGATTGGTCTTCTTTGATTTTCTAAAACCTTGAAAAGTAAATTTTACAACTCTATGTGCTTAAATCTAAATTTAGACAATTATGCTCCTATAAAGTGAATATATTAAATTCTTAACAATAAGTTATTTATTTCTGTATACATCGATTATATTTAAATCACAAAGAGAACAAAAATAACTCCTTTACAAGGAGACAGAGTGTTTTCTCATCTATTTTCTATCTGAAGACTCAAACTAGTAGATGATTCATAATTGTATAGTATAAACATTTTCAGCAAATCCAAGTGACAAATGCAAGACCACATAGCCAGAGAAAAGTTTGTTTCAAGGGTTATCTTAGCTGCCAGTTTTCTTTTTTATTGGCATGCACACAGTGTCAGTCTGGTCAGGCTCCATTGGTAGCTATTAGAGAAAAGTCTCATCAATATTTAAGGTAAACATAAACATTCTCAGAGGGAGAACAAATCATCTTTCCCATCATGCTAGGGTGTATTTTGCAATCTCAGGACCAATATAATATTTTGAGCGGGAAAACAAAACATTTTAAGGGGGAATACACCTCTCCTGACATATTCCAGTGAGAGAAGGCATGTGAATTTGATTAAAATGTTACCAGAAAGGTGTCCTGATCCAGTCCCCAAGAGAGGGTTCTTGGATCTTGCACAAGAAAGGATTCAGGGTGAGTCCAGAAAGTGAAAGTGTAGCAGAACAAGCGCAGACAAAACTCCTCAGACACCGAGTTAAAGAAGGAAGGGGTTTATTCGGCCGGGGGCATTGGCAAGACTTCTGTCTTAAGAGCCGAGCCCCCGAGTGGGCAACTCCTGTCCCTTTTAAGGGCTCACAACTCTAAGGGGGTGCGTGTGAGAGGGTCGTGATTGATTGAGCAAGCAGGGGGTACGTGACTGGGGGCTGCATGCACCGGTAATTAGATCGGAACAAAACAAGATAGGGATTTTCACAGTGCATTTCTATACAATGTCCGTAATCTATAGATAACAGAACCAATTAGTTCAGGGGTCGATCTTTAACTACCAGGCTCAGGGTGCAGCGCCGGGCTGTCTGCCTGTGGATTTCATTTCTGCCTTTTAGTTTTTACTTCTTCTTTCTTTGGGGCAGAAATTGGGCATAAGATGATATGAGGGGTGGTCTCCTCCCTTAAAAGTAAGTTTATTATGAAAGTAGAGGAATAAAAGAATGGCTACCCCATGGACACAGGACCCCTGAGGTGCTGGTTTCCCGTTTTTATGGTTATTTCTTGATGGTATGCTAAAGAAAGGGTGCCTCCCCTTTTTAGACCATATAGGATAACTTCCTGACATTGCCAGGGCATTTATAAACTGTCATGGCACTGGTGGGAGTGTAGCAGTGAGGACAACCAAAGGTCACCCTCGTTGCCATCTTGGTTTTGGTGGGTTTTAACCAGTTTCTTCACTGTATGCAAACCTATTTTATCAGCAAGATCTTTATGATCTGTATCTTGGGCTGACCTCCTATCTCATCCTGTGGCTTAGAACGCCTTAACTGTCTGGGAATGCAGCCTAGCAGGTTTCAGACTCGTTTTACCCAGTCCCTGTTCAAGATGGAGTTGCTCTGGTTCAAATGCCTCTGACAAAAATATTACAGATGGAAGATTTTTAAAAATCTCACAATGCATTTCAAAGCACTATTTAAAAAATATTTTAAAATATAAAAAAATTAAAAATATCTGAAACTATGACTATAAATATTTGTTTCCTTTTGTTGATAAACTCTCTCCGAAGTCATTTAAAATATATATATTTTTAACTATAGCTTAGGATTTTAGCACAAAATTTTGATACTCTTTTTCATAGCTTACAAGTCTGAGATTTAAATATATTTTAAGGGGTGACATAAAATAATACAAATTAGTTGCACAGTAGTAAAAATATTAATGAGAAGTATTTCCATTTTGTTACATTGCTGATATGGATATTCTGCTTAGTGAAATAAAATCTAAACATGGTGTCCTTCTACGGAGCAAAACATAATTTACTCTTGGCACTTTATACCAACAGTCACATTCACTTGGCCTGAGATAACAACATTTGAAAAGAGAATCTTAACATTACCCAAATAAATGACTCTTTTAAAAAAAAAATGTCAATCACCCCCTTATATGAGGTGTGTGTAGGGGGGCATAGAACGAGACATTTAGATCCAAAAAAAAAAAAAAAACAACAACCCAAATAACAGTTAAAACAAGATTTCATGGATTTTAATTCCCACAGTATTTAGCAAGCATTGAACTTAATCAGCATTATAAAACAGTCTATGTGAATGTCTTAGACACTGAGAAAGGAAGTATGAAAATTTTATTTAAAGTAGAGAGAATCAATTTAGTTGAATACAGTTTGATAAAAACTGGACTTTATTCAAATCAATTTCCCTCAAGCTAAAATAAAAGCACCCTTTTTCTTATGAACTATTATGTATAATTCTTTGATTCTGATATCTATTGTGAGACTATTTTTAACATAAGAAAACTGAGAAAACAATATCATTTGAATCTATTTAGTTTAACAAAAAGCTATAGAAATTCTAGAAGAAAAAAGCTATTGAGATACAAATTAGTTTGTAAGAAAACATTAAAAGAAGGACAATTAATTCTTTCTTTTAGAAACTTTTCCTTTAAGTTTATGTATAATAATTATTAAATTAAACTCCTTTTAAAAAGGAATTATAAAGAAAGTCTTTTAGCTTTTTATTCCAAAAACAGCATATGTAAATGAGTCAATCTATCTCACTAGCAAGTCCAGGGTAATTTTGAATTCAGAACATTTGATATTTTTGTGTATTTATTCAGAAGTCAAAATATCTCTAAAATATTTGTAGATACTAAAAGGCTACCAGATAATGAAATCTTACATTTTTCTTAGGAAGAAGTGTTTACTCAGACTTTCCAGATAGTAAATAACATTTTTTCCTTTACAGGTTTACCTTAGATTGTAGCTATGTGGGAGGTGAAGTTAAACACAAAGGGTTCAACATACATGAAAGTTTATTTGTAGCATTGAAAATCACTTTCCTCTCATCTTACTCACTAGTCTGAGTATTATATAGTTTTGAAGATAGAACTATATAGGTGATTGTTACTCAGATATTGAAGAATATAGTTAGTAATTACTTACTTGAAGGTAATTCTGCCCTAGTTAAGGTAGGGTGAGGAGGCAAGGGGGAAGCTCCTGAATTAAATCTATATTTTGCTCTCTGGGAGCAATTCCCTTGTTCTTTGTTCTTCATGGCCTCTGTTCGTGTTCTAGAAAATTATTCCTTGCTTACTATACTCCATGAACACAGTCAAATTAGGCTTTGATGATTAAACCTTTTTGAGTATGACAATGCAAAGTTCTCTCCTTGAATACCCTCATTATCTGATCGCTCTCAAATCTGATTGGGTTCCTCATCCTCCACCATCCCCTAGGTGATTTCTGATCACCATGGCCTGCTTTCAGCAAAAATCCTCTTAAGTCATTTTAGTCGTAATCCCTCCTTATCCTTGATATTTTCTTTTAGTAATTTTATGTCCACTGAGCCCCACTCTGTTCCTTCACTGTAGATTTCTACTTTTCCTTGTATTTGAGGCTGAGTCAAATCTCTCTGCCCTACTGCAAAACCCCACTGCTGTGGTCCCTACAACTATCATGCTGGACCTAAAAAAGATCTGCCTTACTATTTAACAATTATCATAAATATTTTTTTTCTCATCAGGTACTGTAAACATTTTACAGAAAAGTCCTCATATTTTAAAGTCAGACACTTAATGTTTGTAAAAAATTTCAATTATTCTTCTTAAATAATCAAATGACTTTAAAATACAAGCTTATGGGGTTTTTTCGAATACATTTTACTAAAAAATTCTTTAGACTTCTGATCTTTTGTTTTTGTTTGTTTGTCTATTTTGAGATGGAGTCTCGCTCTGTCGCCAGGCTGGAGTGCAGTGGTGCAATCTTGACTCACTGCAACCTCTGCCTCCTGGGTTCAAGTGATTCTCCTGCCTCAGACTCCCAAGTAGCTAGGACTATAAGCACCCGCCACCAGGCCCAGCTAATTTTTGCATTTCTCAATTTCCTGACTTTGTGATCTGCCCACCTTAGCCTCCCAAATTGCTGAGATTACAGGCATGAGCCACTGTGCCACACCTCTGATCTACTTGTTTCTCTCAAGTAACTATGCCAAAAGTTATTTCTTAGGACTAATTCTCAACATAAGGTATTTCTTTGCATTCGCTCTCTCATTCATCTCTCAACTTAATGCTAACTACCCTGTGGTTATCTGGAAAAGTAGTCTTGTTGGGAAGGGAATCTCTATATTTCCTTGAAATTCTGCTTGCAAACCGGCGAGTTTTTCACTGAACTTATATACCTCGAGACACCATAACATGAAACTAATAACAGGCAGTTATGATATCAACATACTGCCAAATTTGGGCAACAAACTTGCCCAGTGCCAGGAGTTCATTAAATACATTTTCCGATTTCTAGGTTTCTACAGGTGACAATTTTACGAAAATATTTTGCTGCCATACAATATGGGTTACAATTTTCTCACTGTTTTCTAATAGTTGCTTCAACACTCCCTACCAAAGTGTGAAGCCATTTTCTTTTGGGGCAGGGGAAAGTTGTTTATGGCAGTGTTTTACTTTTGGTACCATTTTTAAAAATTGGTCAACTCATACTGAAATAATGTTGTACAGAAAATTACCTTAAAATTCAGTGGTTTGTAATAACAAACACATATTTGCTCATGATTCTGCATAATAGTTACATTGCTCACAATTTTGCATAATGGTTACAGGCCAGGTTCCAGCTCAAGGCTGTGGGTTTGGTTCAGCTATGCTCCATGTGTTTCTGTATTTCTTGTTGATAAGCAGCTATCCAGGCATTAGGAGCATGGGAGGCCAAGCCACCCATGCCAAACCACTCAAGCATGTTTGAGTTCTCTCCTTAAATCATGTCAGCTAATGTTCTACTGGCCAAAGCAATTCCCATGGGCAAAACCCAATATAGATGAAGTGGAGAAATATACTCCATCCACGCTAGTTCACTGAAAAGTCATCTAACTGAAAAAGGCAGTGAGGAATTAAAAACAACAATTGAATTTATATCTAGTAATCATCTATCATCTGTCATGTCTCTTAATTCTTCTTTAACAAATAAAAGTATAGCTATAACTTAATCTAAAATGGGATAATATGATTCATAAGTTAACACTTGTATATTGGTCTTTTTTGTAAATAGGAAAAGACATTCTATGTTTCCTATTTATGTGATAATATAAAGGGAAAATTTATATATCAGAAAAAGTGAAGCTTTTAATTGAAATAGTTGGACAGTTGTGCAAAGAGTTATTTCCTTACCCATTGCTTCATAAAACATTTAATGATCTTATTATATGTCATATACTGTTATACTAAGTAATCATCTTCCATTTTTCATTTTGCCTTCTTTTTATTTATTTAATAGGATTCTTTATATAGAGAGCACATTACCTCTTCATTATGATGTATTGTAAATAATTTTGTATTAGTTTTTCATATATGTTTGCATAAATGTATTTTGACCTATATGTTATTTGATTTATATTTAGTTGAATTCATCATTCATAATTTATCAATTATGGATTCTGAATTTCATTAATAAAAGAGACACTGTTTTTAAAAGAGATAATGTCTTTGAAAACTTTAATATATAGTATATCTAAAGAAATTATTATAAAATCTTGAATGCATTATTTTGTGAGTCTCTAAGGAAGATAACCATTCTTACCATAAAATCAAAGTGAAACAAAACAAACAAAAACAAAGGAATATGCCCTTTTGAGTTTGTAACTCATAGAGAAAGCAAAGAAGAAAAAAACAAGATAAAGAGGAACATAGAATCATAGAATGAGTAGTTATTTTTATGTCTGAGGCATCAATTTTCTATAGAAATTTAAGGCCAGAAGTATGTTTCTCATTTAACTTTTGATTATAGACAATTTTAAATGTGAGCAGGATAAACTTCACCTGTCAGTTGTAAAACAGACTAGATTTTTATGAATAAAGGTGGAATGCATAATCAGCTACTTTCATGGAACATGTAGAAAATCTGTTCTTGAACATGATTTACCACAGTAAAGCAATTTTGAAGCCTGAATTTCTTACAGTAATCACAACTTTCTCTGGCACTGTATTCAGCTTCGTTTGGAAGCCCAGGTGCTAAGCATTCTTCACAGTATAAAGCATTTGACAATTTGAAGATAACCAGACCTTTGGTAGAAGTAAAAAAAATATGGTTTCTACCCAAGATAATAAGAATACTGTCCATGTGAGTGACAACCCAAGACACTAGGGCTAGATAGTCAAAATGAACAGTCACCACTGAAATCTTCTACAGTGACAGACACATGTGTGGGTGTGCTAATATGTTTAAATAAGGAGAAAAATATCATTTTTCTCTAGAAGCTTAAAATATGACACTTGTGAAAGCACATTTTTGTTCCCAACAGTAGCTTGCTTTTCTATATTCAATGCACATTCCTTCTTTTCATTAGGAAGCCCTAAATAGATCAGTTTATATAAAGAATAACTCAAAGTTATTTCACTTCAAGCATCCTGCAAAAATATTTACTCTAATTGTCTCCCTAAGCTTGTTGTAGCAATGAAGGTATTTGAAGATCCAATATTAACAGAGAGGAGAGCCTGTGCCAGTTATTCCATTAAGATATTCAAGGCACTGTATTATAAAAATAATTGGATAGTGGAGAGCCAAGGGAATTTGGAAAAATCATTTGATTAACCAAACATTCATGATTTTACAGTGGACAAAGTAAAGATTGTGAATGTCAAGAAATGCAAGACAGCATCTGAGCAAGTTGGGCCATATTATTATGGAATTCCACTCCCTAACTCATATTATTAAACTCTTCAGATCACTTTAATCTTATAAATCATTAAATTACTTCCAGCCAGTCCCTGTCTGGCTTTCCCAAACATTTCTAAACATGCTTATTGTTCCCTAGCTATCATTTGCAAGCACGTGGAGAAATGTTATGTCAGTGTTTCTTGGATTCAATATATCTATATTGTTGATATTTAGAGAAAAAGATGAAAAGAAAAGTAAAAGGCAAATGATCTTTGTAATACATTCTTTGACATTTTAGTAATTTTTCATGGAATAAAAGAAAACACACATTCTAGCCATCACACATTTAAGAGCTACATAAGACATATTGTGGAGGGTTTGCAAATCAGATTAGTAGAACTTCATCATAACATTATTGAACATCACATTGATTCAGAAATAAGCCTTATAAAATCATCTTACATCACTCAACTTGTGGGCCTGAAAGATGTTAGACAAATAGGATGGAAAATTTCTCTGGAACTTCCAATATCTGTTGCCACACTGTGTAGCAGAAGGAGTGTGTATCCCCTCATTCTCGGTCAACTGAGAGAATTATAAAAGAACCACTCGTAGACCTTGATGGCGATTGATGCCACTGAATGTCTCTGGAAATTTCAGTGGGCAGCACTCAGCAGTCGCTTGACTAAATCCACCCACTGCCATCTCTACTGCTGTCACTCCAACCTTAGGTGTGGCTGCCAAATTCTGAAATAAATAAGAAGTTCACATCCTGTTCACATTTTGATTCTCAAACTTGAATGAGTGCCTTCATTTGACAGCCTCCATGTTCAAAACTGATTGTTTTCCTTCATGTCTACAAATCCCGTCTTCTCTCCCAAACTCAACAAGAGTTTAAGAATCTGAGAAGTTGAGGATTGAGTTTGAGGGACAAGACATTTTTTCTAGGATTACATAGTTTTTCCAGTATTTTGATTTTACCTATGGGCTATAGTTTTAAAGTCAGAAATCAATAATTTGCACCCCCCTAAACTTGTGGCTCTAAAGTAGCATTTTATCAACGACTTACTTAGTTCCAAATTTTACTCTAGAGAAAAGGTAGCGCCAAATATTTTGGATCAAATGGAGATGGGTATTAGAGACAAAAAAAAAAAAAAAAAAATGTAGAGATTACTTCATGTGAGTATCACAAACTTTTATTCCAGCTTTGGTATGGGACATATTTAGGGGTACCTGCTCACCAAACCCATGGACCCTGATATGGATTTTTCCCCCTTTTAATTCTTATGCTGGGTACTTAACCATGCTATTCTCCCTGACTCTGTAGCTCTAGCAATATACTGATAGTTGAGTGAGTAAATATTTGGGCTAGCTGTTACTAAACTACAAAATTAGTAAGGAATAGACTCTGTTAATGACAGAATTTATATTTTAATAGAGGAGAATAATATTTCTACATAACCATAACAATGTGCTATCAAATCATAGTTTCAGAAATACTTTATTCTGGCTAGAATTGCAGAACAACTTTATAGAGGAGGTAACATTTGAATTGACCTCGGAGGATCAATAGAGTTTGATAGATGGTGGTGGGTGGTGAATGAGAGAAAATATTCAAAAAGAGAAAAGAGCATAATGTGGTGAAGCAATGAGAGCCTATCATTTGCATGAATTTGAAATTATAACAGAGCTTTTCTATAATGTTTTTTCTGTCTCTTTATGGATGAAAAGCTTTAAAAATCATTTTCCATTTTACTAAAGTAATGCTCTAGTGTGAGAATTAAGATAGTTTTAGTTTAAAATGAATTTCACATATATATTGAGTAGCAATGTTTCCTTCTTTGTTTTATAAAAGGGTATTTGAAAAGTTTTGAGGCTCAAAATTTAGAGAGTAGAGTAACAGGCAAGTATTAGCCCTTTTGTTACTATGTTTATTCTTAACTATTATAGGTCTTTCAAAATTTTGTTTAATATTATTATTCCTACTTTTATGTCAGTAAAATTGCTACGGTCTGAATATCTGTGTCCTCTCCAAATTCATATGTTGAGGCCAGGTGTGGTGGCTCACGCCTGCAATCCTAGCAGTCTGAGAGGCTGAGGTGGGTGAATCACTGGAGGTCAGGAGTTTGAAACCAGCCTGGCCAACATGGTAAAACTCCGTCTCTACCAAAAATACAAAAACAAATTAGCTGGGCATGGTGGTGGGTGCTTGTAATCCCAGTTACTCATGAGGCTGAGGCAGGAAATCACTTGAACCTAGGAGGCGGAGCTTGCAGTGAGCCAAGATCAAGCCACCGCTCTCCAGCCTGGGCAACAGAGAGAGACTCCATCTCGAAAAAAAGAAAAAAAATTTGTATGTTGAAATCTTAATCCTCAAGGTAATGATATTAGGAGATAGGGCTTTTGAGAGGACAAAGCCCTCATGATTGGTATTACTGTGCTTTTAATAGAGACCCCAGAAAGCTAGCTAGCTCCTTCTACCATGAGAAAGACAGTGAGAAAGTAATGTCTGTGAACCAGAAAATTGGCCCTTAATACACACTGAATCTTTTTGCACATTGATCTTGAACTTCCAAGCTTCCAGAACTGTGAAAAATAAATTACTGTTTTGTTTTTTTTGTTTGTTTGTTTTTAGCAAACTGATTTATAGCATTTTGTTCTAGCAGCCCAGATGTACTAAGATAAAATTGATTTTCTTTTATATTATTAGAATAAACAACTTGACAGATATCATAGAGTAACAGAAAAAAGTGTTGTAAGTTTGTAAAATACATAGTTTGTATACTCTATACTAAAAACATTATAATGATCAAAATCGGATTTTGAAATCACAATGAGAGCAGGTAGATAATTATATATGAAGAGAATAATCCATTTGTTATGTTTGATACCATGTTAACTAGGTCTGTGAGTTCAGGGAAGGTAGGTGACAATCTCAATGAAAGCCAGGCAAGGCCAAGTGTAAAGTGCTGAGGTTATTCTTACTGGTGTTGACAAATGGTGACGAATGTGTACAGGACTCATGGAATGACTAATAGATGAATCAATTTATAACAAAATATTACAAGAAAATATGGAAAGACTTATTATTAAACAACATACCTGCTTATAAGAATATGAAGGACATAATATTAGTGAAGAGAGGAAATTATTTGGCTAGCCTGAAAGCCAATTGTTAGAAATGGTAAACTAAATATGGTCAGATGAAGGATTTTTGTTTTAATTTTTATATAATCTTGTTAGACTGACATTAATATTGTGCACTTGCTATGTCCATTTTCAAGCAATAAAATTGGATATGACACAAATATTTGGTCATTCTAAACTCTCAGTTCCTTGTCAAGAATATTTTGGTAATGATTACATTAATATTTCTGGGCACTGGATGTTTCTGGAGCTACAGGAAGATGTCATAATCCATTAGAAAGAAGAAATGGTGGTTTAAAATTTGGGACATATGCATAGGTTATTTTTCTCAGTCAGTTTCTCAAATATGTAATTACTTTTCCAATAGATTAGCTTTTCTTACAAGCATAACCTTATTAGAATACTAACATTGATTAATACAATAACATTGATTAATACAGTTAGTTTCCTATACTTATCTTCAAATTGGAGTTTTCATAAGAGTGTGCTAATGTGTAAACTTAAATTTCAGAATCATTGCCACCTGGTCAGATGCTGACCTGGTTTGTGAAATTGTCTGTACTTTGGACACACTTGTTGTTCTTTATGTTGCAATTAGTGTTGTTATCATGAAATGTTCACAGTTAACTATCCCCAAAACATTATAATATTGATATGGTTTGGCTGTGTTCCCACCCAAATCTCATCTTGAATTGTAGCTCCCATAATTCCCACATGTTTTGGGAGGGACCCGGTAGGAGACAATTGAATCATGGAGGCAGTTTCCCTTGTACTGCTCTCCTAGTAGTGAATAAGTCTCATGAGATTTGATGGTTTTATAAGGGATTCCCCTTTTGCTTGACTCTCATTGTCTCTTGTCTGCCACCATGTAAGACCTGCCTTTCACCTCCCACCATGATTGTGAGTCCTCCCCAGCCACGTGGAACTGTGAGTCCATTAAGCTTCTTTTTCTTTATAAATTACCCAGTTTCAGGTATGTTGCTATCAGCAGTGTGAAAATGAACCAGTCCAGATTATTATGGCCGTAAAAAACAGTTTCTTAAGAAAAATGGAGTGATATACGAGAGGGCAAAAATGCAATTACTTCCTGGCCATCTTTCAATTCTTTATTTATAAGAAAATTCTCTGGTTTTCATTAACTTAGACTTGATGAGCCATTTCATCCTTTGTCTGTTATAATATAGAGTCATATGTCTGATATGATATAGAAGCTACAGAATAAGAGTAGATTGATTTAGGTAGTAGAAAAGGAGCTAAATTGAAAATGAATGAATGCAGACATAACAATAGAAAAAAATATAGTGAGTAAAAAGAAGGGAAAATATATTTGTTTTTACAGTTACTATTTTTCTTCTTTCATTATTCATACTGTAGCTTGGGCTTTTAGATTAGAATTTTAGTAATGTAACACTTTTATACCTTTAAAGGTACTTTTAATCTACCTTAAGTTTAGACACTATGTAAGGAGATAGTATGAATGTTATCAAATCTCTCAAACTTCTTGGTTTTAAAATGGGAAGGGTAATAATCTTAATCTTGGATTCCTGATCCTTTTGAGGGTAAATTATTTAAAGTAGGTTGTCAGTCACCTTGTATGAAGTGGCTTAGCATGAAGTTTTTCAGTAGTGTAGGGGGCAGATTCTAATGCTTAGGAAAAGATCTAGGGCTTGCATGATACCTAATAATGATGAGATGCAGATGCAATGCAACTGAAAAGGCTGCACTGAGTAGAAATTTGGATAACAGTATCTGCAAAGCCTTTTCCAACTCTAAGATTTTATAAACACAGTGATTCCCAGTTGAACTATTTGTATTGGAGTTGACTTCAAACTAATAAAAGTGAATAAAATATTTACTTGGAAACTGAATAGAGCACATTATAAAAAAAAATACCTATGATAAACACATTGTTTCTTTTTCTCATTCAATTTCAGATCACAGGAAAGTGTTATTGAAAGTGACTAGATCTGAGGACTCATTTGCTCACATGATAATGGAGAATGAGTAGTTCCATGACAGGCCATCTGCAAGCTGGAGATTCTGAGATGTCAGTAGCATGGCTCAGCCCAAGTCCAAAGGAGTCAGGACCGGGGGATTTGATAGCATAATTCTTAGTCTAAGAATGAATGCTAGCTGGTGTAAATCTTGGGGTCCAAAGGTTTGGGGTCCTGGAATTCTAATGCTTAAAGACAGGAGAAGAAGAATGTATACCGGCTCCAGAAGATAGATAGACATATTCCCCTTTCCTCTGTTTTTGCTCTCTCTGGGTCCCAGGCCAGTTGAATGGTGCCATAAACATTGACGGCGGATCTTCCTCACCTTTTCACTCACACTGACATGCTAATCTTTTCTGGAAGTACCCTCATAGATGCACTGAAAAATAGTGCTTTAGCAGGTTTCTAAGTATTCCTTAATCCAGTCAATCTGACATCTGACATTAAGCACCAAAGCAGGGATATTTTAAATCTGTGTTTAGAATATACTGAACTCTAAAGTTGGTTTCATTTGAGAAAACAAAAAATTACTATATAAAAACTTCCCGTGTTCAAGTGTTCTCATTGTTCAATTCCCATTGGGGTCGGGGGAGAGGGAAGGGATAGCATTAGGAGATATACCTAATGTAAATGACGAGTTAATGGGTGCAGCACACCAACATGGCACATGTATACATATGAAATAAACCTGCACGTTGTGCACATGTACCCTAGAACTTAAAGTATGATAAAAAATAAATAAATTTAATAAAAAGAAACTTCCAAAACATCTGTAAATGCCAACACTCTATTGGTATAAAAATGTGTAGAAAAACATTCTGTACATTTTGCATTTCAAATTTCACATATAGCCATCTAACATGACTTTTACTTTCATTTACACTTAGGTTCTATATAGACCTTTTTTAGTTTGGCTAGCATACAGATTGGCAGTCTTGCCCATCTTGCCTCTGTCTATTCTTTTCTCAAGTTTTAAAGGTAAATTGTGCAGCTGGTTAAGATAATTAATATGTAGGCTAATATTCTCAACTCAAATTCCAAAAACATTGCAATTCATGCTGAAATTGAAGTAGAGTATATGAAATAATAGTTGAATAGTATTCAACAAAATCAGGGATTTTGATGCTTTCCAATTTTGGAGATTCTTGGCTGATCTGGCAAATATTCTTTTGGACTGGCTCATTTGGTATTAGCAGGTATGAACTTTTGGAATTATATACATTACTTTTTGTTGTGATAAATAGTAAAGTAATTTTTTTTGAAAGAATCAAAACAAAGACGATATTAAATGCTATTGTGCAATATCAGCCACCGTAAAAAAATATTTAGTGCCATTAAAATATATGAGTTCCACAGGCATTGTATATAGAAATCTAGTTGCCCTAAAACTCCTGGATGTGAGCGAAATACTGGAGATAATTTAGTCTAATTATCTCATATTATAGGTAAAATTGAAACCTGAAGATGCTAGTGATAGAGCCAGAATTAGAACACATAATATGCATTTTTCTGTTATAACATGTAGGACTAACATGTTTTAAGGCTTCCTTAAGCTTATGACTGGATTGTATGTTAGGATTAGAGCTGACACTGATAAGTTTGCTTAAAAAGGTTAATTTAGCTTTTATTAAACATGATATACCTTGATAAAATGTAAGTTACTTAAGTCTAAAGACTTCATCTCCTTTACCACTTCATCTCCAGCTTTTAAACAGTGCTCATGTACTCACTATATGTTGTGACCCAGAGATAATAGCAGTGTTTGTTAATGTTTATTTCATATAATAACATTAAAATCATTAAATGCATCTTGAAAAAGGCTTTTGTTGGTCACAAATGTTTGGAAAAAATTCCTCATGCTATTTCAACCCCCTCTTTCCCCTCTTTCCATATCATTCAAACTTAATCAGGGAACTCTTCTGTTGCTTTTGAATAACTCACTAACGCCATGAAAAACATAATTTTCAAATTTGCATACACTAAGGTTTTAGGTAGTCATTAAAATATCTGTCTAATGGATTTTGTAATTTTTCTATATTACTCAATGAAGTTTTAGTAAAGGTTATTCAAGAGATAATTCTCATTCTCATTATCTGATACTGTATAACAAACCTCCTCAAAATCATATTGTTTTAAAACAACAATGTATTATTATCACTCACAGTTCTGGAAGGACAGGCTCAGCTGGGTGATTCCCACTTAGGGTCCCTCATACAATTAGGTTGCAGTTAGATGGAGACTGAGGCTGTGACCTCCGAGGACTTTTACACTCATGGGGTATGGCACCTGGACTGGGATGGCAGGAATTTCTGAGATCCAGTTTGTCACCTCTCTCTCTAGGAAGTATCACTTCATTTTGTACTGGCTCTGGGCCTTTTAGTCAAACAAGCAATGCTTCTTCCAATAAAGTTCTTGTTATATTGGGGTCTATTACATAAAACAAAAGCCACAACCACAAGTCTCTTTTAGACGTGCCATTTTCTATTTTGGACCCTATGTAAGGCTGTTGTGGTACAAATCCCCTAAAGTCCTAATGGCCTTTAACAAAATATTCAATAGGTATGTCCTTAAGACCCTTACAAAGTCTTTTGAATAGCAGAAATTTTTTATAGGGCAGCACTTTCAATCCTTACAAAGAACATAACTTTGGATTTTGTCTTCATCCATTTCTTAGTTTAAGAATATTTTGGTGGGGATAAGGAAGATCTTTTTGAGTCCATAAAGCCCTGGTTTCTATACACGTCCTCTAAATTATCTTTAAAAACTGAAAGAAAAAAAAAAAATCTTTTTCCTTTTCAAAAGAAAATTGACAAGTAAAAATTGCATATATTTATGTGTAAAACATGATGGTGTGTTATATGTATACACTGTGGAATGGCTAAATAAAGCTATTGAACATATACATTACCTCACATATTTTTGTGGTGAGAATAATCAAAATCTACTCTCAGCAATTTTCATATATACAATGTATTGTTATTAACTGTGGTCACCATGATATACAATAGATTTTTTGAACTTATTTCTCTTGTGTAACTGAAATGTTGTGTCCTTTGATCAACATCTCTTCAACCCCCCCACTCGCAGCATCTGTATATTAAAACAAGTCAAACTCAAAGAAACAGAGAGTGAAAACTTTTTCTATAAAACATCTTTCTCTTCTATATTATACACATCAAAAAAAGATTATAATTTGTGATATTTAGTGATGAAATATCCTTAATTAGCCTCAAGACCATTATAATCCTTTTTTACCATGGATAACAGTTTCTAAAGTTCTGTCATTGTGTAGTATAATTTGTGCCTTTTCTCCAGCTTTTGATAACTTTTTCTTCACTGTTCTTTAAGCCTCGCCAACAGCCTCTTTGAGTCGTTTCCAGCTTAAAATGCCGTTTCTTCAGTGTTCTTCCAGCTTTTTCCCAAGTCTGACCTGAAAGTTAATTTTACATATTCTATCTCTTTTTTTTTTTTTTTTTTTTTTTTTGAGACAGAGTTTCACTCTTGTCTCCCAGGCTGGAGTGCAATGGCGTGATCTCGGCTCACTGCAACCTCCACCTCCTGGGTTCAAGTGATTCTTCTGCCTCAGCCTCCCGAGTAGCTGGAACTACAGGAGTCCACCACCATGCTTGGCTAATTTTTGTATTTTTGGTAGAGACAGGGTTCCTCCATGTTGGTCAGGCTGGTCTTGAACTCCCTACCTCAGGTGATCTGCCCACCTTCAACTCCCAAAGTGCTGGGATTACAGGCATGAGCCACTGCCGCTTGGCCATTATGTGTGTGTGTATATATATGTGTGTATATATATATATATATATTTTTTTTTTCATGCAACTACTTCACATCTAGAAACCAAATTTTGTTACAGTTATTTATCACTGCATAATGAACTACTACCCACATTTAGTGACATAAAATAAAAACTATTTAATTTTGGTTACATTTCCGTGGGGTAGGAATCAAACTCTTCTGGTAAGGATGGCTTTCTTTCTAGGGCCTTAGCAAAAGTAGTAAAGGTCAATGTCTGGAGATGGCTGGGGCAGCTTGCACAGGACGATAAGTTTGCAGCTTTAGTTTTTTTCTCCCTTTGAGATGTGCTGAAGCTGGAATATCCAAGATATTTCTTTTACTCACATGCCTTGTACCTGGACTTAACTAGCTCTTTTTCCACATGGCATCTTCCCCTCTTTAACCAGGTGATTTTATTATTGTTAGACTTTTTACATGTGTATTACAACAAATGAGTATTCCAAGATAGAAGTTTCAGAGCTTAAAAGCTAGCCTAAAACTCATGCAGCATTATTTATGCCACAATTTTTTAGTTACATGGGGTCAGAGAAGATTTAATGTTGGGGGGGTATGAATATCAAGAGGGATCATTACCAAAATGCCTATTGTTCAAGTGAAATAAGTGGCTGGGTGCCAAGTAGATCACAGAATATTATAAAAGCATTTTTGATAAACTGGAATTTCAAATTATGTTAAAATTTATAATCTCGATTTAGTTCCACTGTTGTGTAATTTTCATGTTCTCATTCTTAAGATTTCAACAAATCAACACACCAGGAATTCTAAATTCTCTTGGGATTTTTTTGAAGCCTTCATAAAGATCTATGGCAATCTTCTATTGACTATGTAAATATAACCCTAAAATGATGTAGTGTTTTTCCTCAAAGATGTATTACAATTTTATCTAATTATTATAAAAATTAATAATTTATACCAATAAAATAATTTACATGTAAACCTGGGACTTAATTATGGTAATTTTCTCCTTTCATTAAATTTGTACACTATGCTATTTTGTGGATGACATGCATAATTAAAGTGGAATCAATTTGGAATAATGTATCTGAAAATTCTAGCCTGTTTAAATTTTTTCATCGCTAAACTCAGGCTTAAACAAAATAAGCTTTCTTTTTGTCAATCCTGAAAAACTGTCAGTTTACTAAAACACATTTTGGGACTTCTAAAGAGATCAATGCAATGTTGCTTGTATGTTAAGACTTACAATTTGGAAAGAGTAGAATCACAAGGGAAAATTGTGGGGGATATTGATACTTTGCTAATAAAATAAAAAGACTCAAAATGCTCCTTGATGATTGTCATTATCAGCTGGGACGTTCTGTGCATGGAGTAGAACACATACTGTGGCTAATGATCCTGAGGATGAGAAGTGTGGAATAGTGCATAAAATGGTATTTGAATACACAAACCTTATGTCACCCATCACATCTAAGCAGTAATATTGTGTCTAGAAACATGAAACAGACCACCCATTCACAGGATTGGCAAATGGATAAAAGAGGTAAGGTAATGAATTCAAGACAAAAGGAGGGAAAACACGTAATACAGATGACAAATAAGTCAGAGATAAGAGAGAGAAGGGTGACAGTGCTTCTCCAGTTGTGTGGTTTTTCATAGTTTTAAGTGACTGAACTAGGATAGAATATTTTACTTGCCTGGCCATATATTATTTTATTTTCATTTCTATTCCTCTGTGTACATCAGTTTAGATTATTTCCATATTGGAATAAATGGCACTGATATAGATACAGGTGGGAGAAAATCTCCTCTGCTAGTTTTTCTATTAATTCAAAACAGAAACAATCCATCTCCATTCACCTTTTCCTTCTCTTCCTTAAGTTATTTCATGTCTTTTCCCAGCTTCCCCCCACACTGCAGCAGTTACAGCTGCAAAACACACACCTACTAGAGCACATCCATAGGGAGAAAGAGAAAGAAACTAGAGGGGATTACATTCAGCAAATGATCTTGTCTGTCTGTTCTCTGTAATATGTGTGGACAATTATCATGCAATATAATTGTGAATCCTGTTACTTTCATGGAGAGAAAGTGCATTTGCATGCTCGTGTGTGTGTGTGTGCATGTGTGTGTGTAGTGATTTTGCTTTTCATTCTTGGCTACCAGTAGAGCATATTTTGGGGGAACATGAGGAAACACTCATAGGCGCCATAAATGTTTGCACTGGGAGATTTCTGTTTGAACAGGTTTCATTTAACAAATAAAAGTAATTCTGGTAAACCATTCTATACATTTCATTTCCATTGGAATTTAAGTTTAAAACTGAGTCCCTGTAATCTGGTTATTCTAAGTTTAGAGTGGAAAGCATGATTAAAGATAATTTCCTTTTGATCCTGAATGTTTGATGGATACTGAATGATTCAGACCAAACAAGATTAACTGAAGTTATTGGAAGTCAACTTTTAGAAGGCAAATGATTAAACTATTCCCCTAAAAATACGATTTTTTGGAACTATTTCATGAAAATGCTGTGCACACCTCTACAGTATTCTCCTAATAAGACCACACCTGGAAATCTGAGTGTTTTGCTTGAGGCATTTTGCTAGAGAGGTATTTGAAAGGTATCAGGGAGATAAATGAAACCACCTGGAGACGGTACCTCCAGTGGCAATCACTGGCCTGTACTGGGATGAAGGTATGCTTGCTTTACTGCAGCTGTCAGGCTGCTACTTTGTTCTTTACTGCTCCTCTCAAAACGCTATCCATCAAAAGGTGTCGCTTAGATTTATAGGTGGCAGCAGCTCTACTTTTATGAAGCACTGGTATTAAATATATGTGAATAATATTATTAATGCTTATTTAAATATTTATGAGGGCAAACTACATGACCTAAATCCTGGGAAAAGATAAAACTGCTCACAAAATCAGGAAGCCCAGGAAAGCAAGACAAAGTACCTCAAATATGCGTAAAACCATCATTTCCTCCCCTCAAAGTATTAAAGTTTAAAACACAAAAGTGGGAGGAAAATAAATAAGGACAACAGAATTTTAAAAGTTTCAACAGTTCTGCTAGAATTCTTGTTCCTATGCAGATCAAAATCAAATTCTCCTATAAAATGTGCAACAATTTGACCTTTACAGTTGCTCCTCTTCAGGTTTTGAAATCTTATAAAAACATACACAACTACATCCTGTGAAATAGGAGAATTATAAATCACATGTTAAAGATACCTATATATTTCTTCGGGTGAATGACCAATGGACATTACACAATGTTTAAATGAAGGATTTTTTAAATAACCCTATTAAAAATGGACAAAGAACATGAACAGACATTTTTCAAAAGAAGACATACATCCAGCCAACAAACATGAAAAATGCTCAATATTACTGATCATTAGAGAAATGCACATCAAAACCACAATGAGATACCATCTCACACCAATCAGAATGGCTATTACTAAAAGTAAAAAAAAAAAATAAATAACAGATACTGGGGATGTTATGGAGAAAAGGGAACACTTATATACTGTTGGTGGGAGTGTAAATTTGTTCAACCATTGTGGAAAGCAGTATGGTGATTCCTTAAAGAGCTAAAAACAGGACTACCAATTGCCCTAGGAATCCCATTACTGGGTATATACCTAGAGGAATATTAATCATTCTACCATAAAGATACATGCACACAAATGTTCATTGCCTCCCTATTCACAATAGCAAAGACATGGAGTTGACCTAAATGCCTGTCAATGACAGATTAGATAAAGAAAATGTGGTACATATACAACTGGGAATACTGTGAAGCCATAAAAAAGAATGGATTATGACTTTTGTGGGAACATGGTTGGAGCTGTAGTTTGCTATGATCATTAGCAAACTAACAAAGGAAGAGAACATAAAGTACTGCATGTTCTCATTTTTAAGTGGGAGCTAAGTGATGAAAACTCATAAACACAAAGAAGGGAACAACAGACAATGGGGTCTATATGAGGGTGGAAGGTGAGTGGGGGGAAGGTCAGAAAAAATAACTATATGGTACTTGGCTTAATACCTAAGTGATAAAATAATCTCTACAATAATCCCCTGTGACACGAGTTTACATACATTACAAACCTTTACATGTACCCCTGAACCTAAAATAAAAATTAAAAAGAAGTGTTTTCAACATTTTAGAACCAATGCATTTTTCAAAAAGACTAAAAGCAGCCTTTTATTATTATAAAATTTATGCATTCTGAATGTGAAAACATAAAAATAATAAGCAAAAGTAAACAAGTAAAATCTGTATTGATCATACAGGTATTTTTAGTCTTAAAACCTTATTAATATCCTTAAAAACTTATCTATACTTAAATTTTCTACATATGTGTATACATAATTATATGCATGAGATCAGACTTTCCAGTTGTTTTGCAATGTGCTTATTTTCATTATCACTACTTTGCATGTCAATATATTCACTTTATAGATTCAGACTTCTTCAGTTTTACCCAAAGTATTCTTTATAGCTGGATTAGCTGAGCCAGATTCAATCCAGGCTTATATGTGTTTACTTGTTATGTCCCTTAAGTCTCTGTCTTTTTATATATATATATATATATACACACACACACACACATGCACACACACACACACATATATATGTATGTGTGTGATGTGTGCATGTGTGTGTGTATGTGTGGTGTACTTGTGTGATTGTGTGTACACAAATTTGTTCAATCAACTTCTCCAGAAGTTCATTAACATTTTTTATCCTAGGAGAATATTTTTATTGTTTGGCTCAGTTTTTGTTTCAAAGACTTGAGAAACAGACTAGGCTGGTCATCCTGCAGATTGATGTATTTTCTCAATTTGTCAGGTTGTTTCCTTGAGATATTGCATGACTTATTTTTCTATCCCTATATTTTCTGCAAATGTGAATGCGCATTTGAAAGCTTGTTGGATTCAAGTTTTTGTTTGTTTCTTGAATGTCTTATATATTTTTTCCATAGCAACATCAAAATCTACTTATTTACTTCCGTAAAAATACTTATTGGTATTTTGAATTCATAAATTGTTAGAGATCATTGACTTCTGTGTGATTTTAATTCTTCCTATGCAAAGATGGCAAGTCTTTACTTTCAAGTACACTCATGCTCTTCAGAAGTGTTCTAGTTTTCTTCATATAAAAATCATTCCTCTCAAAGGAACTCATGTCTGTTTTATGTTTTATTACTCCCAAACCTGTAATTTGGAAAACCTGTACGTATATATGGTCTGACAGTAATACTTCCTCCTCCTTTTGATAGTCTAGCATACCATCATGAAATGTCTTAATTTGTTTATTTCCTGCTGTCTCCTTTCTTTTTCATGTGTGTTTTGCCCTAACATATCGTTGCCATTTGCTTCAAATTTATTGTATGATTGAAGGAAGACCTGCTATCATTTCCTATGTTGATTCTTCTGTGTGTTTCTTCTTTTTTGAAAGACATCTTTATCTTGAAATCAGGCTGAGCCATGTTTTAAGTTACACGATCTCCATATTGGTGTCCTTAAGACACAGATTATACAGATTAATGAGAATTTAATATCTCGAAAAGGATGTAGGCCCATTTTTTCCAAAACAGAAGGTTTCACACATTTTAAGCCTATATATAATATTTTCAAAAATTAATATGCAGCAGAAATTAAACTATGCTCACCTATTTAGTCTGTTGCTATTGGAGAGTTTGTTCCTATTGCTAAAAATGGAAAAATATGTTATAAATAAAAAATAAACATATAACAGTAAGTATTAAAATGCATTATATGGCTTTTATGAATACAAATTGTACAAATATTGAAATTAGCCTTAATAGGTTCAAACATTGATCTCTTTTAGTTTATCTGATATGAGAAATACTGCTCTGGAGACAAATTGTAGACAGAGGAAGTGCTCGTATCTTTTTTATTAACATATAATTATTGCACATATTTCTGAAGTACATGTGATACTTTCATACATACATAGAACAAATTATCTGAATAGACATTTATCAAAAGAATACATACAGATGGCCAATAGGTACATGAAAAATGCTGAAATTATTAATCATTAAGGAAATGCAAATCATATCTGAAGAGTTAAATAATTCATGACTTGTTTACACTTCCCAGTTCTCTGTAACAATGTATGAAATATAACATTTCTGATTCCTAGAGAAACTAAGTTACTCAAAAAGATTGCTAAAATATAAACCAAAACAAAATGAAAAATCATGTAGTGATATTAAGTTCTATAAAAAAAAATAAAATAAATTTTTAAAAGTAAAAAAGATTATGAATAAAATAGTGTAATAATAGAATTGCCAAATACAAAAAGAATAAAATACAGGTTGAATATTCATTCTTTGATACACCTAGGATCAGAAGTGTTTCAGATTTTGATTTCATATTTTAGAATATTTGCATATATATATATAAAATGAGATACCTAAGTATCTCATTAGATACTAAGACCCAAATTTAAGCACAAAATTTATTTTTGTTTCATAAACTTATACTCCCTTAACACATAACCTGAAGGTAATTTTATACAAAATTTTTAATAACTTTGTCACATGGAATAAATTTTTGGCTATGACCTGTCACATGAAGCCAAGTGTGGAATTTTCCACTTGTGGCATCCTGTAGGTGCTCAAAGAGTTTCAGATTCTGTAATATTTTGAATTTTGTATTTTCAGATGCTCAATGTATACATGGCTTAATTGAACTGAAAACAACTGTAAAAGCTAGATCATTAATTATTATTAATATTATATGAAAAACTAATAAGGAAATTTAACATTATTATCAGACAAAGAAAAATGTGTACCCTTATAGGCAATAATTCTAGAAACATATAAACTTTACTTTCCAGGTAAATCAACTAATTTTTATAAAGATGAAGATCACTTATGCAGAAAATCAATCTCCTTATTTCAAAATAGGATTACAATTCAAGTTTTCTGAAAATTAGTCTAATATGTTTTTCTACTAAAACACACTTTTTGATGTAAATGTTCTGCATATTATGCACAAGTAATTAATAATATAGTAGTGTTTGACAGGAAAAGTTAAATTTAGTATTTCTACAATAAGATTAGTTTCTTTTTAATTATATTTTAAGTTCTAGGGTACATGTGTACAACGTGCAGTTTTGTTACATATGTATACAGGTGCCATGCTGGTGTGCTGCACCCATTAACTCGTCATTTACATTAGATATACCTCCTAATGCTATCTCTCCCCACTCCGCCCACCCCACAACAGGTCCCGGTGTGTGATGTTCCCCACCTTGTGTCCAAGTGATCTCATTGTTCAATTCCCACCTATGAACGAGAACATGTGGTGTTTGGCTTTCTGCCATTGTGATCATTGACTGAGAATGATGGCTTTCAGTTTCATCCATGTCACTTCAAAGGACATGAACTCATCCTTTTTTATGTCTGCATAGTATTTCATGGTATATATGTGTCACATTTTCTTAATCCAGTCTATCATTGATGGACATTTGGGTTGGTTCCAAGTCTTTGCTATTGTGAATAGTGCCACAATAAACATACGTGTGCATGTGTCTTTATAGCAGCATGATTTATAATCCTTTGGGTATATATCCAGTAATGGGATGGTTGGGTCAAATGGTATTTATAGCTCTAGATCCTTAAGGAATCACCACTATAAGTAAACCACGATTAATATGGTGTTTTTATGTAATTTTTTCCTTAATATTGCTTTAAGAAAGGGCTACCTTACACATTTCTTAGGTTGTAATAAATGAAGTAATCAAATTGACAATAGTGAATGGTTAGCACTCACATGTATTAAATTGATATTCTAAGCAGATGATAGAATATATATGCCCAGGAAACAACTTATATTAACCTTAGGGAGAGAAAAGAGCCAATATATTAACTTCTAGGTTTATAAAGAAATTATCTTTTTTTTTCAAGATTTTATTGGCAAAGGCAATATTTTATAACTACAAATCACTTTTTATACAATCTCTTCAATTGATTTGTAAACGTTTACAAACGTTATAGCCTCCTAGAAATATAGTGAGAAAATACACAAAAAAGAATAAATGAAACACTCATAATTTACTCAGAGATAATAATCTGTTTTTAACATTTTGGTGTTTATCTTTTTAGACAAAGACAAATATGCATTTTCCTCTTGAAATATGTTAATTTTATAAAGACTGTTTTGTAGCTTGGTTTTTAAAAGTTTTTTTAATGTCTTATTTTACTTGTACCATAATTTCTCATTGGTGACATTTGACATTTTCTGTCAAGTGTTTCACATTATAAATATTGACATGAATGCCCTTGAGGCTAACTTTCTGTCATTCATTCTATAATTACAGTTGTCAAAGTTGCTAATATATCTATACACTTGATAGCATTACTATCAGTTGTAGATTTCAAGAGATAAAATTCTACATTCCAAAGTGGAAGTATTTGAGAAACTCTAGCTTTTGTAACTGGGAGATTTTGGATGCTCTGTTAATCTATTAACATATTGAACCATTAAATGTTATCTATTAATGAAAGATATCACATATTGAATTATATTATGCAATGCACGATAATGTATGTATGAGGGAAGTCTCATATAGACTAGTCACATAAAAACTGTTCTGAAGGTTATACATGTTGTTAACTTTTTTCAACAAAACCAAAATGTCTCATCACCAGAAAATAAAGTCTAAAATAAAACAAAACAAAATAAAAATGACTTAACCATATTTTTCATATGCAGCTGCCTGATGAAAATTAATTGAAATATATACTGATCTCAAAATGTTCTCTCATATAGGAAAATCAAATAGAAAGGAAATATTCAGAGCAACAGGTAATTTTTTCACATTTACCACAGATTCCAGTTTTTTAAAGTAGTGGGTTAACAACAAACCTACCTTCCCAAGTGAGATAAAGGAATTAAAACACAGTAATTGACTTGGTAAGCAGTTGTTAATCCATAATCATTGAAATTAGATAATTTAATCCTTTTTGATTTTCAGGAATTACTAAAACTTTCCTCTTAGTTCCATTATGTGTAATTAATGCTATTTTATATAGAAGAAATTAGAATCATATCTCGATTATAATAATCATGGATTGGCTTTAAAATATTTGCATCAAAAATAAATTTAAAATACATTAATATTTGAATAAAGAAAAATTCTACTAACTTCACTTTACAAAAATAAGATATTTGCGTTGGAACAAACTGAATTATATCACACTGCAGGATTTTTCAGTGATCTTTGACAAATGTGATGTGTGTAAGTTCATCTAAATTTTTTTTAGGGATCTCTGAGGTGACTTAAAACCAGGGATAGTTTTAAATAATTGGCAATACAATCTTTATCATAAGTGTATGTCAACTTCCCACGGGTATGAATAAATATGAACACTCATTATTGACTAACATGAGACTTTATTAATATTAGAGAAGGAAAAAGATATAAATTCACTTTAAATAGAAAATTGCTGGGGGAGGGAAATATGTAGATTACAATTACTTTAATTCTGAAGAAATCTATATTCTGAATGCTTAGTGAAGTGAAATGTGGCTTCAATTTAATGTAAAAAAATGCTACTTTAACTATGTTTATTAAGCATAATAGACATATGGAAACAGCTTATGACTCAACTGAACTTCTACATATAATGCATTTATTGTCTTCTTATAAAATGCCATTATCAAAAACATATTTGATATTAATAAGTTTATATATTATTACAGTTACAAGAGAAAAAATTCTAGTATTTACTATCATGCCTGAGATGCCACTCATTGTATTTAAAGCATACAGACATTATCTTTTAAGATTACAACTGATTCAGAGTGACTATATTTGAATTAATTTTGATATTTGAATAAGCTTTTCACCATCTACATTTCAATTGGTCTCAATGATTTTCTTATGCTATTTCAGCTGATGCTAGTTAAGTTTTGAAGAACAATAGATTGATTTTTTGTTTGTTTGTTTAACTTACTTCATAGAGCTTAAGTACTTTACTCACATCCTTTTAAAGGATGCAGAGAAATCCTAGTGATTTCATGGATAATTATACAGTGAAAATAAATCTCTCTAAATTAGAATTAAATTTCCAAAATCTTGTTGAAGAGATGCTGATACTACATTACATTATTAAACTAAAATGTTGTTCAAGATATAAGGCTATCACTGATCCAAGGGTATGATTCTGTAAAATTATTTTTGTTAGAACTATAAATATTGTTTAAGCCTTCACTGCTAATATCTTCAGGTACTGGAAAATTCGAGGTGACTAGGGACTGGAACAGACTCCCAGCATACTAAAGCAGCCCTGTAAAAAAGTGGCCAGACTGTTTGTTACATGGTACCTTGATCCGATATCTACTTACTGGCCGGGGTCTCCAGGTACCCTCTCCCACAAGCGTCTTTGAACTAGGACTATCAAGCCAGTAGCAGCTCTGCAACTCCCTGGGACAGAGCTCCCAGTGGAAGTGGCAGGTTGCCATCTTTGCTGTCTTGAAGTCCTCACCCTTGCTGTCTCCAGGCTCTGCAGAGTCCACGGGACGTGGGACTGGTCTGGAACCCCACATCTCACAGAAAAGTGGCTGCGTTGCAGCCTGCTTAGTCCCTAGGTTAGTTACGTCTGAGTTCGTGTTCCACAACCAAGGAGAATAAGGCATGCAGACACCAGAGAGTGCATAGAGTAGGATTTTTAAGCAAAAGGGAAGCTCTCAGCAAAGAAAGGGGACCTGAAAGCAGGCTGTCAGAAATGGGGCTGAGTTCTCGGTCTTTTATGTGGTAAAGAGAAGGAAGTCTTCTGAGGGATCTGCCCAAAATAGGAGGGCCAAAGTTCCCTCCTAAGGGTGTTGCATTTGCATATGCCTAGGATTGGCCAGAGTGAGTCCATCTTGGTTATTACCCATAAAAGCCTAAGAAAAACTCACCGAGGTGCTAAAACCACAATGCTAACGTCATGTTAATGACATTTAATGAGTTGAGTCAAATTAAAGGCAGTTAGGCTGATCTATTGTCCCTGTGCCTAGGCTGGGACATTTCCTTCTGAGCAAGATCCTGGCATAAGAGGAAATTCTTAACCACATTTATTTCCACTAAGTACAGGGGCTGAGCAGGTGTGGTCCTGCAGGTATTTTTCCACTCCTGAAACCCTCCCTCCCTATCTGCCTAACCAGCCTCTAGGTTTTTCCTCTGTTAACTGAACTGTTCTCCCTGCAGGTCCTGGTTCTCATTTCTTCTCACTGGGCAGGGCTGCCCAAATTAAGACTCCAGAATAACCACCTTGCCCAAACCTGACCACTTCAATCACAGGCAGCCCAGCAATGTTAAGGACCTCCCACATGCAGAGATGAGAAAGAACCAATGCAAACTCCAGCAACTCAAATTGCCAGTGTTTTATGTCCTCAAAATGTCCACAGTACTTCTCTAACAAAAGTTCTTAACGAGGCTGAGTTGGCTGAAATGATAGAAACAGAATTCAGAATACAGATAAGAATGAAGAACACTGAGATTCAGGAGAATGACAAAACCCAATCCACGAAAATGAAGAATCACAATAAAATAATACAGGAGCTGACAGACAAAAGAGCCAGTGTGAAAAAGAACTTAAATGATATGATAGAGCTGAAAAACACACTCCAGGAATTTCACAATGCAATCGCAAATATTAACAGCAGAATAGACCAAGCTGAGTAAAGAATCTCAGAATTTGAAGACTGGTTCTCTGAAATAAGACAGTAAGACCATAATAATAATAATAATAATAATAATGCAATGAACAAAAACTCCAAGAAATGTGGAATTATGTAAATACACCAAATCTATGAATAGTTGGCATACTTAAAGGGACAGGGAGAAAGTAAAAAACTTGGAAAGAATATTTCAGGATTCATCCATGAAAACTTTCCCATTGTCACTCGAGAAGCCAATAATCAAATTCACAAAATAACAGAGAACCACTACAAGATTCTATTCAAGAAGATTATCTCCAACACACTTACTCTTCAGATTTTCCAAGGTTGAAATGAAAGAAAGAATATTAAAGGCAGCTAGAGAGAAAAGGCAGGTTATTCACAAAGGGAACCCTATCAGGCTAACAATGGACCTCTCAGCAAACAACCGTACAAACCAGAAGAGACTGAGGACCTATATTCAACATTCTTATAGAAATAATCTTCAACCAAGAATTTCGTATCCAGCCAAACTAAGCTTCCTCAGCAAAGGAAAAATAAGATACTTTTCAGATAAGCAAATGCTAAAAGAGTGTGTTACCACCAGTCCCACCTTACAAGGGATATTGAAGGGGGCACTAAATATAGAAAGGAAGGATTGTTATCAGCCAAGACAAAAAAAACCTGTAAGTAGAAAGACCAGTGACACTATAAGGCAACCAAACAAATAAGCTGGAACAATAACTAGGTGACAACACAATGACAGGATCAAATTCACACACACCAATCCTACCTTGAATGTAAATGGGCTAAATGACCAATTTAAAGTTACAGAGTGGCAAGCTGTCTATAAAAGCAAGACCCAATAGTTTGCTGTCTTCAAGAGAACCATCTCAAACACAATGACACACATAATCTCAAAATAAAGGGATGGATAAAAATCTACTAAGCAAAAAGAAATCAGAAACAAAGCAGGGATTGCAATCTTAATTTCAGACAAACAGGCTTTTACCAATAAAGATCAAAAAAGAAAAAGAATGGCATTACATAATGGCACAGGGTTAAATTCAACAAGAAGACCTAACTATAACAAATATATATGCACCCAACACAGGAGCACCCAGATTCATAAAGCAAATTCTTAGAGACCCATGAAGAGACTTAGACTTCCACACAATAATAGTGGGAGACTATAACACTCCACTGACAGTACTAGACAGATAGATCACTGAGGTAAAGAATCCACAAAGATATTCAAGACCTGAACTTAACATTAAATCAAATGAATCTGATAGACTTCTATATTACTCTCCAACAAAAACAACAAAATATACATTCTTCTCATCTGCACATGACACATACTCTAAAATTGACCACACAATCAAACATATAACAATTCTCAGCAAATGCAAAAGAACCAAAATCATATCAAACACACTCTTGGATCACAGTGCAATAAAAATAGAAATCAAAGCTAAAAAAAAATCATTCAACACCATTAAATTACATAGAAATTATATAACCTGCTTCAGAATGACTTTTGGGTAAATAATGAAATTAAGGCAGAAGTCAAGAAATTCTTTGAAACTAATGAGAACAAAGATAAATCATACCATTATCTCTGTGACATACCTAAGGCAGTGTTAAGAGGGAAATTTATAGCACTAAACACCTGCATCAAAAAGTTAGAAAGATCTCAATTTAATAAGCTAGCATCCCAATTAAAAGAACTAGAGAATCAAAAGCAAAACAACCCCAAATCTAGAAGAAAACAAGAAATAACGAAAATCAGAACTGAACTGAAGGAGATCAAGACTTGGAAAACCATTCAAAAGATCAACAAATTCAGGACTTGTTTTTTTTTTTTTTTTTTTTTTTTTAAATATTATAAACAGACTGCTAGCTAGATTAATAAAAAAGAAAAGAGAGAAGATCCAAATAAACATAATCAGAACCAACAAAGGGGATGTTAACACTGACCCCACAGAAATACAAATAACCATCAGAGAATACTGTGAACCCCTCTAGGCACACAAACTAGAAAACCTCAAAGAGCTGCATAAATTCCTGGACACATACACCCTCCCAAGATTGATAACAGCAAGAAATTTATTCCCTGAACAGACCAATAACAAGCTTCAAAATTAAGCCAGTGTTAAGTAGCCTATCAAACAAATAAATCTCAGAACCAGAGAGATTCACATTTGAATTGTAGCAAATGTACAAAGAAGAGCTGCTACCATTCTTGCTAAAACTCTTCCAAAAAATTCAGGAGGACAAACTCCTCTCCAACTCATTCTATGAGGCCAGCCTCATTCTGTTACTGAAGCCAGGCAAAGACAACACATAAAAGAAAACTTCAGACAAATATACTTGATGAACATTGACATAAAAATCCTAGACAAAATACTTGCAAACTGAATCCAGAGTTACATCAAAAAGCTTATCCACCACAATCAAGTAGGCTTAACTCCTGGGATGTAAATGTGGTTCAATGTATACAAATCAATAAATGTGATTCATCACATGGACAGAAATAAAGACAAAAATCAACATGATTATTTCAATAGATGCAGAAAAGACATTTGATACAATTTAACATCCTTTTATGTTAAAAACTAAATAAATTATGTAATGAAGAAATATACCTCAAAATCATAAGAGCCATATATGACAAACCAGTAGCCAACATCATACTGAATGAGCAAAAGCTGGAAGTATTCTCCTTAAACACCATCACAAGATAGGGATGCCTTCTCTTATAACTCCCATTCAACATAGTATTGGAAGTCTCAGACGGAGCAATCAGGGAAGAGAGAGAAATAAATGGCAACCAAATGGGAAGAGAGAAAGTCAAACAATCCCTGTTTGAAGATGACATGTTTTTATATCTAGAAAATCCCAGCCTCGGCCGGGCGCGGTGGCTCAAGCCTGTAATCCCAGCACTTTGGGAGGCCGAGACGGGCGGATCACGAGGTCAGGAGATCGAGACCATCCTGGCTAACACAGTGAAACCCCGTCTCTACTAAAAATACAAAAAACTAGCTGGGCGCAGTGGTGGGCGCCTGTAGTCCCAGCTACTCGGGAGGCTGAGGCAGGAGAATGGCGTGAACCCGGGAGGCGGAGCTTGCAGTGAGCTGAGATCCGGCCACTGCACTCCAGCCTGGGCGACAGAGCGAGACTCCGTCTCAAAAAAAAAAAAAAGAAAAGAAAATCCCAGCCTCAGCCCAAAAGCTTCTTCAGCAGATAAACAACTTAAAGTGTAAATCTGTTCAGCCATTGTGGAAAGCAGTGTGGCAACTCCTCAAAGAGATAAAAACAGAACTACCGTTCAACCCAGCAATCCCATTACTTGGTATATACCCAAAGGAATATAAATCATTCTACCACAAAGACACATGCATGCATATGTTCATTGCAGCATTATTCACAATAGTAAATACATGGAATCAAACTAAATACCTATCAATGGTAGACTGGATAAATAAAATGTGGTCCATATACAGTATGCAATACTATGCACCCATAAAAAAGAATAAGATCTTGTTTTCAGTAACATGGATGGAACTGGAGGCCATCATTCTTAGCAAACTAATGCAGGAACAGAAAACCAAATACCACATGTGATAAACAGGCCGCTAAATGATGAGAACACACGGACACAAAGATGGGAACAACACACACTGGGGCCTATCTGAGGGTGGAAGGTAGGAAGAGGGAAAGGAACAGAAAAAACAACTATTGGGTACTAGGCTTAGTACCTGGGTGACAAAATGATCTGTACAATAAACCCCTCTGACATGAGTTTACCCATAAAACAAACCTGCACATGTACCGGTGAACATTAAAGCCAGAAAAAAAAAGTATGAAAAATCTAAAAGGTAAAATAAACATTTGAATGACTATGTGACTTACTGTACTAAATATACAGCTATGATTTGACATATCATCTAAGAAGCCAAGACATCTAATAAGATTTTGTCAATATTATATAAAGATAATTTAAACCCAAAGAATTTGAATCAAGACACCACTATATAATTTATCTGTGAAACATGTTACCTTATAGAAAATTCCATTCTAAAACTGTCCGCCAAACCTCAGGGGCATCTACTGACACAGTCTCACAAGCTGTTCCGAGGAGGTCTTGGTGATTATCAGTCTGGGTTCATTTTACCTTTTTTGTTGTTGTTACATTTACAAAGACAGAAATTTATTTTTCACAGTTCGGGGGGCCATTTTCGTTTTTTAGGGTTGAAACCATGTACAAACCTCCCAACTTTCAGTCCCAGAGCATTGCAAGAATGTGGAGGTCCTTCTCGGTGGAGCCAGGCTGGCTGAGGGTGAGGAGCGGGGAAAACAATGTTCTTTAATTAGAATTGTAAAAGTTTGTGTTTATTATCTGGATAATATTTTAATTAATGCTATCTTGAGAAATAAATATTACAATTGAGAGACTGTATAATGAGTATATTAGTATAGAATAAGCAGACTTATTTCAGTTATTTTTTTTTCTCTGAAATCTTGCATATTTCTACAACTCACTGTACTAAATAATGTGAAACCAATATTCTGTGCTCTCTGGGTCACTGTCCCACTCCCTGAAGGAAATAATAGCTTTTCTAATGACAGCCGCCTACCTAGGCTTTTCTTGCCTCTTTAACTATTAATAATTCACCCCATGGCAACTTGAGGCACCTTTTTAAAAGATCAGATTATTTATCTCTCCATTAATCACTCTAAAGTAAAATTATATAATGTCATCTCGTCACCCTTAGAAAAGGATTGCTAGACAAAACATAGGACAAGTGTTATGTTTTAAGTATTATATTATTGCACAACAAGTATTGGATGAGACAAATTACACCAAAAGTAATTATCTAAAATCCCAATTTAATTAGGCAGCTTCTATTTTTATTTGCTAAGTCTGGCATCCTAGTTTAGCTGATATAGTAAACCCCTTTTAGTGGCCTACACACCCTACCCACTCTGGCATCTGCTGGCTTTGACCGCATCATGCTATATCAGTCTCTACCACACTCTTCTCTATTCCTTTGTTTTACAAACTGCAAGGTGACTCATCAGTGGGTTGTGAAGTCAACTCAGGAGCCTGTCTGTGTTTAACTAGAGAGAGAGAGAACAAAACAAAATTAAAGAAAAGAATAGAAACAAAAGTAAAATTGCATAACATGTAGTAAGAGAATAATGCTTCATAAAACTCTAAGCTATACACATGTAAGTGTGTGTTTCTGGTGACTCTAGGTGTGTATTAGGTGAAAATGTAAAATCAATTTTTTTTACTGTGGGTGAGGGTCAAGTATTTTGAAAGCCACTGCCTAGCCACATTGCCCTTTATTAAACCTGCAAGTGCAAACCACTTTCCTGTTCCTGGACCTTTGCAAGACTTTTTTTCCTCTGCTTAGAATGATTCTCCTCTCCGTAATACCTTATTCCCCTCATGAGTCTGGCTCCTTGTAATTATTGGGTTCTAAACTTAAATAGTACCTTCTTAAGAGGCTTACAATAGTGGAATATGTTGAGTATTGAAGAGACCGATTCACCTTGTTCTAACGATCTGTGGCAGGCAAACATATTTAATGTAAGATAAGTCATATACCACTTCCCACTTCACACCCCACACACACAGCCCTCCAATATTATTTGAATTTACTATTAAAGAAAAGTTGGTACTTTTCTGAGTTGGTTAATACTATTTACAACAAATAATGACACCTATTTTGGAGGTATATTTTATTATCTCTCTTGTTAAATCTGTTAGTTACTGCAATATCCCTCAAATTTGTTAAATAATGTAACCAAGGAACTGAAATTTACTTTTTAAATTACTTCAATTGATCTAATTATTTGTATAGTTTGTTATAGTGTGTAGGTACTTGATTATTGGAATCCAAATTTTTGTGAAGTGTTCTGTTTTTAATCCACAAGAGGGATTCACATCTCTTAGGGTAAAATAATTTACAGAAATCTGTTTTGAGGCTCAGAGACAAATTCTTCTTGAATATGCTTACATGGACTAAACAGCTCTGATTTTATCCTAAGTGATACTTATAAAAGCCTTTGCATAATGCCACTCTTTTCCATTTATATAGACTTCTAAAAAAAATGAGCCTGCTTGTCTTCCAGCTACTAACAACAGATGTGCTTAGCATAAAACATCAGAAGTGAATTGTGCAAACTGTAGCTAAGATCTAGTAAAATTGGAATGAAAATTTGCCTTCGAGGAAGCTATCTGCTATTTTCTTCTGCAAATTTGTTTCATATTCTCCTTAAAGTTGAGGGGGAAAGGATAAGCTCTCAGTCATGCTTTTATATTAGCATTACATCTGCTTACAAACTTTAAATATTTTTTTGAAAAGTTTCAATTGGGTCCTTGTGTCAGAGAGCTTCAATAAAAGATTTGTAATTTAAAAGAGTTGAGATCATCTCCTATGGCCCTTTGACTTGAAGAAGTCAGTTTTAAAATTCAGTTACCTCTGTCATAGAGACTTTTCAACCATTAAGCAGCTCTTTTTAATCTTTTTTTTCTAAAAACTGCTCAGGATTTAAATGGAAGCAATAATGTAAACTGAAAAGCATATGCGATTGCCTCTTCTAATTTATGACAAAGAAAGCTACTGCACATGCTTCTTTTAATATTTATAAGCAATTTTCTAAAATATTATATTCTAAAAGCACACTGATTTTCCTTTTCGTAGTAATTGTGAGAGGTTTTCAAATTCCTAAGAGCAATCTTCGAATTTTATCCTGATTGTTGGGTATATTATATTTGTGATAATAATTGTGGGAGTATACTGTTTATTAATAGTATATTTCCATAGTATTTCAAAACTTCTGAAGCATAAATTTATTCTTTTAAGTTCTAAACTATATGTTTTTCTCAAAGCTTTACAAAATGTTTTGCTTTTGAAATTTTAACACACTAAATTCAACTTTCAAACTAGGTTGTTTTGGCTTTTCTTTATCTCCCCAAGACTTGAAATCTTTTCAATTAACTTTCTTAGTTGACTTTGCTCAACTATGACATGAAACAACTAGCTTTTTGTTAAATCTACTAACCATCAAAAAGCACAATGTCGATGTTTTGTAGCAGATAAAGTAATGCTTTTCTCATAGAATAAGACTTTACTTCAAATAAAAGTAATAAAATTTTGTTTATTGCTCCCAATTTATCCTAGTACATATTTCCAGAAATACTATGCAGCCGTGCAAGAAGTTGACCATAACAGTGGGTACCTAATATTTTGTTGAACTGATTAGTTTTGTAATATAAATTGCATGAAGACAAACCAAAAGTTTGTTCCACATTAATCCACTAATAAAATTGATTATTTGATTTGCTACTACAGTATACATTTTAAAAACTAGTTACTATTTGAAAAATTGTTTCTGACTTGTGGTTCCCAGATATCTTGATTGCAGAACAACGCCATTCCTGAATGTAGGCACCGGGCAGCTGTTGTGTTCTTCTCGGAACTTGACAGTTGCAATAATTTAAAGTCAAGTCTTGATGCTTTGCTAAATTAGTTATTCTCTTCTCACAATATATAGTCATTGACATTTCATAACATTTGAGCATCTTTCTCACATTTTCATTGAATGAACGTGCCACTGAAATCACAACAGTGACTGAAAATTCAAGGAATTGCAATAATTTTGATGACCCTGAATTTTTTAATATAGAAATTTCTATGAAAGGAAGGTAATAAATACTGCTAAAGAAATTGACCATGACACCATCACATATATCTGCTGTATATAAATTTCAAGATTTCATCTATACATGGATTAAATACTATACTTTTTATATTGTTCTCAACATTTGCTCTGTGCTTGTGTGTCATGCAATACACTGGGAGTCTTCTAGGTGTGATTTTCATCATTTTAGCTTTTTCCTACTTCTGTGTTGCCCAAGTTACACAATTCAGTAGCAAGTAGCTGTGGTGTTAAATTTGCATGTTAAGGCTTTCCTGGAATGTACTGAAATGTGTCCTTCAGCATGTCCAGTTTTAATACCTAACTTCTCACAAAGTGAGAATTCCACAAAGCATCCAGAAGTCTCATGTATACTGGAATTTTGAATATAATATTTTTGCTTATGTACATAATAAGATAAATTAAAGTTATTTTCTTTTTTTCCCAAGCCAAACTGTATTCATCTTCATTAAAGATACTTTCCATAAACAATCATGGTATTTCAGGCAGGACATGGAGAGACAGTCATTAACAGCATATAGCAACTTTCAAACTCCCTTCTTCAATGGACTGCCAAAAATCAGAAAGCCACTGCAAAACTCAATGAAGCCTTCATCTGATGCTCTGAACAGGGAAAGTTTAGAGTGAGGGTTGACATTTCACATTTAACATGTTGTTTAACAACTTTTCATGAGCCGACCCTGACTTTCAGGAAGTGAAATGAAAATGGCAGAATTTATCTTAAGATCCACAACCTAGAAACGGGAACCAATACTCTTTTGACAGGTGCCATCTCAGTGGCATCACTGGAAGTCCAGATTGCCTGACACACTGGTTACCAAGGATTGGGGGTCAGGTCCCAACAGATGTCTTGGTTTACCTGAGTTAAGTCTATGCTGAAAGATGGAAAGGGAGTGAGGACATAAAAATGAATTTCTTTTTCCATACCACAAGGCTTTTGTGCCAAGGTGACCATGTGTGCAAAGTCAGGGAATCCATTCTTCTGGGAGTCAAAAAAAAAAAAAAAAAAAAAAAAAAATCCTTCAAAACTAGAAGAGAAAGGTGTTTCCACTACATCAATCCAGGTTCAGAGACATTCTGTTATTTACATACGCCCCTTCCACCTAAAATAGCAATGGAGTGTTCTGTGTGCTAACAACATAGATTTAAAAAAAGTAAAACAAGATTCTGCATTTTTATAAAACTTGATAATAATAGTATTTCAAACTGTATAGTCACCGGAAGTACACACTTATCAAAAAGGCACACACTCCACTTGTCATCTCCAGCACTTTCAGCTTTCTGTGCCTGGTCTGTTCTGGCATCTCCATTTTCTGTAGGGTTATTCCCCTCCTTGCCAGCATCAGTTTTTCCCTTCTTCCCTTTGGGTACCTTCTCTCCCTTCTTTGCAGGGGGCTTTTTAGGCTTGGGCTCTGGCTTTGGAGGAGCAGGTTTATCAGACAACCTCGAGGATCTTCTCTGTGGTTCATCCTTCACCTTGGCTTCATCTCCTTCAGCCTTTCTCTCGGGCACGGTGGTGGCGACAACGGCTAGATGTAGGCGCTGGGCACGGGATGCAGTGGTGCGAAGGCTTTGGTTGATCAGGGGGTGTTTTCGCCTTTTCTTCTTCACACTGTTCCTGGAGTTATTTTCAAGATACCAGAAAGCACCTTTAGATCAATCGTCACTTTATGTCTATGACTGAGTAGAACAAATTTAAATGTAAGGAACTTGGTTTGGCTCTATTAGCTCTGTAAAGGACACTGTCTATTTGATATAACCAGGATGACCATGAAAATGTGCCTCTCAGGTCTCTAGCTGCAGGGAGCTTAACTGTCCAAGGGCCTAGCAGCGGTGCTCTGAAATTCACATAGGTTCTTGTGCTGATAGACAACTCTCAGGCTATCCCCAACCAAAGATTGAGTATGGCAGCATACCAACGCAGGCCTGTTCCTGGGAGATGCAGCTGTCCTCTGATGCACACCTTTGGCTTGAGGACTCATCTGCCGTGCCTAACTGCCTAACTTGCCTTAGATCTACATAGTAGTTTGAAATGCTGCCACACTAACTGATTAAAATTTACCTTCCTCTTTTATTTTATTTTATTTTTTTTTTTAGCAGTATCTTGGTTTAATGACTCTGTAAGCATCCCTTAGCTCTCACCCCACTTTCTCTCACAGGCTTTTCCTCTGTGAGCTTTCTTTCTCATTAAATCTTATTTTGGTGCCTGCTTCTCAGAGAATCTAAATTAATACAACTACCAGTTCTTATATTCTGAAGTTTAAAAAAAAAAAAACTCCATGAATATGTAGATCTATTATTTTTATCACAATAAAGTACATTGTTGTTACAAAATATTTGAGAACATCAGAAATAATTTTATAAGTAATTTCAAATAATTAGGTGAATAGAGAAGCTATAAATTATAAACTTAAAAAAGTACTCACTATATCTCGGTACCTAAATATGTAGAGATAAAATACAGAGTTTACCTCCATATCACGTCTATTAAAATTAACAACAAGAATAAATGACTTAACGCTTTTAAATAGTTTTGTGGGGTGATTACATTATCATGTAATCCATAAGAGTTAAATATCAACTTAGTTTATATTGAGAGTGTAAGTATAAGCATATTTCAAATTTCAAGATTGTAATGGAATATTTGTGTATTTTTCTTTTCCTACTAGAAATCTAGACTAGTCCTACACTGTAAATTCCCCATTAGTCTTGATTTCCTTAAGGATAGAGACCATGATTATTTTACTTTGCACTTCAAGTACCAGTGAAGACCAAATTCAGAGTAAGTGCATAATGAAGGTTCTCACACCTCCCTACTCTAATTGTTGTCCAGAGGCCAGGATTATTGGCATCACTGGAAAGTTATTGGAAACGCAGGATCTAAGATTACCTACAGGACTACTGGTTCCAAATTGGCACTTTATCAAGATCTCTAAATGGTTCATGTACACATTAAAGTATAGGATGAAGTGATACAGAACCCTTGTCTATCCTTTCTATTTATTCTTTCCTAAGATAATCTCAGCTTTAGTAAAATAGTCTTCTCTGCCTCATAGACATTTATTCTGGGAAAACATTTATTTAAAAGAGAAGCTATATTTGTCTAAACTGTTGATGGCATAATTCTGTTGGAAATAGATTTGTTTATTCATAAGTCAATGAGTTAAAAGGGAAAATCTGCTGGAAGGAGAACTTCCGGTCAAGGTGTTATGATTTCAATAAGAGTAAAAACCCTTTTCTTATCTCTGGATGTTGTTGTATATTGGACCTTTAAAAGACTCAAGAAGTGTCTTAGCTTTTTTCTACTTGTCTGATAATGAATCCCAAAAAAGAAGAAAGATGAGGCCATGAAAAACAAAAGACAAATGGAAACAGAACCCTAACCTATTGTAACCGGGGCGGCATTGGTGGAACTCTTGATATCTGAGATAAAACAAAGAAACAAATTGAAACAAAGCAACAACACAAACTTACATGTTTAAGTAAACTAAAATGGAAACTATTCTTTTTTAATCGTTATATATTTTTTTAATGTTGCAGCTGAGGGGATTCTATCCCATACAAGTTTTGAAAGTATGAATGAATGACAGGAAATGAAAATATAAGTTCTGTTGCTGGGTAGGGAAAGAAAATAACCATCATTAGTTTTACAGTCATGGTTGCATATTTTTCTCTGCTCAAGTGTTGGTTTCGTATTTATTTTCCTGTATTAAAATTCAACACAGTTATTTTTCCTACAAATACGTATTACTTCTAAATAAAATCAAATATTCTGTCACAAGAAAAAAAATTGAACATATTTATCATTGAAATGTTTGGACAATTCAATGAGAAAACAAAAGTAGTTAAGTTTGTTCTTTGTCTTAAAACAATGGCTATCCTAAATAATATTTTACTTTTTAACCAGAAATATTTACATCAGTTAAATTGTCTAAGAAGCCTTCTTTACTCACATAGATATGTACCTCTTGAATTATCTTTATACATGGGTACAATGGTGAGATGAATTTCATGTACTTTTAAGAAGTAATATAGGATAGAATTTGAGACATTATCATCGTCATTATTATTTTTGTATTAGTTGGCCTTCATTGTGTACATTAAATGCTAGGCACTATTCTCCGTGCTTTACAAGGGTTAACATATTTAAACCTTACAACAGCTCTATGAGCTGGGTACACAACAATTATTGCTCCATTTTTTGGATTAAGATGTCTCAACTTTGGCACTACTGATATTTTGGGCTGGATAATTATTTACTGTGGGAGGTGCTACTATCTACTGTAGGATATTTAGCAGCATTACTTGCCTCTGCCTTCTAGATGGGTTGAAAACCACTTTTATAGATTAGGAGAATCAAGCATAGAAAGTATGCAACCCAAATTTCCCATTAGGACTACTGTGCTCATTCCCTCAGCTGCTATATGTTTTGGAGCCATCAGATGAGTCTGTCCTTGGGAATTGTTTACATATGACCTATCACAGAGTTAGACATATAATAAGTGGTAGAGTCAGGATCCAATCTCATGCTTGATCAAGTTTCCATGCTCTTAGCCATGATGCCATGTTGCCTGTCTTATACTTATTACTAATGGAAAGAAGACAGCAAGCAGAAATGAAAAGCTATTCGTTTTACTCTTGTCATTTCCTCTGCCTACAATGCCTTGACTTCCCTACATGTGTTTGATTGATCCCATTAATTAACCTCTCCTTGTCTCATCTTAAATATGCCAGCTGAGATTTCCTGTTATCTGTAGGCTATTTCACCTACTACCAAGCCAAGCAGAATATCAGGATATCTTACTTCATAAATCAGGGAGGGTTAGAGATAGATGTAGCTGCTCCTTGCCTAAATGTCAATGTCCTGAATTTTAAACTCTGTGATGATTCACCTCAGATGAGAACTTTATCCATTAACCTTTCCTTTAATTTCAAGAAGCTTCCCTTTCTCCTTCCTCTAAACAAAATACTCATCTTCCCTATCTTTAAAGTTCACATAAATAAATGTAAAATAAATGAACAGAAACACTAAAAATCACTGAGTTTTCTTCTCTTTAAAAGATATCTTCTCTTCCTGTTTATCATCACACTTCTTGAAAATGTTGCCAATGATTGCTATACTATGTAGGTACTGGTCATCCCATTAAAATCTGACTTCTTCCTTATTTTCACTTGTTAGGAACAGTGTTTGTCATTGGAAACCAAAACCTTATTGACTTATTTCCAGATCAATTACTTTGTCACCTCTTTAAGAATGTGATAGGGATGAACAAACACTCCATTTTGACACTCTCATCTTCCATGGCCTATGAGAGTCCAGTGTCTCCTTTCAATCTGACTCAGCTGAATGCTTTTTAAAATAAGCCTATTTTTTCACTAATTTCTCTGTGCATTGAGGATGTTAGTGTGGACAGCCTGTATTCTTATGCCAGGTCTTCATCTTGAGTCCTGTCTTCTGTGCTGCCATGGCTGAAACAACCATACATATGCATGTGACTTCAGAAATCTGTATTTTTTTTTTTAGCCTCAGCTCTACTTTTGAGTTCTGCAAGGAGCTAACGGTTCTACAAGAAGCTTCCACTAAAAATCAAAAACTGAATTAAATGCTCTAAGAATATCAAATAACTTAATTCACACAGCAATTCTATAAGGTAGGTACAATTATTCTCTCTGTACGTCCAGTGCCAGTCAGAGTGACTATCATGTGGGAGCTGTTGAATAATGCCTGAATTAAATGATTCTCACCTAAATCGTCTTTACAGCAATATCTTCAGAGACCATCGTCCATTAAAATACCACCACAAGGACATTAAGCTGAGTGCTATTCCAGAATAAAAAGCCTGTACTTTTGAACTTTTACGCCTTTGTATACGCTGTTGCCTTGGCTTGGAATGCCACTATTTGTTGACCATCCAGTTATTTTTTAAGATCCAAATTGTTTCTGTGATGTTTTCCCCTAAATTCCACTTTTTTTTCACCACCACCCCTTGCATCTTTGCTACAGAGAGTTATTCTTTTCAATCTGTCCTATCTCCAAATTTCTGTGTGTATGTGTATATATACACACACACATATATACACACATACATATATATACACACATATATACACACACACATACATATACATATACACACATATATACACACATATATATGTATATGTATATGTATGTGTGTATATATATACGTACACACACATACATGCATATATACATATATATAAATAAAGTTCTGGGATACATGTGCAGAACGTGCAGGTTTGTTACATAGTTATACATGTGCCATGGTGGTCTGCTGCATCTATCAACCCGTCATCTAGGTTGTAAGCCCCACATGCAGTAGGTATTGGTCCTAATGCTCTCTCTTTCCTTGCCCCCCTCCCCACGATAGGCCCTAGTATGTGATGTTCCCCTCCCTGTGTCCATGTGTTCTCATTGTTCAACTCCCACTTATGAGTGAGAACATGTGGTGTTTGGTTTTCATTCCCGTGTTAGTTTGCTGAGAATTGTGGCTTCCAGCTTCATGCTATATGTATTCATAAAAGCATACATAAGTTCTGTTTTGAATTGTGTCTTCTTTAATTCTTTCTTCTACAACTCTGCACAGTTTTTATCTAGCATGTTTTTAGCATGAGGTAAATATTCAACTAAATATTATTTCAATTTAATTAAAATCAAATAATTATCTAAAGCAAATACCTACTTTTATGTGTCTTATTGTTCTATGTGTATATACTCTCTGTGCATTGAGGTACCTCTATTACCAGTTTGTAACCTGATTTATCAGTGTCCATTAGTTAGACATAGTACTTGTAGAATAAATGTATGAATGAATGACCCACATCACTCCAAATGTATAAGGTGTTGATTTTATTATTCAATGATTATTTTATATTAAACATTTAATTATCGAATTAGTTGAAAGTAGAATCTGAGTAGGAAACTTGAACCCAGAGGTACAAGCCTAAAGGCATTAAAGGCTTATTTAAACATTTATCTCACTATCTATTAATTGAAGGATTTTAAATTACTAACGAAGATCACAAATAGTCATTATCATGTGTAACAGGGCTAGCGTTGAGATACTACAAAATTCAGTCTTGATTTAACAGGATTCAACCTTTACATGGAAAGATTCCTGCTTTTGATTAAGAACGAATTCAAGCATTATTCAGAGACAATTATGTGAGGCCTAAATATAACTCATCTGTATGTCCTTTTGGAATTTAGGTGCTTGAAGTAAAATCTTGACATAAATAATAGGAGCAGAATTCCCAAATGATAGATACTTTAGTATCATAATAAGTAGAGTTCTATTAAGAAGGAATTAGAAAATATGCAAATTTCTTCACACATATGTGTACTTTAAAAAGTCTTAATAAAATTAGATATTTAAATCAGAGTAAGAACATTTTAATTTTTAGTAAAGGGAAGAAGATACATAACAATATTTTTGTCTATGATAAGGTCTATAATGGAATTACAAAGAATACATAAGTATTTCTTAAAATTAGAAAATATATTCACTTAGAAGTTTATAATTATTTGTAGTATACTGCAATAGTATTTGTAGATTTGTTCTTAAAGATATTGTGAAAAAGGGATCACAAGTTTGACAAAGGGAGATATTGCAAAATGATATTTATCATGTTTATTTAAACATAGTATAGGATAGGGTGACCTGGTCTCCCACTTTGTAAGGACAAATTCTTGGTACAGTTCAACAGTATCAAGTTGATCAAGCTTGAAAAGGCTATCTCATGTTGATTAAAATCAAAAGTGACATATATAAGTTACAATGCCAATTTATTTTCTTACAATAGAAATATAACTGCCATAGCAAATTTCCTTTAGGCAAGCTACATGAGAAGACCATTATCAGAAGATTGCTGGTTGAATATGGAACCAGAACTGGTGTTAGAGAGGCTGCGATACAGCTGAGCAGTTATATCATTTGAATATTTAATGCCCACAGGCTAAAATACCAAATGTATCCATTTTCTCAATAGATTTACTTTTTATTCCATATGAGGGTTCAGTAATTGGTTCAAGGCAATCTCTTCCTTGCTTAATGATGGATGACCACTGCCAAAATGCCTCCTTTTTTCTTTGTATACATTTCTGACAATTTTTTTTCCAGTTGGCACATTTTTAAATTTAGCAGGTAATTTATTGATCCATTTACTGTCAAGTTCTTTTTGCTGGCAAGTGATTCTGTTCTCATGTATTTGTGTATCTCTAATCTTACATACGCTGTGTTGAATTTGGAATTTAACTGCCAAAGTGAAATCTTATTCTCATGTCCCACTTCTTGGTGGAGACATTTTTGCCCTCTCCATGCCCTCATGAAGCCAATGAAAGCATAAGATTAGATTTATAGAAACACACATACACACACACTACTCTTATTATTATCGTAGGCTGCATTTCTACTGCCATCATTTTGTAGACCAATAATGGTTAATGAGATAGTATTTCTAAAATTTCCCCGGTTTCTGTTTCAGATAATGATTTTTATTTGGCAATATGGAAAATCTTTATTTGATGTTGGCATTACATTTGAACTGTTACTTACATGTGGAAGAAGTACTCAGTGACATTTACAAGGTGACTCTGTATGTGGCAATTAAGTGGTTGATTAAAAATAACATTTTTACATGTAACCAAATATTAAACAAATTATTTTGAATAAAAGATTATAAATGAATTCAGAAATAAATTGTAATTGGTTTACCTTGCATTTCAACAAATTGTTGAGCAGTTCAATCATTTCAAAATACATCTTAATGTTGATCTTTATACCTTACATATCTCTAAATAGAAATGCTGAAGGAATATATTCACAGTAGGCAGAGTCTCCTGAGAATTAAAACTCTGTCAGTGTATAAGGCTGTGTATAAGGCTGGCATTAAATGTATGTGTGCATCCCCTTTTCTTGCATTATATTAATTTGCTTTTTAAAAAACAACTATGTTGTGGTTTATGTTTGGGATTTGTATTTTCAGTCTTTAATGAAACTAATTCTGAAACACAAAAATAATTTTTCCTAAAATAAGCAAAAATAATTTTTGAAATTCAATTAAAATAATTTTTTGAAATTTTTTCCACAAGAATTTAACTTTAATTCTGGCCATGATCACTTTATTTTGCTAAACTTTGTTGAGGATCTCAGTCTACAAATGTAATTTAAAAAAAAAAAAAAGACTCAGAGAATCTTGAAGAAAAATGGACTTTATTTGGCTCTAAAATTTAAAGAAACATAGGGTCCAGGCTCATTGTACTCTCACTTAAGGAACATGTGTGTAACATATCTAGTATTGTGCCAATTCTAAGTCACTTATTTGAAGAGAATGTCAGCTTGGATGTGAAGGGGTTTTGCTATAAGAGGAAAGTAAATAAGGATTACAAAATGGCCTAGATCTTGGCTTAAACAGTCCATAATTGTAAATTGTTATTACCATTATTATTACTATTATTAAGAAATTGGGGTTTCACATGAATAATGGAGATGAGTGGGAAAATATAACTGTCAATATAGTGAACAAATAATGAATTGACTAACTGTTAATCACAGTCAAACATGATTTCTAAGTCTTAAGAATCTACCAAAGAAGACATGTTATTTCAGACTTCTGGTGGAATTTTCCAATGCATGATACCCACTACTTTATGTAAATTCAATAGATCCATATCTTCCATGAGAAAACCAAAGTAGGCTCTTTCTGACATATTTTTAATTAAAACTACAGATACTTAATTTTCAACCTGTTTTCTTTGCTCCTGCATTAACTTGCTGGATGCCCGTGATTATCATGCTCCCCAAACCTCAAGAGTATTGTAGGTTTCACCATTGGAGGCCAGCACTTTGTTGTTTAATTCAAAGGGGCAAGAGATAACAAATATTTCATTCCTGCACCCTCCCCTACTCTCCACCTATTGAAGTTACCTAGTTGCTTATCTAATGCAAGAACCCTAGCCACCATGTTCAGGCCCCAGTAACTGCCACTGTATATCAACATGTGAAGGTACTGAAATTTCAGACAAGGAAGCTATCCAAGGAGAGGCTGCTATAGCACTCTAAGCGCTGACACTGATCCTCAGAGGTGGACTGAGAAGCCTTGGAACTAGAGATGGCTACCAAGGAGTCAGGTCACAGGACCCGGTCCCCAACCCTTTTCCTGTAACTGCCTAGAAGATTGGCACTATGAGCTATCAGACGGAGATAAAAACTAAAAATCATAGCTTTGGGTGGCTAGGAGCCCAAAACAAAACAAAACAAAATAAACAAAAAGAAAGTTAAAAAAAATGTAAAAACAAGATACAAAGGGAAGAAGTAAAAAAATACTTACAAATATCTTACTAAATTAAAATAAATATCCAAAATCTTACCCAATTGGACATTCAAAATTTATTTGTAAAAATTACGTAACAGGCCGGGCACGGTGGCTCACGCCTGTAATCCCAGCACTTTGGGACTCCAAGGCAGGCAGATCACAAGGTCAGGAGATTGAGACCATCCTGGCTAACACGGTGAAACCCTGTCTCTACTAAAAATACAAAAAAAATCAGCCAGGCGTGGTGGTGGGCGCCTGTAGTCCCAGCTACTCGGGAGGCTGAGGTAGGAGAATGGCATGAACCCGAGAGGTGGAGCTTGCATGAGCCAAGATCACACCAATGCACTCCGGCCTGGGTGACAGAGTGAGACTCCGTCTCAAAAAAAATAAAAAAGAAAAAGAAAAAGAAAAAAAAATTACATAACAAAAGAGGTCAAAGGGCACTGATTGGCTTTTGTATATCTACAACACAGATTCTAAGATAACTTTACATTTGCTAAAAGACACCAATTGAACTCACAGAGCTTCATAGACCTAATACTGGGTCTCAAATATAGTTATACCAAGGGATTCCACTAAATTTACACAAAATACCCTCTATAATTTTAGCAAAATAACTAAATATAAAATAGAGGAAAAATAGGTATGCTTCATTTTAACTATCCTCTTGCCTAAATTTCCCATTGTTATAGTACTTATTACCCTAAAACATTTCATAGTGGGCATAGATACACTGATGCAATGAGTAAAAAATGAAAAACACACTTTTGGCACTTGCAAATTGACTGGATGAAATGGAATCCCATAAATCCCCAGTTAAAACGGCTAAAATGGCCCAATGTAAGTTAAAACAGGTCCCTCAAGGATTAAAACTTATTACATAAGACCTAACTAGAGATAATTATGCCCACTACCTTTTTGTTTCATAGCCCAATTATACCGTTTATTAAACCTGGAAAGAATAAATGCACCCCAAGGTGAATTATTGTAGAGGCTTTAGTAACTTATTCTTGTGCTTCTTAATAGGTCTTTGAACAACCTGTGATAGCTATAAGTTGCCCATAGGCTTCTGATAGCAAAATATTGCCCTTGTTGGCTCCAGCCTGTATATCATTAGAATGAAAATTACTGGCTGCTTTCTGTATTCTTCTGGAAATAGAGCCTATCATATATCCTGAGTCTGTGACTCTTCATAGCCAGCTGCCCATTATGCCTTCAGCAATGAAAGTAACACACCACAAGCTCTACACAGCTACTGAGGCCCCCTTGATAAAAGGTGGAGCCAAACCTGGGCCCCTCCGGTATATTCCATCTGTGGGAGGGGATGACCTCTCTGTCCTCAGTCTATTGCCAGATGCAATAGACAGGGTGCTGGGAGAGGTCATCCCCCCAAAAGGCCCCTTGGCTACCTGTGCCTGGGACTCCCTTGGAATTAACTGAATGAAAAGCAATAGGAATTGTAGACTGTACAGATGTTGTTTCCAGCATCATTGATGAAGGTGGTGAGTGGAATATTGCTGTTTTCTATCTCTTAACCAGGATGTCTATGATAAAGGATTGGATGCCAGTGACCAAACTTCAGACAGTCATTGTAGGACTGGGTATCCTGATCAGCAAATACCTCATCTGCACCTTTTTTAGAAACTCTTGGGCCATTGCCTAACAGTTGCCCCCTTTGTGGAAATCTCTTGTCTTACAAAAACAAAAAACATAAATCAAGATCACACATAACACTACATATACTAAAGCCACAACACAAGGTCTCACCAGGACACTCTTTATTCCCTTTGGAATTGGAGACATTACTGATTATGACAAGACACATATTTCACTTCTGAAAGTACACATTGCTGGGCTTTTGAAAGACTTTCACTAAAACTTTCATTTTCCTGATAGGTCCCAGGCAGCTGGTTTAGTTCACAGTCCAACTGAGCTCCTCAAACGATGTCTATTTAAATTATGAAATGGTAAGTGGAGACATAAATGGGTCTTTGTTTTGCCCCAGGTCTTAATCTTTCTCAAGACCTCTTAGCCAACAATACCTCACACCAACTCAAAACAAATAAACACCAACAACAAACCTCAAAAAACCTTTTCATGTCTTTTTAATATATTTAAAATAGAATATGTCTAACTTCCATGTAAAGACTCTTTACATACTAGGTCCTTTAATAATGCCTCCCCAAATTATCTCATGTGCTAGGAACCTACTCATCTGTTAGGGGAATCATTTGAGGCTGCATTGCTACCACCCAAATAATCTTCTTCAATATTCAGGTTAAGAAGAGGATAATTAATCTGGGCTGTCCCTCTGATGGTCTAATTTAATTTAGTAAATTGAAATTAGCATTGCAATGATATAGTTTGACTATTGATTCCTGCTTAAATCTCATGTTGAATTGTAATATTTAATGTAAAAGTGGGGCCTGGTGGGAGGTGTTTGGATCATGGGCCCTCATGGCTTGCTGCTGTCTTCGTGGTAGTGAGTTCTTGAGAGATCTGGACATTTAAAAGTGTGTGGCACTTCCCCTCCCACACTCTCTCTTGTTTGTTCCTGTTTTTGCATGCAGACTTTATAAGAAGCACTATGCAGAACTGTGAGCCAATTAAATCTCTCTCTCTCTTTTTTTATTTTTATTTTTTTTATTTTTTGAGACGGAGTCTTGATCTGCTGGAGCAAGGCTGGAGTGCAATGGTGTGATCTCGGCTCACTGATATCCCCACCTCCCAGGTTCAAGCAATTCTCCTGCCTCAGTCTCCTGAGTAGCCGGGATTACAGGCGAGTGCCACCATGCCCGAATAATTTTTGTAGTTTTAGTAGAGGCGGGGGTTTCACCATGTTGACTAGGCTGGTCTAGAACTTCTGACCTCAGGTGATCTGCCTGCCTCGGCCTCCCAAAGTGTGGGATTACAGGCGTGAGCCACCGCGCCTGGCCTTCTCTCTCTGTTTTTTGTTTGTTTGTTTGTTTGTTTAATATATATATTTTTAATACATTACCCAGTCTCAGGTATTTACTTATAGCAATGCGAGAATGGCCTGGGCTGGGCATGCACAGTGGCTCATGTGTGTAATCCCAACACCCGAGGTGGGTGGATCACTTGAGGACAGGAGTTTGAGACCAGCCTGATCAATACAGAAAAACTCCATCTCTACTAAAAATGCAAAAATTAGTCAGGCGTGGTGGTGCACACCTGTAATCCCAGCTACTCAGAAGGCTGAGACAGAAGAATCGCTTGAACCTGGAAGGTGGAGGTTTCAGTGAGCTGAGATCATGCCACTGCACTCCAGCCTGGGCAATAGAGCGAGACCCCGTCTCAAAAAAATAAACAAGAATGGCCTAACACATACACAGGATCTATCTGCAGCAAAACCCTTCTCATCACCTATTTGTGAAAATCCCACAGACAATAAGGGCTGCCAAAAATGGAGATTAAACAATTAACTCAGTAAATAAAATCACATTTGAAGATAATAATAGAATCAACACATTATCCCATAATTATAATACCAGAGAACCCCTCCTTGGTAATAATATATGCTGGAGAAGAATCACCATTAAATAACAAAAGCCTGTCAAGTACAATTGTGCACCAACTTGTTGACTATTCTTGTTAGTATTGGTCTGAGTGCTTTCATTGCTTTGCAATCTGGAAGCTCAAACCTTCCAAGTAAGTAATTGTTTCAACCAAACAGGACAAATTCTGAGATTTAAAAGCTCAGCTGTGGCTAACACAAGCCCTTTATCATGAACACATTGCTAATTTGCCCTCATCAACCACATTGACAACTGAAGAAAGGAGGAGACCATAGAAATTGGCTAAACTGGAGGGTCTGCCTACAGGATAATGCTGGAGCTCCAACAGTAGCTTTGGATGCTTTAATTGGCAAGCAATATAACACTCTATTAACCACACAGACCCAAATCAGGCCACATAATTTAAGACTATTTGCATGAAATAGATGAAAGACTATTATAAACCCCTTTCATCACCCATCTGGGAAAATTTTAAACTGTTGGGAGAGTTTAGATCTGGCCCTGTTTAATTGAGATGACTCTCTTGCCAGTCAGGTTCTGGTACTTTGATGCATTATGGCAGTATCACCTTTCCAGGTGGAGGTCTAGCTGCCAAGCCCAATGTTGTACTCATGTTCACCCGAGTGGTATACACTTGGGAAATACACTGCAGTCCCACATCTCAGACAATATTGTCCAAGTCCAGAAGCTCACTTCTAGAGATGAAATCACTTTAATGACATTGTTCCAATGTCATTGTTCCAACCCAAGACATTGTTCCAATGACATTGTTCCAATCCAAGACGCGTGTCAGAGGCAACTTTACTCTGAACACTAGACTAATGCCCCAGCAACACCCATGGGCAGTCTCTCCTGAAGCACTGACAAGTTGGACAGGGAACATGTGTTTATTTTATTCTGCTGATATTAGGGAGCTCGCTGTTTGCTCAACCAATGGCCTGGTGTATACCCTTATACTTCCATTGCTAGAGAGAAATCTGGTAGATGCTCCGCTATCTGCGCTGTTCTGAAAATGAATGGAGATTATTACTTTCTCCAAGAAGCAACTATCTCATATTGGTAACACACTTCTAGGAAGAGGACCTTTCACTTCCAGGTGTAATCTCTTAAATCCCATCCAGCTTTCCACAACACTTCCCATGCTTTGTCTCTATGAGCAAAGAACCACACCCTCCCCTTAGCTATAAAACATATACCATTAATCTTTACATACACCTTACTAAACCATCAGTTAATACTCTCCAGTACTGTAAGTGCTACACCTGCCACTTTGACCCCAAGAATATGCCAGGATATTATTGTCAAAAAAAAAAAAAAAAATGTAACTCCCACTTCTAGTGCACTTTTAATCTCCACCAAGATATTGTTAGATACCTCCAAATTTTCAGACTTATTTCCTTGGCTAAGGCCATATAAATGGGAAACTTGGTTACTGGCTAACCTACAAGAACGCCTTATTCCTCTACTTGCTTTCCACCTTTTTACTATCAAAATAAAAATGTTTTCTATGCTGTTTAGAACAACTTCAGCCTGATCGTCTAAAAATCTTCTTTACTATAAGGGCCACTCAAATGCCCCAAATAATCAAGCTCAAAACTGGGATTGAAACAACAATCAATCATATTGCGTTTTGATTTTTAAAAAATGCTATTTTCACCCAGTTTTTAGGTCCTGACTAGGGACAAATCACTTTTCCTTCTTGAGCAACTAATTAAATATATGCTCAGCCATTTTTCTTATCTGACTCTCCCATCTTGGGCCACTACACACCTACTTTCCCTAATCATCCTGTGGCCAGGTACAAGACATCTAGAGACAGTTTTATGTCTTGGTGTGCAGAATGTGATTCAAATCACCCAATCTACACTCACAAAACCTAGCCAATTATACTTGCTTTACATAAGCTGCCCCTACAGCTCCAGCTTGCTGCTTCCCTATCTCTGGGTACAACCCTATTCTTGGGTGTGACCCTGGCTGGCAGCCTTCTCTCTTAAGAGCTGTAGGTAACAAAGAGTTTTCTGCCTTTCAAAATAATTTTTAAATTGTATAACAATGTAGCCAGTAGAACATTCTCTGGTCCCTGTTAAGAATACAGAATTAATCTTTGACTGTGACTGGGTGCACTAGGTCACATCTTCTAGCCAGCTAGAGTCACTCTGGATACTTTCCTACACATCCTCACATTTCATTCATCATTCCTACAGACAGAAACCAATTGTGATCACTTGACTTTGAATCACATAAAAATTCCAAAATTCAATATAATTTGACCTACAAAATGGCAATTTAAATAACTTAGTTATATATGTGTTCTAATATAGGGCACAGGGTGTGAAACGCCTACAAATAGTTGACTGCTTGTCTCTCCTCTCCCCTACTCCTACATGTTTCCCTATCATTTTTATCAAATAGGAGTTAGTGAACAGGCTAATTATAGTGATAACTCTTCCCCAATAAGCTATCTTTCTATGGTTCAAAGGTAATACCTGTGTGCTGTCCTCTCTCTGCAGTACACAAGCAAATAATGGTATACATCTACCAGGTGGTCCTGGCAACAAGGCCTCTGACCATATTTGCCTTCTCCTTCAAGCTATGGCTGTGAAGAATAATTTAAGATTATCTTAATTTAAGATTATCTTCTGTATTCACACGTGCCCATTGCTGGTTTTCATCAAGATACTTGGGTGTAATTCCTGGTAAAACAATCACAGTTGATATTAAACAAGGCTCAGAGAATTAAATTAAAAAATAAAGAAACTAAAAAAAAAAAAAAAAAAAAAAAAAAAAAAAAACAAAACCCAGCAAGATTTAGAAAGCAAGCCATGTGGCAGAGATCATGTATTTTTGTTGAATCTTTGGAGCCAAAAACTTAGAAAGTTCAATATCAGTAGCAGCATCAGGCTAAGAGCATCTTGAGTTTTGGAACACATAGGAGTAGCAAGTTTAATCTCCTGTTAAGACATTTGGGTTGGTAATGTTTGGAGAGGGAAGGGAGGACAGTGTAGAAGTCCCTACTTTAGACTTAAAGCATAACAAATGTACTACAATTCTCCTGTTCTTCTGTTATAAGAAGGTATTGCATTGCAGATTATTGAATGCTGATTCTGATATCAATTAGCATAAATACCTTGATTCCAAATTTTCTCTGCATTCCTGTTTCTTAATTCTTTTGGTAAGTTGGGATGATTTGCAGTGCTTGATTCAGGCAGTTTGGAAAGCTTTGTGAAATCTTATCATCATAGCTGCAAAACCTTTAATCTCTAAGAAAATCTTTAAAGAATAAGAAAACATTAATAGAATAATGGAATTAATTGACCTCACAGACAAATAAACATCTTCCAGAGACCTCAGAAACTAAACAGTAAGAGTGACTGAGAGCAGAAGAAAGAAGAGCAAGAGAAGAAGGTTGTGTAATGTGAACAAAAATTATACACACACACATACACACTCCTCACTTTTTATTCTACAGAGAATTGCCATATAATCAAATTCAATTATTTTTCAACAAAACAATTTCAATGGGCACTTATCCAGAAAGCAATTTAATTCCTGGGAGTTCTGGTTCCATTCTCCTTCACTGGCCAAAATGCCCAGGGGAAGAGGTCTTCAGTCACACCTTTCTTAGGTAATCACTTAGGTAACCCCATTCTCACCAAGGATCAACTATTCTCACCAATGTTCCTGTCTGACATCCAGGCAAATTACAAGGGATGACCTTGAGGAGGCCCTTATAATAGCTATGAGATTTTATCACAAGAAGGTAGCTCTGAAGAAATAGTCCATATATGATCAATTAAATGAGAGGTAACTTAAAAAAGTTATAGGTGATTTCAAGTTTTCAAATTTGAGCATCCGACGTGACAAGAAAATAAAGGAGGATTACAGTTAATTTTTTTTCACCATTTCCTCCAATGAATAATGGGAGTGAAAGTCAGATTGTAAGAGACTAAGATGTATAAAGCATAGCTGTGAGAAATTTGGCACTAAGCAGAAAGAAATAGAAGAGTATTAAGTGAATTTACTTATTTGTAGTGTGTGTGTGTGTGTGTGTGTGTGGAAACACATGTAAATTTTGTTATTCATAATAACATAAGGGAGAAATATTTGTCTACACGATGGCATATGAAGAAAAGGGTATTATAACTGCCCACTGGGTTCATTTTGCCTGCTGCCCAGATAGAGTCGATTTACCAAGACAGGGAAACTGCAATAGAGAAGAGTTTAATATATGTAGAGCCAGCTGAGTGGGAGACTGGGATTTTATTACTACCCATCAGCCTCCCCCAAAATTCAAAGGCTATTGTTTGTTAAGGATAGTTTGGCATACAGGGAGCTAGGAAATGGGTACTGCTGATTGGTTGAGGATGCAATCATAGGGTATGGAAAAGAGTCCTACTGTGTGAGTCCTCTCCTGGGTGGGGGCCACAGAGGACTCGCTGGTCCAGGTGGGGCCATGTGGTCATCAGAAATGAAAAAACAAAACAAAACAAAAAAACTGAAAGAACATCTCAAAAGGCCAATCTTAGATTCTTCAATAGTTATGCTATTTATAGGAGTAACGAGGAAAGTTGCAAAACTTGGGCTTCTGGAGTAATGGCTGGTAATCATTTAACTACACCTATATCTTAGAAGAATTCAGCCCCCTCTCACCTTCTTTTCATTAGTTTTACAAAGGTAGTTTAGTTTTGGAAAGGGCTATTATCATACTATAAACTATAAATTAAATTTTTCCCAAAGTTAGCTTGGCTTGTGCCTAGAAATGACCAAGGGTAGTTTGGAGGTTAAAGGCAAGTTTGACCAGGTGCAGTGTCTCACACCTGTAATCCCAGAACTTTAGGAAGCTGAGGTGGGAGGATCACTCAAGATCAGGAGTTTGAGACCAGCATGGCCAACATGGCGAAACTCGGCCTCTACTAAAAATACAAAAATTAGCCGGGCATGGTGGCAGAGGCCTGTCATCCAAGCTACTCTGGAGGCTGAGGCGGGAGATTTGCTTGAACCCGGGAGGTGTAGGATGCAGTGAGCCGAGGTCGCACCACTGCACTCCAGCCTGGGTGACAGAGTGAGACTCTGTCTCAAAAAAAAAAAAAAAAAAAAAAAAAAAAGCAAGATGGAGCTGTTTAGCTCAGGTTTATTTTACTGTCATAAAGGTAATTTCAGTATGAAAATAGATAGAAAATGTCACACTGTAAAAAAGATTAGATTAAGCTAAATCCAAGGAATCACCTGTGGATATGGTCTCCAGCTGGAAAATTTGGCATCAAATGTCTATTTCAGAGAGATTTCAAATAAAAAGGAATAGTACTTAAAAGATCAGTATTGGTAATTTGTGAGTTAAATGATTATTCTTGTGACTTATTCTTTTCCCAGGTATTGTGTTCACAGGGTTCCCTGCACATAAAATTATTGCTCCCTAAATTTCCAATCTCTCCCTGTGTATTTTGTGGAGTTTAAGTGCTAAAACTTCACAGGATTTGAAACTGAATGTGGGTGTGTTACTAGGACTTGAGAACTCTAAACATTCTATTACTATACTGTGGCCCTGTTTTCACTTTTACAACCATATTACGTTCTTCAAAAATTAAAAAACAAACAAACAAACAAAAACCATGGAGCTACATTGGGTTTTAACAAATAAACAATGTAGTCCCAATTATATTATTCCCTTACTTAAAGCCATTCAGTAATTATTCATGGCCTTTAAGGGATGTAAAATCATCAGCTTAGAATAGCAGCTTTCTTCCCCTCCAGTGAATGCATGATATGCTTTCCCTCTTGAACTTCATGTTTCAACCCTACAGTTACAAGTGGTATTCCCTGAACCCAGAGCCCTTTGTGCATATGCCCTTCACACTGTCTTTTCTTTCCCTTCCACCTCCACCTCTGTATCTCAGTGAACCTCCAGTTCCCCAGATCTCCACACAGCACACACACATTTGATGGGATAATAACTGCTCATCATTTCAGACTCAGGCCTGTTACTTACTTCTTCCAGGAAGCTCCACCTGAACTGCACTCCCAAAACATTCTTAGATTCTTGTTTTCTGGGCACTGACTGTAGTCTATTTTAATGATATACTTACTTGCCTGTTACTTGTTAACCAGAAAATAGGCCCCTTGAGATCACCCTTTGTCTTTTTATATAACAAGACTACCACGTATGTCACATAATAGGTGAACAATAAATGCTTATTAATTATATACCTCTTTCTTACATATAAACTCTACAGCCTTCGTTTTTGAAATAGCAACCCAAAGAGACAGAAACATATTTCTTACTTCTTGTTTTTGATAGTTTATGTTAATATATAGAATAAATAGCCTTCATAATGAAAATAAAAAACAACAGCAATTTAAGTAAAACACAATAAGATAGGAAGAGAAAATTCAATCTTCTAGTGTCAGCAAACAAATTTCTCAAAATGATTCTTTTTTTGACCCCATAGATAACATCAAATTCATTTGTAGTTTTGTTATACTTATTTGGTTCAGGGTATTGTCAGTTTCAGTGTTTCAAGAGAACAGAAGTCCTTGAGGCCTGATTTGGTTAGGCTTTGTGTTCCTACCCAAATCTCATCTTGAATTATAATCTCCATAATCCCCATTTCTCAAGGGAGAAACCAAGTGGAGGTAACTGGATCATGGAGGCAGTTTTCTCCATGTTGTTACTGTGATAGTGAATGACTTCTCAGAAGATCTGACGGTTTTATAAGTGTTTGATAGGTCCTCCTGTGTTCATCACCTTCCTATTGCCTTGCTTCCTCTTTGTCTTCCACCATGACTGTACATTTCCTGAGGTCTTCCCAGCCATGAGGAACTGTGATTCAATTAAACCTCTTTTCTTTATAAGTTACCCAGTCTTGGGTATGTCTTTGTAAGTGTGAGAATGAACTAATATAGTATATTGGTACCTCAGAGTTTGGGGTACTGCTATAAGGATACCCAAAAATGTGGAAGCAATTTTGGAACTGGGTAATAAGCAGAGGTTGGAACAGTTTGGAGGGCTCAGAAGACAGGAAGATGTGAGAAAGTTTGGAACTTCCTAGAGACTTAGAGGGCTCAGAAGACAGGACGATGTGGGAAAGCTTGGAAATTCCTTGAGACTTGTCGAAGGCTTTGACCAAAATGCTGATAGTGGTATGGACAATGAAGTCCAGGCTGATGTGGTCTCAGAGGGAGATGAGGAACTTGTTGGGAACTGAAGTAAAGGTGAATCTTGCTGTGTTTTAGCAGGATTTTGGACTTACATTAGACCTGTAGCAATTTTGTTTTGACTAATTTTTCCCATTTGGAACGGGAACATTTTACACAATGTCTGTACTCCCATGGTATTTTGGAAGAAACTAACTTGCTTCTGATTCTACAGGCTTCTAGGTAGAAGGGACTTGCCTTGTCTCAAATGAGACTTTGGAGTTGGACTTTTGGGTCAGTGTTGGAATGAATTAAGACTTTGGTGGACTGTTAGGAAGGCATGATTGGTTTTGAAATGTGAAAGGCACATGAGATTTGGGAGAGGCTAGGGGCAGAATGATAGATTTAGGCTTTGTGTCTCCACCCAAGTCTTATCTTGAATTATAATCCCTGTAATCCTCACATGTCAAGGCAGAGACCAAGTGGAGGTAATTGAATCATGGGGACAGTTTCCCCCATGTTGTTCTTGTGATAGTGAGTTCTCACAAGAGCTGATTGTTTTATAAGTGTTCATTTGTTCCTTCAATGTTCATTTTCCTTCCTACCACCTTATAAAGAAGGTGCCTTGATTTCCCTTTGCCTTCTGCTATGATTGTAAGTGTCCTGAGGCCTTCCTATTTTTTTATTATAATTTGACTCCTAATTTGCCCCCACTAATTTCCCCACATATATATATACACACACATATATGTATTCCCCATAAATATTTATATTTATATTTATATTTATATTTATATCTATCTATCTACAAAATGCTTCAGGGTCAATAAAACCTGGATCACCACAATGAAGAAATAATATACTTCTGTGAAAAATATTATTCTTAAATATGCTAAAATTTTGAAATCAGGTAGTTAATAAGCAGTTAAATATTATAAATCTTTGAGAAATTAGTGTCTAGTATGAAATAGCTGTTTATTTTTAAAAATATGTTAATTAGGACAAATTAAAAACTTTATGTAAAATGATTCAACAATCTGCCAACCGAAGTAGAAAGATCTACAATAAATATATATAAATAGTAAGCATAAAATGAGTCATATTAATAGAGACTGATGCTTACAGGAACATACTTGTTTTAAAAAAGTACTAATGTGTCTAGTTTATATTTCTTTCTTTAGTTAAATTTCTTTTATACTGTTTTAAAAACTCTTTGTGTTTCAATGTCTCAATGCAAGAGAAATTACTGTGTCCCCTACTTCGTAATCACACCTAAGGTGACACATTTCCTATAGGAATGGCAATCCTTTTTCAATGACAACTCTGCATTCGCTTAGGGCATTTCTTTGCTTACTTTCCACCCCTCAACTACAATATAAGTTCATCCTGCAGGAAGGCAAATATTGGTAATATCTTTCTACCAGCTTTCTACATACTAATTGAAAACAGTGGTCTTTTTATCAAAGAAAGAAAACTATACAATTTAAAATAATAATTTAAATAAAAACTTTTATGCTTAGCTATAATAGAGACCCATGTAGAATATTATTTGTAATCATGACAAAATGATGCTTTCATGTTAGATGGAAACAACATCTGTTTTCTGTAACCATTTTGGAAGCTGAGTTAATAAAGTACCTAAATGTGTTTTTAATTACATTTATTATGTTTGGCAAAGATTAATGTTTTTTGTTTTTTGTTTTTTGTTTTATCATTCTGGAGATTGATACATAAAATTTCCAAATAATACAAATATCATTTATAATTAAGTTATAATCTTCAAAAATAACACATATACACACACTCAAAACCCATCATAAATTTTAGAAATGTGAAGATGCTTTCTACTGCCTTTTTAAATATCTAAAGGTTTTCTTTTTAATATATATTTAAAACAATTTGAACTATCTCTGAAGTTAATAACTTGCACTGAAGATTATAACACAAATTATTAATTCAAAGAGGAAAAATAGTCTACCTTATTGATAAGTAACAAGGTTCATTATTAAAACTATATGTAAATAGAAATTGTTTTTGCTAAATTGAGAGCAGGTTTAGAAAAATGCAATCAATAACCTATTGTTTGAATGAAATCACTTAAGTTTATTCAAGAATACACAAATTTATTTTAGAGATACATTAGTTTAGCCTAACTAGAAAGGAATAAGATTTTCTTTGTATTTTCTCCTGATTGCCATCATAGAGTTGAATTATTCTTCCAATCTATTTCTATAGTGTTTACTTTTATACCAGTTGGAGCTAATTTGGATAAGTTCCAATCGATTGACATACATTTTTTAATTTCAAAATTTTAAATTTCTTATTATGAAAAATTTCAAAGGCAGGATCAAATATATAAAACAGTATAATGAACGCTAATACCTCATCAAACAGCTTATGACACAAATATCAACTCTTCCCCAATGTCATTTCAGATACGTATCTGCCCACTCTTCCTTCACTATAGAAAAGCAAATTCCAGACATTGTATCATTTTTTTCTGTATTGTAATAAGCATTTGAAAAGATACTCTCATTTCCCCCAGATGAACTCACAATAGCATTAACACACCCCAAACAAGGATATCAGTAATTACTTCAATATTACCAAATAGCCATCAAGTTGTCACAAATGTTTCATTACTTTCTATAGTATTTATGTCAGAATACAATTAATGTCTCCTTTGTACTTGATGATATGTCTCTAAATTCTTTTTAACCTGTAGGTTCCTATTCCATCTTTTCTCTTTCTTTCTTTCTCTTTCTTTCTCTCTCTCTCTTTCTTTCTTTCTTTCTTTCTTTCTTTCTTTCTTTCTTTCTTTCTTTTTTTTTTTTTTCTTTCCTTCCTTCTTTCCTTCTTTCCATCTTTCCTTCTTTCTTTCTTTCTTTCTTTCATAGCAGGTGATTTTTTTCTGTTGCAATTTTATACTCTGAATTTGGAGTATTGCATCTCTGTGGTGCTATGTAATATTTTCCCCTCTATGTATCTCCTGTAAATTCATAGTCATATTTTATTTTCAAGTGTACTTTGGAAAAGTGTACTTTGAAAGTACACACTTTCTGTGTACTTTCATCAAGAGGCATATAACATCTCCTTGTTTCACTTTCTGTGATCTTAGAAGCCACTGAAAATCATGGGCTTCATCTATTGATTCATTAGGAATGGTGATTATCTTTATTAGCTAACACTAATATGATAGCATAGACCAATTTGCTACTCAAGAGTTACAGGTCACATAGGAAAGGCAAAATACATGCTTAATTCTTTTCAATTACTTATCATTTTAAAAATTCATGAATTGGGTCCACGACATCCTTCAAGTTTGACCATTGTGTGTGTCATTATTTTTAAGCATTATTGTGAATTAATGGATCATATTGTTTAGTGAAGAATTTACTTTACTGAAAGAGATGTCTGGTTTTTGCCTTCAGCTACTGGGAACTGATCTCCAAGTCCCTAAAATTTCCTGCCTGAGATGAGTGTCTTTTTTGCTGGGGTCTTTGACCACCAGGTAGTCTAACAATGTGAGATATGATGGGATATTTGAAACACACCAATGTTCCTGGAGACTAACAGTATTGACAATAACCTCCAAGAGCGATTGTTGCAGATTTAAAAAGTTAAGGCACACGGGCAGTATGTGAATTAACTCCAGTGAAAACTGAGGTGAGCTTCCGTATTTGACAATACTCTACTGATTGTCACACACTGATGTCCTGGGAGGTTGAGACCCTGAGAAGGGCGGAAGCTTCTAGTTTGGACCACTTCCAGACTTCATCTACACTTCTCTCCATTTGTCTGGTTTTGATTTCTATCCTTCGGATGAAACTGTAATCATAAGGAGAGCACTTTTGTAAGTTCTGTCAGTCTTCCCAACATGTGAGGGTGGTAATGAGAACCCCCAGCTTTGTAGCCAGCTGGTCAAAAGTAAGTGTGGAACTGCTGACCTCTGAAATTTCAGCTGGTTTCTGGAGTGAAGGCAGTCCTGTGGAGGACTGTTCCCTCTGACATTGCTATTTGGCAAACTCATTGCATGTATATTTGGTATGATTCAACCCATTGTAATTATTCTTATTGATCCACAGTTTGCCTCATCTTTGGGTAGTATGAGTTTTTTCAAGTTGATTCCTCAATTTTGATAACTAGTATAATTTGATATCTTTCTTGAATCTGATCTAACAAGATATTACAGACTCATCTTGTACATTCACTATTATAGAATTGGAGTGAGCAATTTGTTTAGCATGTCCTGGTACCTTATGGTGGAAAATGGGCATAATGACTGTGATAAACAGGATTCTAAGACATTCTGCAAGATTCATTTATAGTGGAAAATGGGCATAATGACTGTGATAAAGAGGATTCCAGGATGTTCTCCAAGATTCACTCCCACCTTCCACCGCATGTACCCTCTCTACATAATCCCCAGAATCCTGAAAACAATGGGTTTTACTTGCATGATTAGATTTATTATCTGATGCAGTTGACCTTAAGATAGTGAGATTGTCCAGGTATCTCTAACTTAATCACGCAAGCCCTTTACAAGCAAAGAGTTTTCTCCATTTGGTTGCAGAAATGGACAAAAGAGAAATTCATAGCATAAGAAGAATTTGACATAAGGGAGATTCAACATGAGAAAGATTCTCACACCCATGCAAGGGTCTGAGAGCATTCCCTGGGGACTTACACCAGCCAATAGCCAACAAAGAGAGCAGAGGCCTGGGTCCTATGAATGCCAAGAACTGAATTTTACTAACAACCTGTGGAGCTTAGCAGCAGATGTTTACTTTACTGAGACTCCAGATGAGAGACAGTCAAGGACCCTTTCATTTCATGAAAGGAGCAGATAATCTAAATACAATATGCAGACATTTGGCCCATGGAAATTTGAGAATAATAAATTTTTGATAGTTTAAGTTGTGTCATTTGTAGCAATTTGTTACACAGCAAAAAACAAACGAATGAACGAACAAAGAAAAAAGCTAACATAATGCTTACCTGGACACAGGTAAACTTACTATGTTTTACTATAAGATTCATTCTTGTTTCTTAGCCTTTTCAGTGAACAGAGCTAGGGAAAGCATTTCTTTTTTCATAAGTTACATTTGAGATTACTCTGATATGTCCATGCTAATTTCAAGAGTTTTACTTAACTGCACTTTTCTACTTCTATGTCTTTTTTTCTCTCATCGTAAAATTTCCACTTCTCATGACATATCAGTTTAATTTTTTTCTTTTGCATTATCCCTCAGTGCAAAGTCAATAGCCTCAAAGTACCAATAATATTACCAAACATATAACTACAGGGTAAGTTTTTGTTTTTCTTTGGTAGCTTTCTGTTTTTCTATTAGAGGATAAAAGAAAGTAGTCCATTAAGTATGTGAAGCCAAATTGTTGGATTTTAAACTTACCTGAAATATTCCATCAAATTAATACACAAATTGATTTGTTGTATTTTGCTTTTTTAAAAAAATTGTCTTTTACATATTGAATTTTATTTTATAATTAAGCAAAATATTTGCACGTTTCTAAAGTCCTGTGGTACAAACAAGATATATTCAAATAAACCTAAGTGTTGTTCCAAACACATTCCACATGATTTTCTCTTTCTCCTTTTATAAGTAAACATTTTGAAATATATGCTTTTTCCCCTTTGAAATATAAGAAAATATGTCCACACAGATAGGTATAGTGTGTGTATTTACATGTGTGTGCATATATGTGTATATATACAAATCATATACATTCTGATGTGTATTTAAATCAATTCTCCCCTGTACTAGTCTGTTCTCACACTGGCTTAAAGAACTACCTGAGTCTGGGTAATTTATGAAGAAAAGAGGTTTAATTGACTCACAGTTCTGCAGGCTGTACAGGAAGTATGGCTGGGGGGCCTCAGGAAACTTGCAATCATGGAGAAAGGGCAAAGGGGAAGGAAGCACATCTTCATATGGGAGCAAGGCAGACAGAGCAGATAGAGAAAACAAAGGGGGAAGTGCTATACACTTTTAAACTACCAGGTTTTGTGAGAACTCACTCACTATCATGAGAACAGCAAGGCGGAAATCCACCTCCATGATCCAGTCACCTCCTACCAGGTCCCTCCCCAAATATTGGGAACTGCAATTCAGCATGAGATTTGGCTGGGGACACAGAGCCAAACCATATCATTCCCCTCTCTCTTCCTTGATAAGCACTGGAAAAGTATATATAATTTCCTCCACTTTGTTATTTTCTCTATTCTGGAGATTTTTTTATGGCAATATACAGAGATTTTCTTCATTTTATTTATACTTTTACATACTTTATGGTGTGCATGTTCCAAAGTTTATATTAGCAACACTTGGTTTCTTATTTTTTTCTTTTTTCATCTACATTTACACTACTGCAGATATGAATAGCCTTGTCATGAATCCTTCTATATTTTTTTCCTGAGCAAAATAAGAAAATAGGAAGTGGAACTTCTGAGTCAAAGCTCAGATACATACGCAATTTTTCTTTTGTTGCCAACTGCTCTCTATATGGTTTTATTTTGGCATACTCTTACTGATAATTATAGAACATAATAAATATGAAAGCACAATCTAGTTTCTTTGCTACTTTGTATCTTCATATGATTCTTTCCTCTGGGACTTAAGAAAACTCCTTGCCCAGACGTGGTCCCGTGGGTTTACGCACTTGTAATTCTAGCACTTTGGGAGGGCCGATGGATGATCACGAGGTCAGGAGATGGAGACCATCCTGGCTTAACACAAGAAACCCCGCCTCTCACTGAAAAATACAAAAAAGAAATTAGGTCGGGCATGGAGTATGGTACTGTAGTCCCAGCTTAGGGAGGCTGCTGAGGGCAGGAGAATGGCATTAACTGGAGGCTGCAGAGCTTGCAGTGAGCAGAGATCGCCACTGCACCCAGCCTTGGCGACAGAGTCGAGACTACATCTCAAAAAAAAAAAAAAAAAAAAAAAAAAAAAAAAGAAAAAGAAGAAAAAAAGAAAAAGAAAAAAAAAAAAAACACTCATGTCTGAAACCATAGACTCAAAAAGAATAGGGCAATGAATATTGAATTACTATATAAAAGTTGATCTAAATAATAAATTGTTCAAATTATATATGTACATTGCTAAATTATAGTATTACATGTGGCAGGAGAGTGCATTGAAAGATGAACTGCATGAATTATTACGTCATAAACACTTGCTGATAGTTCCAAGAATTCCAGATACCATTTTCTTGAATGCATTATTAAGGCTTTAATGTTTGCTGAATATTCCATTTGCATTTTGCAATCAATTTTTATTGTTCTTTTTGTATTGGGGGCAACTATTCTCTGGCAATTATTTCCTAAGAAAACTTTCAAAAAGGCTTAATAAAAGGAAGCTTGGGAGGCTGAGACAGGCGGATCACGAGGTCAGAAGATCGAGACCATCCTGGCTAACAGGGTGAAACCCCGTCTCGACTAAAAAATACAAAAAAAAAAAAAACTAGCCGGGCGAGGTGGCGGGCGCCTGTAGTCCCAGCTACTCAGGGGGCTGAGGCGGGAGAATGGCGTAAACCCAGGAGGCGGAGCTTGCAGTGAGCTGAGATTGCGCCACTGCACTCCAGCCTGGGCGACAGAGCGAGACTCCGTCTCAAATAAATAAATAAATAAATAAATAAATAAATAAATAAATAAAAGGAAGCTATGGAAACTCATCTGATTCCAGATATGATGATGGAAGAGGGCCACCAGGAAACCCTCACCAAAGAAAGGGTCAAATCAATCATCTGCCACCACGGCTGGTGGATGAGAAAGGTAAATGTCTGCTCTAAGAAGCAGACAACTGGACATACACATTCATAGCAGAAGGAAATCATCAAGAAGTGGAGGGTTGACCATGCTGGAGCAGATGATAAATGTGTGTGTCTAAATGGGGACTGCTCTTTGTCCTCACAGATGAATGAAGTCATGCTGGGAATTCCCTCTGCAGGGAACTGGCCTGATTGACATGCAGTTCCATAAGTGTACATGTTTGTCTCATTATTTTTTTCTGTAGTTTTAAAAATATTAATATAGTTATAATAAGTAAATGTTTTTAGATTGCAAAATGGACTCCCCAACTTTATATTAAATTCACACATGAAAAAAACTGAATCTGAAGAAAATAAATAAAATGCCGTGGGGAAAAAATAAAGACACCTCACCTCCCCAAAGTGAGCCGTAATCTCAGCACATTGGGAGGCCAAGGCGGGCAGATCACCTGCCTGAGGTCAGGAGATTGAGACCAGCCTGACCAACATGGTGAAACCCTGTCTCTACTAAACACACACACACAAAATTAGCCAGTCTTGGTGGTGGGCACCTGTAATCCCAGCTTACTCATGAGGCTGAAGCAGGAGAATCGCTTCAACCTGGAAGGTGGAGGTTGCAGTGAGCCAAGATTGAGCCATTGCCCTCCAGCCTGGGTGACAAGTGGAACTCCATCTCAAAAAAACAGGCTTTAACATGTGCAATGGAAATAGAATGGAAGTTTTGCAATGTGGAACATTCTAAGCCACTTCTTAAACATAATAAAGTCCTCTATGTAACAAAACCCCAGTATTAAGAAAAGTAGTTCTGTGTTTTTGTTTGTTTACTGGTTAAAATTTCTCTTAAGTTACAAATACATAACTTACTTTTTCCTAGAGTACTTCTAGACCTATGAATGATTTGAAGAATGTCTCAGTTTCTAGTGTGAAATTGATTATGACCAACAGAGTAAAGGGTACCAGAACTTTTTATAAAAGGCAGAAAGAGAAAAAGAGAAGTTAGAAAAAGCAACAACAAAACTCTGGGATGGGGAGAGTTTCTTTTTCAGTTTGAGAAGCTTCTCATTTTCTCATTTTCACTCTTCCTTTCAGCCAAACTTTGTTTTAGTCTATACTCAGTATTTTTTCTTCATTTTTTATCCACACCTCAACTCTCACCCTTATCTGGCTTTTCCTTTCCTTTTTTTTTTTTTTTTTTTTGGCATTTATTTAATTATTCTTTTTTTCTGAAATGCTTCCCAAACTCGGAAACTTCTACAGTTTACCAATAATATCCTATTAACACTCTTCAATCATTTTGCTATCACAGATGTATTTTGCACTGTTTATATCTTCTTCCTTCTTAATACTTTCCAATCTATAATCAAGGGAACAATCCTCTTCTGGTCTCTCGTTCAGTCCTCAGACTTTAAACAGTGCTGCAATCCAGGTCTCTTTCTTCCATACACTCTTTTATGTATGCATGGTTTCTCTGTGATTTGTCCACTACTCTATCTCATATACATGTATGATTCTACATAAACATGATTATCGAGTTTCTGAATTATATTCCTTATTGTTTCTGGGTACCTCTAATCAGATATCCCATAAGCCAATGACACTCAAAATATCCATCTATCTACCTAATCTTTCCTATTCCATAATCTTTATCTCAGTTTATCATATTCAGTAACACAATCTCAAAACTTGAGTCCTTATTTCAGAATTTTATTCTCTCACATTCACCTCTAATCAATCATAGAATCCTGATATTTTTCCAATAAGCTTAATCGTCTACAAGTCTTCATCCTAAAACCTTCTCATCATTTTATGCCTATCCTTTTCAATAACCACTTAATCGTGACTCCGTGACTCATGTATCAAACATTTGTTGTATTGAATAATTTTTCATGGCCCCATGGCTTTACTAATATTTCCTAAGTGTAAATATTCATCTACTAGTCCTCTTTATTCTTCTAGCTTTTATGTATGTTTCATTATTCAGCTGATTAATTCCCCAAGAACAAACTCCCCCATCATTCTCTGTACATATTTATCATAACAATGACTACAAAAAACATTAAACTTCTATGGTCATCTCTTTCCACAGCTATATTATAATTGCTTCAGTAATGGGGTGACATTCACAAATCCTAGCAAAGTCCATGATATATGTAATGTTCAGTAAACATGGGTTGGAGTATATCAAGAAGAGAGTCATCAAAGTTCTGCATTGATTATGAAATTGGAACATGTAGGTTGGCTGAGAGAAATCACACAAAGACAATTAAGTAAATGGCATTACAATGATGAGAAAGGGTTATAAGTAATAGTAGAATGACAATTTATGTTGTTAAATTATACTCTTTCTCCTAGAGCAGTATTCCGTCACTGATTAGTTGCCACCATATTTGTGTGAGGTAAGCAGTAAACCATGGGTTGACATGATTTATCCATAAAATGCTCAAATTTGTTTATTCTTTAAGCATTTTTTGCCCTATTTACTTTACCCAATATATGTGTTATATTACCTATTAAGACATATTTACTCTATTGGAGACACCTAAGCAATATTTATGGGTTTTATGTTCCCTAATGTATGTTTCTGAAAATGGTATTTAAAAATCTGTATGATTCTACTTGTTATTATTCAACTCAAATTCAAATTTTAGTTAGGATAGGGAAACAATATATAAGATCTAATATTGTAGTGAATTTAACAATTAAAGTTCAAGTTTGATTTATTGCTATAGAAATATGATTTCCCAGTTCAAAGAAGTAGTTTTCATAGTATTTCTGGAACACCAGAGACTTTCTATAAGTCTAGAGTATACTGATTGAAACCATACAGATAAGTTTTTTTTTGAATTTTGATTAAATTTTTTGAAAAATTTATACGTTTATAAACCCAAAAAGCTCATTCTACTAAAAGATCCATAGGAAAAAATATGACTACATTTTTTTTTATATGTGGTAAGGCTACATATTTTGAAAGTTTCTTCTTTTTTTGCAACCTTCTTTCACCATTAACTACCTTTAATATTCTAATATTCTGAAATACTTTATCTTAAAAGTAGAATATAAATACACATTAGGTTGGAACACAGGAAACTAAAATAGAACTGTATTTAATTAGGACTGGGTAAAATAAAGTCAATAGAAAATGTTGCCTGAGCTAAGTGTTTATTTTTAGTTTGTGGACTCATTGATAGTGTTCAATAGCCACAAAGGGTTTAAGGGATCATATTTACTACACTTTTTTTTTTCCTACATATTGCAGATTGGCACAGTTTAGAGAAAAATTGTTTGCAAGTTTTCTTGAAAATATTTCTATATGCAAAGCATTCAAAAATAACTTGAGCATTTTGTGGCAATCAGCACACTGCCAAGTTTTCCTTCTTTCAGCTCTCCATTTCATAGGCCCTAATTATTTCCAATGCAAACAATTCTGATAATGTAAAGAATTAAAATTTACATGACAAATACACAATAGAAACAGATGACTTCTTCAAAGCAAAACATGTTTTACACTGAAAGTTCTCAAAATTAGAAATTTAAATACAAAATTATATATGTAAGTCTTGCCTAAAAAGTTTACATGGTTTTCCTTTGGGGAATTGTAAGAAAGAAAATCTGACAAGGCTCAGCTTAAATTTGGAAATTAGCTTCAGAAATGATATGAGTAGCAAAGAAGTATTTTTGGAGAGTCATATAGGTGGCAAATACATACCTTCATTAAAAGTGTATTGAATATGTAAATTATTTCTTTTTAAAAATTATTTACATTATTTTGCATAATTTTCTGGTATTTTCCTTACAGTTCTCTTCCTACATACTTTTATGAGGTTCAATAAATTTAAGACTCATTTTTATTAAATTTAGATATTGGCATTTGTATTACAGCATTTTTCATACTGCATTAGAGCTTGCTATTAAACATCAGTTTCTTCCCTAAGATAACGTCTTTTTGAATAGAAATATTAGGTAATTACAACTTAAATAGCTTATGTCATTACAAGCTTATATTGTATAGAATTATGCTTTTTGAAAAATAAATGACCTTATAAACAAAGTCAGCACCAACTATTTATAATATCTGTTTTTAGGTTTATAAATATAAATCAAATTGAAAACAAACAATAAAAATATAAATATTAAGTGAAATATTAATCAGTTTTCAACATTGTCAGCAGTGCCTAAAAAAAAGTACTCAATATTTGATGCTTACTATACAATTTTTAAACTAAAAAATATACTGCAGGTGATGAATAGTCTTGCAATTGAAGTCATGAACTGTACTATTTCTATGAGTTTAAGAGTAGAGTTTTGTTCCTGTATATAAAATAAGCAAGAGAGAAGCAGAAACAACATAGATAATAAATTTAAATAAAAATTCTCTATAAGTATTCCAAATGTATTGGACAACTCATGTTCTCAAAGCTAAAACACGCATGCGTTTAAATCTAAAATCACCAATTACGTATTAACAGAGACCTGTGTGTACTATAGTATGTTGGACTACTCTGTAATTGAACCTAGCATAAATAGTGCTCTATTAAGGGGAGATTAAAAAAAAGTCTAGGCCTTGGCCTGTTTTACACACTAGAGCTTGCAATTTCAGAAAAAAAAAAAAAAAAAAAAAAGTTGACCAGGTGTGGTGGTTCATGCCTGTAATCCCAGCGCTTTGGGAGGCCGAGGTGGGCAGATCACTTGAGGTCAGGAGTCCAAGAACAGCCTGGCCAACATGGTGAAACCCTGTCTCTACAGAAAATCCAAAAATTAGCCGGGTATGGTGGTGGGAGCGTAATCCCAGCTACTCGGGAGGCTGAGAGAGGAGAATCGCTTGAATCAGGGTTGCAGAGGTTGCAGTGAGCGGAGATCTTTCCACTGCCCTCCAGCCTAAACAGAGCAGGACTCTGTCTCAAAAGAAAGGAAGGAAAAGAAATGGAAGGCTGAAGGAAGGAAGGAAGGAAGGAAGGAAGGAAGGAAGGAAGGAAGGAAGGAAGGAAGGAAGGAAGGAAGGAAGGGAGGGAAGGAAATAATAATAATAAAGTTGTGCTTTTGCTTTTTATGATGTTATTTCCAGTCTAACTGGGCACACTTTTTCAAAGGTTTAAATTGGAAACCCAGAAGACAATAAGCCAGCTTTACCCACTTCATAATAAATTATAATTTAGAGCAATAAATTGATAGCTACAGAATAATTGCTGGAGTTAGATAAGTTGATAAATAATAATACAGACATATAATGAGCTTTTCCATTATGGGTAACAAACACATTTATAAAAGTAATAGTCACTTTTCATTTTGATTTTAATTATCTAATCTATTTTGCCTATTGGAAAATTTTTAACTTAAAATGTTTGCATTCTAAGTGCAATTCTGTATAATTTTAGAAAAGCATCAATAAAACACATATACATTACAAAATAAGAATCTCTAAATGTTACATTTTGTGACAAAAATAGTGTTATTTAAAACTTGAATCCAACTCAAGCAAAGTAAGAAATATATAAATATTGCCACCTATTGCTAGCACATCCTATTTAATATCTTGGCTTTAAACATAGTTTTTTACTGCTGGTATTGATTTGAACCTAATTTTTCTTATTGACAGGATGGTTCTGTAATTTCAACGTCACATTTAATTTTGATATTAGATAATTTAATGTACCACATACTATAAATTTTGGTTACATTTATATTCACATGGAAGGTATCTCCTGTTTTAAGTACAGTCAGTCCTTCCTATCTGTGGATTTCATACTTACAGATACAACCAATTGAGGATTGAGAAATTTCGTAAGGAAAAAACGAAAAATTGTGTCTGTATTGAACATACATAGACTTTTTTTCTTTTCATTGTTCCCTAAATAGTAGAATAACAATCTACACAGCCATTATACTATATTAGATATTATAAGTAATCTAGAGATGACTTAATGTACAGTTGACCCTTGGATAAAGTGAAAGTTAGAGGTGCTGATCCCTGGGCAGTCAAAAACTTGCATATAACTTTTGGCTCCCCCAAATCTAACTACTAATAGCTTACTGTTGACCAGAAGCCTTACCAATAACAGGAACAATTGATCAACATATTTTGTATATATTATGTACTATATTCTTACAATAAAGTAAGCTGGAAAAAAGAAAATGCTATTAAGAAAATCAAAAAGAGGAGAAAATATATTTACTATTCATAAAGCGGAAGTGGAGTGTCATAACACTTTATCCTATTCATCTTCAGGTTGAATAGGCTGAGGAGGAGGAAGAGGAGGGGATGGTCTTGCTGTCTCTTGTGTGGCAATGGTGGAAGAAAATCTATGGACCCATGCAGTTCAAACCCACATTGTTCAAGCATCAATTGTATATGGGTGAATATATTTAGGTCATATGTAAATATTACACCATTTCATATAAAGGACTTAAGCATCTGCAGATTTTGGTAGCAAGGGGGATCTCGACCTAATCTCCTGAAGATACTGAGGGATTCATTTTACATCATGGCAAATTTTGGAGCTAGATCATTATATTAGAAAAACCAAAAGTTATTATAATGCAGTTGGGAAGTAATTCAAGATGTCAATATCTATCAATTTAAGATTAAAATATAAATATTCAAAAGGATAAATTAAACTATCAAGTAAAATAAATAATCTTTTTTTTTATTTTTACCATATAAATCAAAACAAATAGTGGCACTGAAAGAGACTAATGGAGATATTACATTTAGATATCAATTCTATTATATATAAATATACAAATAAAGGTCATGACATCCATAGGGTAATTTACATCATTTTATATAAATTGTTATAAATATTAACTATAAAAAGGAAAACATATAAAAGTGTCAAAATATTTCTTTATTTAGATGTAGAGCTTCATGTTTTAAGTATATATGTATCTAGCCACCTATTATCAAGTGTTGAACATCTGAGAGATAATAATTTAGCTGTTATCTACTAAAAATATTACATTTGTTAGAAGATTCAGAATATGTGGAATAAATTATCTATTTTTTTTAACACTCTTAAGTCACCTTCTATCTCTGTGACACATATAAATTCTTAAAATATTTGGTATTCGAAGGAAAAAATACAGACTTTAGATATGTGGAAATATATACTTTAGCACATTTTTCTATCTGGGAGAGTTATAATGTTCACAGAGCAGCAAACTAAGCCAACATTTATATATCACTTGAAGAATCTCCCTGACAGTGAACATTCATTTTGGCATTGAATAAACCACCAAATATACATGTAAACATCAGTGTCTTGATACCTCAAACCATGACAAACTTTTTACTTCTTTAGCTTTTCCTTAATTTCAAAACTTCACTTTTTTGGTGCCCTGAGCAATATCAGAATCTGTACCCTTGCAATGCATCTAGTTCTCATCTTAATATTTTCAATATGTAGTGGTTTTTTATTTTTGTTTTTTTGATTTTTGTTTTTTAATGGCTTTTCAAAAACCAGCATTCACAGGGAGAGATGGGAAAAAAGGCAAAGGCATTAAATACATTCTTACAGTTAGAATAAGTATATCTGCACACAAATATATAGAGATTTTGTATGTATTATGATACATGTTAATGTAATATTTTAATATTGCTAAATACCTAAATACTGAGTCATTAGTAAACTACATGTTACCTCATCTCTGATGCTGTTCAAGAAATCAAAAGCTTGGCTGAGAATAGAAAATAATCAATTTCTGCCATGGCCTTACTTTCCAAAATGGGCTATTTTAATAAATTTACCAAATGAGAAGCATATGCGACCTATCAAGACCTACCTGGTGTTTTATTATAAGGTTTTGAAACTAGGATCTTACAAACATATTCAAGTTGGGCTTTCTTTGTTGAGTGATCTGCTTATCAGAGCAATATATGTAATGTGACTGGTCATCTCAGGAAACACCTGTCATCTCCAGGTCTTATAGGGTTTGTGCACACATGAACTTGAAGTGTTGGAAAGGTACAGCAGAAATGTCTGTTTGGGTTCCCTTGAGTGAAGACCAAAGTTAATCTAGCAGTGAAGACTGACAAAAATGTATGTATCAACATGTTTTAAGGAAAAAGTCATGGTTTTAGATCATCTTACAAACTATGCAGATATACCTACAAAGAAAGTAAAGCTTAAATTTGTATACCACATTGTAGTGCAAATTCTGGTGTCACAGCTTCGGCTATATATTTAATTATTTTGTACTTCGCTTTGGTTTTCTTATCTTTAAACTAAGGATGACAATAATAGCTATCTCAAATTTTTTTGAGAAGACTAATTGTGTTAATAAATCTCGTTAGAACTGTATTTGGCACATAGAAAGTACTTAATCCGTGTTTCTTATGAAGACGAAGATGAAAGTAGTGATGATGATGATGGCAACCACAATGAGAAAAATGTCTTAGTCCGAGTTCCACAAAAGCAGACTGTAATACAGGGGTTTGGTTGCAGGTAGATTGTTAAGAGCAAGATCTGCCTGGAATGCATTATAGTGGAAAACAAGAATGTAAAATCTGCAACAGAAATAAGATAAGGAGAGTGTTAGTGACTGGGTTATTACCGAGGGTATTGGATCTCAGCCCTGCTGGCGACTCTGCAAAAACCCATGTGGAACATGTCTTAGAATCACCCCACTAAGGTAAGGAAGGGGAAGGAAAAAGAAGGCTGGGCATTTATCCACTAACAACATCACAACCCCATTGGCTTAAGATTGCTTGTGGAGGTGTTACCAAGGTTTACTGGTGCTGAAGAAAACCCTCAGGAAGAGACAAGAGACAAAGATACTTAAGAGAGAAGCTGTCAGCTTAATGGAAACCTATAAATCTTATAGCAGCAATAGATGAACTAGATGTGCCCAGGAATTCAGAGCAGAACATTAACATGGCCTGCTATATGGCCCCTCCAAGGTAATGTGTAACAATGAAATCAATACAGTGTGGACTAAGGCAAATTCACAGATAATTCCGATCAGATCAGTAAAACAAAAGTCTTAGGTTTAGTAAACATGAGTGTGCATTTGCATAATTCTAAAATTTGCAGGTATGCATACAGTCTATGTGATAATTTCATTATACCTTACTTGCTTATTCATAAAATAGTTTTTCTTTCTGGAGACTATCTTCCCACTTTCTCTAATTCTGGTCAGCATAGTATTACTATGATATTAATCGTTCAAATATGTTTATTTTCTTCATTGTCTTGTGACTGTTATAAGAGAATATTACGGTACAGAAAGTATCCAATAATAAGGAGACCTAGTATTTTTCCCAGATCAGAATGAAAGATCTCCTGAGAGCATTAAGCAGTAATCTGACCATAATCTCTTTTCTGGGTTAGGTGAGATTTTTCTGATTTATGCTTACATACGGTTTTTTGGAAAGATAACATCTCCCATATGAAACAGAATTTGACACTCCAGTTTGGATTTTACTGTAAAGTGATTGTCTTCTCAAAGGATTGATTACTTTTATAAATAGAGCAAATTAAGTACTGCATTATAATACAGAGTAACTCAAAACTGAAGTGATTAGACTCTAGACTAATCATGTTCCCAACTTTAAGGTCAAGAAATTTGGAAATCTTTGGATTTTGGATTTAGGGGAAGAGGTGCTTGAATTGAGACACGTAGCAAGCATTCTTCACAGTCTGAAAAAAAAAAAAATTTTGCATAGATATGTAACACTAGGTCATGTTTTATAATGCAAAAATTTATATTAAAAATAAATGAATGTATAGTGATATTTTATCAAGTATTTATTTACCAAGATAATCTATACACACATATCATGACATTTTTGGAAAGAGCCCCGGAGTGTCAGAAGAATTGGGTTCAAGTCCTCTTTTAATATTAGATAAATATAATTAGGTTATTATACTTAGCCTTTCTGAGTTTATTTCCTTATTTATAAATAATTTCAGTTCTTATAATTGTAATTGTGCAAAAATATGTATTATTTTATTTGTGTAAATAGCATATGTATATTGCTTATAATTATAAACACACATATACACATTTTATAATATATATGTTGTATACCTTCTGTGATATGATTCATTTCACATTGCAAATTGCTAAGGTTACTGTTTGGTTTGGTTTGTTTTGTTTGTTTTTGAGACAGAATCTTACTGTTACCCACAGTGGCGTGGCACCATGTCGGCTCACCGCAACCTTGACTTTCTCAGTCAGGCTTAGGTGATCCTCCCACCTCAGCCCTCTGCCTAGCTGACACTGTAGGAGTGTACCACCATACCCAGTGGATTTTTCATATTTTGTATAGACATAGAGTTTGCCATGTTGGCCAGGCTGCTCTGGAACTTCTGGGCTCTAGACATCCACCTGCCTCGGCCTCCCCAAATGCTGGGATTACAGGCATGGGCCACTGCACTCGGCTGCTAAGACTATTGTGTGTAAAGAAAAGAAAGAGAATTACACATGCAAAGTTAGTATACAAGTTGGGAGAGAGCTAAAGGTGCATTTGTGAAGGAGTAACGGAGGCTTTAAACCATTGCTACCACTTCTTAAACTCTGATAGGAACATAGATGAGTGCTCTATTATTGTTATTTAAACATTAGGTGTGCACCATTTATATGGATGTGTATCTAAGTAAAAAAAATAATTTAAAAAATAGTTTGTAAACCACTACTATAGAATCAGCATAGCAGTATTCTGTAGGGAAGCTTCTCACACTCTGGTGAAAGGTTCTCTGACTTTGTAGAGCTATGTGATCCTCTTATTCTTTTTTCTTGAATTTTTCAGTTTTAGATTTGCTGATCATATAGTTAAAAATCAAAGTCCACTTGTTCGGTGAATGCTAAACTACTAGTACTGTAGTTTGATTAAATCCTTTATGTTATAATTTCTTATTACTACAGAATATTCTGCACACATATCTTTGGGAAAGATTATAAGTATTTTTCTCTTCATGAGCCAATAAAACCATTTTCATGACTACCATAGAAATCTAAAAAATAAGAGAAAGCATAGTAAGTCAAATTTTAAATTTATATTTAGTACATATTAAATAATCTATAGTGACTTTTTATTGATTTGTTATATACTACAGAATTTCTTATACCACAATTCTATCAAAATAAAATACTCATTACTGTATAGTTAATTTATTACCAACTTTATGTTTTTAGTAACTGACTTCATCAGAACGTTTCACACATATAGACTGTATCTAATCCAATTCTGGAAGGAAAACAAGTTTCTGACTAAAACTCCTAGAACTTAAAATGGGGATCATTAACAATATCAAAATTTATCATTAACACTCACTTTTCAGACAAGGGTCACTGAATTTTATGATTTATTCCGTGTCTTTGAAATAAAATGCTTTGCTTTTGAAGAAGTTACTCTGGGAGCTATTTAAGTTAACTGACCTATTATCATGTGAGCCTTTCGAGATTGGAAAACATGAAAGCATAATAAAAGTAAACTTGAGTGTTCCTGATTATGACTAAAAAAAGTGCAGTCACATAAGTTCTACTGCACCAAGAATAAATCTTCTCTGGATGATGACTTGAAGGAATCCAGTTTTCCTTAACCTCTAAAGAGGCCTATAATATGTTAGTAAACTTATATTCTATGGTGACACACTGCATTGCCATAGATTAACCCGGCATGCTTTAGTCTTGAAGGATTTATTACACTATGGTCTACTGATCTAAAAGCCAGCAAGAGGACAGATGTGCTGGTGGTCAGGCCTTTAGAAATATTCCACATGATCATGAAGTAGGGCAGATTGGATTTTCTTTTTTCAGAAGACAACTCTAGCCCTGAAAAAAACACCCGAGTAATAAAATCACATTATCCCAAACTTTAATCGGCATATATAAAAACAACTTCTTAACGGGGAGACGTTGGTCAAAGAGTACAAAGCTTCAGCTAGACAGTAGGAATACATTTTTGAGATCTGTTGCACATCAGGGTGACCACAGTTAATGATAATGTATTATATATTTCAAAATTGCTGAGAGTCACTTTTAAATGTCTCCCCACAAAAATGGGGTAATGAGGTGATGGATACATTGATTAGCTTGATTTAAACATTTGACAAATTGTATACATTTATCAGAACATCACATTGTATCTCAAAAACATATGCATTATGACTTGTCAATTAAAAATAATATTAATAGAAACCCTGCATCTTATATGGCTTCTCTCCACTCTAGATGGTTCTACTTATGAGCAGAGGCTGTGCTGGGTGCTGTATGCTGTGCTGGTCTGTCAGTGCCCTTTAAACCTGTGTTACCTTTCCCTTCATTCTCTCTCTTTGCTCCTCTACTCTTGTCTTTCTATCCGTTTACATCTGGATGCTTCAGTCATCTTGTGGGCCAAGAAAAATAAAACTGAAAATAGCAAAAATAAAACAAAGAAAAGTGTCCTACTTAGCATATATTTTATTTTGGGAGCACACCAATCGTTATTGCTACTTGTCAGTCTTCAATAATTTAATATTTTTTTGTATGAAGTTAGCAGGTATAGAAATATGATAGCTAAATCCTAGGTTACCACCAGAAAGTTGACTGTAGCTTGAAACTCAATATAATTAGCTTTTATAATGGCCCACATACATCTACTTCAAATCCTACTCATAATAGCATATCCTTTCCATTATTGACTCTAAAATCTTATAGCTGAAAAATCTCATTTTTTTTTTATCATGTCTCCTTTTCCTTCATATGCTGTTTTATTACTCCTTATCCACTCCTCCTTCTTGTGCCATCCTTGACTGTTGGGTTCTTCCACAATTTTTTCTTTTTTTTTAGGCAGGGTCTCACTCTCTCATGCAGGCTAGTATGCAGTGGCATAATCACAGCTCACTGTAGCCTCAATCTCCCTAGCTCAAGCAACAGTCCCACCTCAGCTTCCCAAGTAGCTGGGACCACAGGCATGTACCACTACTATGCCTCTCTCTATATATATGTTGAACGTAGAGCTACTAACATTTGCGTATGTACTGGACTTGGAGAAGATAGGAATCAAGGAGGACTTCAAAGTTTTCTAAACAAGCACCTGGAAAAATGGACCAATGATGAAGTAGGAAAAACTGTGGGGTAGTGCAAAAAGACCCTGAGTGCAGGTCTGGTTGAATCTGACATATCTATTAGGATGGTTAAGAAGGTTGTTGGATATAAGACTAGTGTTAGAAAGTAATGTTTAGGCTAGAGATAAATCTTGGGGAGTCACTACTATAGACAGAGTACTTTTTAAAATATGAGACTGAGTGTGATTATTAAGGAAATAAGTTAATATGAGAAGAGGACTATATACTGAGCCTAGGACACTCCAATATTAAAAATCCATGAAAGAAAAGGAAGATTCATTCAAGTGGTTTAGGAATAAATAGCTAGGGAAGTAGAAAAAAGAACAAGGGAGTTTGGTGCTGTAGAAGCCAAATGGAAAATAAGTGTATGATTGATGAGAGAGTAACAAACTGTGTCAAATTGGGCTGCTTTGTGAAATAATGTATATTACTCTTCTATATATTGTTATATAACAAATTATCACAAACAGTCATGAGATAATTTATCGTCTCATAGTTTCTATAGGTAAAGTCCATTATGTTTTAACTGAGTTATCTCTCCAGATATCAGCTGGCTTCTCTTTCATCTGGAGGCTCAGCTAAGGAGAGATTTTCCAAGTACCTCAGGTTGTTGGCAAAATCAAACCAATAAAAATAGATTTGTTATTTTGATTTTTTAAGCAAATATTTATAGAGTAAGTAACATGTCAGTTGGTGTTTTTACTCTAGGAAGCTTTTCTTTCATGACTTTTTAATATTGGAGTGTCCTAGGTTCAGTATATAGTCCTCTTCTCATATTAACTTATTTCCTTAATAATCACACTCTATGGTGCTATGAAGAATGACCTAATTAATTATGCCAAAACATTTTCTTCAGAGGATACATAATATTGTACATCAGACAAAATCTATAAAGGAATTAATATGCAGGGGTATGGGGAAAATGTCCAAGAAGGACATTTTTTATTTTAATTTGGGGTATGGTTAATATATTTGAAGGAGAATGTACCTTTGATTTGGATCTTAGATAATACTGGAATTTAACTATCTGTATAAAAGCAAATAGGTAGGTTTTATTCAGAGAGCGTTATCTCAATTTGACTGGAATACAGAAATAATTGTAGCTATAGATGGAGATCAGAAGTAAAATTCAGATTTTGTGGAGCAATGGTATTACATAATTTTGGGACCTCTTTAAAATAAGAACCCAATATTGAAAGAAGAAAACACCTCTAGCCACTTCTTAACTGACACTGAACTTGAGTGGAAGTGAGATGGATGAGAGTCAGCGTGGAAAGAGACAGTGCCTGAACCAATTGTCATTAACATATCTGAATTTTGTGCATCTTATAAGTAATATATGATCATGTGAACACAAAACAAGAGCTCCTCCTTGGTACCACAGAAGGGGACATGCGACCAAAGTCTGATGGGGCATGCAACCAAGCTTCATTCATTTTATGGTAAACACGCTTCTGCTGGAAATCAAGGATAGATGATCACAGAGGGTTGAAAGTATGGTTAAGCATATTGACCTTCAGTAGTTAAAGAAACACTACTGGAAAAATGAAAAGTGTAAAGAATTACCTAAATGATTTGAGCCATGAGTCAGTTTTATCTAGAACATTCATATCATTGAAAGGAGAGAAAAAAATTTGTTGAGTTGTTGAGTTTTTGTTTTGTGAAACTTGTACATAAAATTTATTTTGTTCTCCATATTACATTACTCAAGTGTAGTCAAGAGAATAAAATGTAGCCATTTATTCATGTGGATTTTATTTAAAAATTATCAATTCCATATTTTTATGAAAAACAATTTTTCTATAATTTATTAATAAAAACATTTAAATATGGCTCTGGGATTTGTCTTTGAGTGGATATGTTAAATTTTGTAGATATACCGTTTTTCTGATAAAAGAAGGAAGGGTAAATTTACAGGTTTTTTTTTGTTTTGTTTTTATTCTCTACTTTACATTGTCTACTTCCTTGATTGTCATTACAACCTGAAATTTGATGTATTATTTCTCTGGTTGATGCAGAATTTTAATTGATGTAACATGCTTTTTTTAACCTGTTATCTGTAACCATGCTCTTCAAACTGTGCTGTTTGGATTTCACAAAATATGAGAAAAATTGGTCAATAAGATTTTTAGAAAAGACTTTTCAGGAAGTTTATGCAAACAGTTGAAAAATATTTATCAAATATAAACCAATATTTTGTTAATACATTAATATATTAATATATATTTATTCTTCATTGGTGGCATCATTATGGTGACCCATTACCTATGCTAATAAAACAGGCAGCTAAAAATGTTATTCCCAAGCATTCATTCTAAGACTTCCTAATTCCCAGAAATTGTATCCATGAAGAACAATGGGAAATAAAGTCCATTCATGTATATGAAAAATGGAGAACAATCTATAATAACTCTTTTGAGGCTTTCATAAGAATTTGACAAGTCATAAAATAATAATCCTCTGAAATTTAAGAAATTCTACTCATATATTTTATTGGTTTATTATCTGATGATTTATATATATATACTACTGCCAAAAATGAGCTGAGGATCACTATTTGTTTTATTGTATGGAATTTTTTATTCCTATATATAAATTACCAGCAGCATTTTTGCTGAAAATCATAACCTAAATTTGTAAAATTCCTCCAAGTTGGTTATGTCCATATGAGTTACATTTGAGTTATATTTGACTGCAGTTTCAAGGGGTTTTGTGAGGCTCTATTTCATGTGCCTTCATTTCAGAATTCAAGCTGAGATATCTACTTCTATTTGGGGCATATTGTTTTAGTAACAAAGGGGAAAAACCACAACAAAAACAGGAGATCTAGCAGAAACATCCACCAATGAATCTTAAAACCTGATCAAAACCAGGTATACATCAGTTACGATCACATTTTATTGACCAAAGCAATTCTCATTCACAGTCTTTCAATGGTGCTCACAAACATATATATATATATATACTATGGAAAGGCATTGCAAGCACATGGCAATGAGTGGAAATACATAAACCTCTCACAGGGAAGATAAGAGCAAATAATTACAAATGATAATATAATATACCATGCTGCTCAAACTTGGCCACAAATATTCACTACCTCTCTTCTGTATGCATATAAAATATACTTATCAATTCCTAAGAAAAATATCCCCCAAATTTTATCCCATCATGAAACCAATTCAAAGACTGATTCCAAAGCCTGTTCAGTTATGCACATCATCGTCTTGCTCCCCTTCTAGGGAGATTTACACCACTAACTGAGCCCAAAATCCTTGTAGAGATTGTGATACTATCCATCCAATAAACATTTATTTCATGAATTTCCCTAATAGACCTAGAAACCAAACAACCTAGAAAGATCACTAGCAAGGCAGGGACAACTTCTAGAAGAGACTATTGCATGCACTCCTTGTTAACGCTGAGACTGGCTTGGCTTCTAAGTCCTACTCATAGCTGACAATTATCTTGAGCTTCATCTCACACTGGAATTTATTATCCAGTTTAGCATCCAGACTAGGACAACTTTTTTGCCTTGTTATGTTACCACTCACTCACTGTAGTGTTCCTCCTCACACCACAACCTTGACTCAGGGACACTAGAGAATGCTACAATTGCTGCAAAAACTCGTGCGTGAGGAGGTGGATTCATCAAAAGAAAATTAAGTTGCAATTATCAGATGACAGAATTAATGCAGGGCAAGAAGAAACTGATATGTCCACTGCAGTCAGTTGCCTATCTTCATATTATATTAAATTGTATATGGGCTTTGGAATCAGAAAGATCTGCATCTGCTCCTACTAGGTGAAAATTTTAAAGTTTTAATGTTTTTGGATTTTAATTTTCTAACTTTAATAACAAAATTGATAACTGAATGACAAGATTGTAGTGAAAGGCTGGGGAAAAAATGTAAATTATGTTCAAAGCTTCCATCATGTGGGAGTATAGTCTGTACTAAGTCACTGTCAGTTCTTTCTAATGGACTTTCATTTATATTCGGTCATGAATTCACTATTACTTCACACAGTAGAAAGCAAACTGCAGCCATTTTGAAGAAGGAAAAGTTTATCTCCAGTGTAAATTTTCTCCTCTAATTTACCTTTTCTCATTGCCCATCTTACTTCAACAGTTTTTAAAGCTTTACTTTCTCATATATAAACACAGTAACCACATTTCTATCAAGCATTTATTTCACCCTGAGCGCTTCTGTCTTTTCTCAATTAAATCATACATGTCTCAATAAGGACATGAGTCAAGAGTGAGGCAGATGATGGAAATTGTGGGTTCTGCATTAGGTAGATGAAGAGATGGTTGAGGGCCGAGGGTCTTACATTAGACCCTCTTGTAGGGGCATTTTCTCTGCAACACTACATTTGACAGTTTGACTTTTCTGTGGATGTATGAATCAAAGAATTCTTGATGGATAGTTATAAATCAATGAGAAGTTAAAACACAATTTTGTTAGAGAAAAACAATAAATCAATTACCAATATCAAGCATTTTAGTATAATATCAAAAATAAGTGAGTCATTTTCATCTTTATTTCATAATAAAAATGGCTATAAATTGAGATACATCTCCTCGTTTCTTACAACATCTACCTCAAAGTGACAAAAATAAAGCTTTTTTTTTTTTTTCCTCATTTTTTTCTTCCTTGGCCATGTGTATACAAAATAAAACAATTTCTCAAGAAAGTTTGGGGAAAAAAAGAGTCCTCCAGAGAAATGATATGAGAATTAACTGGTTAATTTCCTGATTTTTAACTTTCATTTCACTGTGTAGGGATGGCCTGACTTTTTTTTTCAGCCCAGTTAAAAGTTTTTCTATGATAAACTTTACATTTCCTGTTAGAAGATCATTTGGTTCTGTTGGAAAAAAAAAAAAAAAAACTGTTCAAAGTCTAAGGATTTGTACTGCCAATCACCTATATTAAAAACAATAACTTTATAAATATTTAAAATTAAATACTGTGATGTGTTTGAATAAACTTTAAATCCTTTGTTGAAAACTTCCAGGAAGAAACTATTTAAAAAGCTTAAGAAAAATGAAATGAAATATTTGCATACACCTTAACCTCTGTAGATTACTAAATTCCCTTTCATTGTACCATTCACTAACACTTCAAGCCTAATGGGGTTTCCATTTGTTGGAGTGGCTCAAACAGGGTGCTCCACTGGAGAACATGGTGTGGTTGATTTATCACTAGTGCTCTAATCAGGGAACTGTTCCTTCAGATAAACTCTCTTGCCTGAATTATTGTCCCTGCTGTGCCTTTTAGCCTGATTAGAAAAACAGTGATTTCCCTACTCTACTTTTGTAGTAAAATCAAAAAACTTTCTGTCCTTCAACAGTCTTTTAAGCTATATTTTAATAATTCAAAATTTTGTAAACTTAGAGCAATATAACTTTTTGCCCTTGTAGAAGCATGATCTAATTTATGAATTAAAAAACAAAGTTTATTCTTCCAGACTGATATTTTTGTAGAATTATATATTATAATAAAATCTGATCTGACTTTCAAGTCACTATTTAACTTTACAGATGGCAATAACATCTGAGTAGCATCCAGAGTTATGCTATTGTGTTTCTTCGAAGAGGTGACAGAACTTTAAGAAGAGTTTTATAAAGGCAACAGAATATGCTTAATTAAGATGATGCCCTAAAAGGACAGGCTTTTTATATTTGGGGCTTTAAAATTATTGTAGGGTATAATCAATGTAATCATATATTATAATTAGCCTTTATATTGTGAACACAATAATAGCTCTCATACTTCCATTTCTAAATGAGAAACCTGTTAAATGCAGATTGAAGCCACTTAGAAATGCTGAGATGGCTGGAGGGGATTCATCCTGAGAAGGAGAGTTAGACCATGGGTGATAAATCTCACTTATTTTAAAATGTTAAACAGGACCCCAAGCACAGTTCAGACAGAGCAAATGAGATACGTTTGCATGAATACTGTGAGATGCCTCTTTTACTATAAATTCTGTAACAGCTATTGTTAGAAAAAAATGTTTAAAATTTAGTCTAAGCTAAATATAGACACATGATTTATCCAGCTAACCTTATTCCGCAAGATTCTAGAAAATTGCTTTAAATGTACTCTTTTGAATAATGTATTCCACTTGAATTGCACCTTGTTTTAAATAATTGTGTGCTTTACAATTACAATCTAGGTGGGGTTGAGGGCTATGGGGAATAGAAGTTAAGCAAAACTTGAAATTATATGTAGGACTTCATTGCAGAAACTTATTTTGTAATATAATTTGACATAGTACTTTGTTCTGGGATAGAAATGTTAAGATGAAGGCTACATTCAAAAAGAAACACAGATTTGAAACAGTTTTTTATGAAATTAAGATTTTCAAAAAGAATGTCATATTTGAATAATTTTCAGTTTTACAGTTGATGTTATATGTGTCACGTATACATACATATGTGTATATTTTGTATATACACATTTAAAAATCAAATAATTAGTTGCTTTAGAAATGGGATAAGTATAGTGTGAAAAGTAGATTAGAATAGTAATATTTATAGTTATATATTAGTGTCAAATAACTGGTGAATTGTAAGACATGTTTAGCCTTGTATTTAATTGTAGAACAAGATTATGTCATCAAAATTGTCATGAAAATATGAATCTAAAAAACATTTGAACAGGTGTGTTTTTTTTTCACTATTAGTTTTAGGTGGTCACGTGCCAGAATAGAAAGCAAAAGCATGAGATAATTTTTCACTAATTTACTAAAACTACTATATTTTAAAATTTATAAGATTCTAGATTCCTAATCATTGTAGTTGGCTTAGGAATACCTAGAAAATAACACTTTAAAGACATATAACACCTAACTGCTCCTTTTCTCCACACATTTTACCATGAAGAAATTTATGAAAAGAAAAAAAAAAGTCCTGTGACAGAAAAAGTTCTGTTTTTATTATCCCAGCAAAATCAGGTCACCCAAATTTTTATATTTCTGATCATGGTAAAAATAATATTGATTTTTTTTAAAAAAGAAAGTTTGAAAAAATCTAAACAATTTTCTTTTCAATGTTCATTTTTATCAATTCTTAGAGCATGTTAATTAAAAAGTATGCCAAAAAGATAAGTAGAGTTTAAAAATCCTTATAATTTATAATAATTATTTATATATTTATTCAAAGTTAATTCCATCAAATAAAAAAAGATATAGTTTTATTCTCTTCCCCATACTATATTTACCCATATATACACAGAGTATCATGAAGAAAATGATATCAAATATCAACAATAGGCAGATCTGAGTAAAGGTTAATCAATTGTTCCTTATAATATTGTTTGTTTTGCAATTTCTTGTAAGTTTAAAATTATTTCTAAATTAAAATTTTAAAAGTGTAAAAATATTTAAACTTTTGCTTCCATTCATTACTAACTTAATTGCGTTTTTAATCCAAATTTAACCAAATTGCTTCTTTGGAGCCCCATAGTTGTATAGGTTTAAAATCTATATACTTTTACTATGTAGTTTTACTTTCATTTACTTTAATTTTAACGACATATTTGTTAATACCTAAAAATTCCAACTCCAAATAAATAAAGGTGAGAATGTTGGTCACACCCTCCTCCTTGAAACACTTTGCTCACTTGGATGTCATTCTCTTGGTTTTCCTCCCATATCTCTGGTTGCTCCCTGTTCATCTTTCTCTCCTGGCTCCTCTTTTCGTCTTTCCCTAATCTGGTAAACGTGGAAGGGCCCAATATATTTTGGTTTGGCTTTGTGTGTTTGTTTATTTGTTTGTTTGAGACAAGGTCTCCCTCTGTTTTCCAGGCAGGAGTGCAGTGTTATCATCACAGCTCACTTCAACCTCCAGCTTCTCAGCTCAAGCGATCCTCTTGCTGTGTCTTCCTCAGTATCTGGAACTATAGATGCACACCACTATGACTGTTTTTTGTTTGCTTGTTTTTGATCTGTTTTGTCTTTTGCAGAGATGGGATCTTGTTCTGTTGATCAGGCTGGAGGGCTCAAGCTCCCGGCCTCAAGCGATCCTCTCATCTCAGCCTCCCAGAGTATTGTAATTATAGGTGTGAGTGAGCCAACTTGCTTGGCATGTTCCTCTTTATATATTAAAGAGAATCCCCCCGAAATCCTCTTTCAATCCTCTCTTTCTGATATTATGTAATCTCCTGACTTACACTACAATGTGTGGACGTATAATTCCAAAACTGACAACCCTTGGTAATTCTTCTATCTCCAGACTCATATGTCCAACTGACTACTTGCCATCTCCTCATAACTATCAAACAGGTATCTCCAACTGGACCTGTCCAAGAAGGAACTGCTGCTTTTCCTCAGGGCTGCTTCGGCCACAGTCCTCTCTACGTTGGCTAATGAAAACTCTATCCTTTAAATCAATCTGATTTTAGGTTACTTAGTTAACGAAGTCATTAGCCACGTTCACAATTATTTTAAATATATATCTTTTGTCTTTACTTCTACATTTGATGGAGGGTTCATTTTATGTACATACTTACATATGAGAGCAAAACACTTGGAGTCATACAGGCGTATCTCATTTTCCCTCTCACCCCACATCAAATCAACCAGTTAAAGTTGGGTCTACCTTTAACATTTATCCGCAGATTCTCATTCAACCATTACTTTCTACCTCCATTGTTATATTTCTTTCCCAAAGCATAAGCATCTAGCATCTAGCCTAGATTATTGTGAAGTCTTCAAATTGGTATCCTTATTCCTGAGTCTCCTATTCTCTACCCTTTCACAGTAATCTGTTTTTTTTTTTTTTTTTTTTTTTTTTTTTTTTTTTTCCAGACAGAGTCTCGCCCTGTTGCCCAGGCTGGAGTGCAGTGGCACGATCTTGGCTCACTGCAATCTCCACCTCCTGGGTGCAAGCAATTCTCCTGCCTCAGCTGCCCGAGTACCTGGGATTACAGGTGTGCACCACTGCGTCCAGCTAATTTTTGTATTTTTAGTAGAGACGGGGTTTCACCACGTTGACCTGGATGGTCTCAATCTCTTGACCTCATGATCTGCCCGCCTTGGCCTTCCAAAGTGCTGTGATTACAGGCGTGAGCTACCGCGACCAGCCTAATCTTCTTTTCTAATACTAACACTTAAAGCTACAAATTTCCTGCTAAACATTATTTATGTAATCTCCCACAGATTTTTGACATGTTAAATTCTCAGCATTCAACTCAAAGTATTTTCGAATTGCCTTTGTAGTATTTTGACATGACTTAATTGAAAGCATATTATTTAATTTGATATATTTGATATTTTCTAGATATTTTACTGTTACTGATTTCTAACTTAATTGTGTCCAGACAATATACTTTTTTTATTAAAATTTTTTTAAATTTATTGAGACTAGTTTTATGGCCCAGGATATGGTCTATCTTGGTGAACAAATTATATTCACTTGAAAACAATGTATATTTTGTGATTGATGAATTTAATTTTCTACAAGTAACAAGAGATTAAGGTGTATGCTTAAGATTAAGGTGTTGTTCAGATAATCTGAATCTTCACTGATTTCATAAAATAACTTTTTCATTCTCACATTTCCATTTGGTTCTTTTACATAGTTTTCATTTCTTTGCTAATATTTTAAATATTTTCATTCATAGAAGCATACTTTTTTCCTTCATTCAGTGTAATTAAAATAACTACTTGAAAGATGCCCTTACTGGTTCCAACATCTGAGGCTTATCTCTTGATACTGGGACACATCTTCTTGGCTCTTTATATGTTGAATAATTTTGCATTATATCTGAGACATTGTGATTGTTTTATATTCACAACTTTGAATTCTATTGGATTCCTTCAAATGGAGTTGATACTTTTACTTTAGTAAGAAATTAACTTGCATGGACTCAAACTGCAAACACTATCAATTTGACTGGTGTCTTTGCAGTCTGCCTTACGCTTGTATTGTGCAGAGGTCAAGGATAGATTCAGGCACAGTTTATATATAGAATTTATGGTTGGCTAGCATTGGAGCTGATCTTTTCAGGAAGATTCTCACACTATTCAGTGGCCATATTTTCCCTGAACCCTATCCTAAAGTTCTTTCATCTAGCAAGAATATGTATGGATATTTTTTCTCTCATTGCACCTAGCTTTAAGCTGATACCAGTGGACTAAGGGAGGTCCCCAAATGCCAGCATAACCATGACCCTGGCCAATGTCTAGCCTCTTGACACCATTGTGAGAAGGAACTCAAGGACAAGTCAGAAAATAGTGAAAGTATGAAGATGTATTGCAAAGCCAAAAGTACACACTCAAGAAAAAGGAGTATGGGCAAACTCAAGAGAGTGAGTCACTTGCAGTGGGGCTCGGGGCTTCCATCTTTACTGGTTTCTTTAAGGAAGGGGTGGAATATTCATGAAGATTTCTGGGAAAAAAAGGTGAAGTTTTCTCAGAATTGTGGTGTCATCCACTTTTACAGCTGGTGTCATCCATTTTTACAGCAAATATGGATGTGCTTGAAAATGTCATGGTGCTGATGAGTGTGTGATTTAGTATTTTAATGAGCGTATAACTAGGTCGTAGGTGAAACCGAGGCCAAATCCAGCACCCTGTTGGGTATATTTGGTTCTATCTGGCTGGGCCGACAACCTGTTTTTCAGGATCTTATTGGCCCCTAGCTTATGCAGTTATTTCAAGAATTTCTTTTTGCCAAATCATGTGAAATTGCTACCTGGAATTTTCTTCTTCTGCAGTGGCACTGATCTTGATCTCATCTGCAAGCTCCACCTCCTGAGGTTACACGCTCATTCTCCATGCCTTATGCCTCCTGAGTAGACTGGAGAAAGTTACTAGTTTTGTTCACGCTGCCACCACGCCTCAGATAATTTGTATTTGCTATTCTTTAGCCCCTCAGAGATGGGGTTGTTACCATGTGTAACGTCAGGATGGTCTCGATCTCCTGACCTCATGATCTGCGTGCCTGGGACTCCCAAAGTGCTGGGATTACAGGCGTGAGCCATCACGTTTCTTGGGATATTCTTCCCACCAAATGTAGGCATGACTGTCTCCTTGAATGCGATCAGGCTTATACTCAAATGCTGCTATTTTAAAAATAAAATTTATAGACCAGTTTTAGATTTACAGAAAAACTGAAAAGATAGTACAGAGAATTCTTGTATACTTGTCTAGGCGCCATTTGTCCTTGTACCCCTAAAGGTTTGCTAAAAATCACTGACATATTGAGGCATATTGATGAATAGAAGAAAAGGCACACAAATGTATTTAATTTGTGTACAGAAGAGGCTTCAGAATGAACACTCAATTTCCTAATGAGTTACAGAAATTTACATACCATTTTGAGGTTCTAGAAAGAACAAGGGCTTAGAATCTGGTAAAACCGGTTATGGGAAGGGTGGAGGGAATAAAGGCTTGGCTAGCAAATGTGGACCTTATTATATAGATGAAGGCTTCCTCAGAGAGAATAGATGGAAAGTGTTTCTTTTCAGACTTTTAAAGGTGTCAGATGTTCAATCTTTCCTGGATCTGAGAAGGCATAGAAAGGGGAGGGGCAAATGGCTGCATTGATGATGATTCTCTGCAGGTGCAAATTTTCCCCATAAAAGACAGCTTCGCAAGGCCACTTCTGTTTGTGTGCCAAGTGGCAGCCATTTCAAAATATGTTAAAGGGAAATATTTTGGGGTAAAATATTTTAGTTTCCTTCATGCTGTACCCAGTCTCCACCTACACCCCCATTACTAACATTTGCATTATTAGTATGCTACATTTGTTATAATCAATGCACCATTACTGATAGAGTATTACTAAATAAAGTCCATTATTTATTCATATTTAACTTAGTTTTAACCTACTATCCTTTTTCTGTGCCAGGATTCTATCCAGGACTCCACATGTTGGAGTCATGTTGTCATGTTTCTTTAGGTCCTTCTTGGCAGTGACAGTTTCTTAGGCTTTCCTTGTTTTTGAAAACCTTGATAGTTCTGAGGAGTACTGGTTATATATTTTGTAGAATGCCCTTCAATTAGAATTTGTCTGATGTTTTTCTGATGGTTATGTCAGAAGTGTTTAAACCAGAGTGACTCCATGTTGTATAGAGGCTGGGTAAGACTGAGGTCTACTGGGCTGCATTCCCCAGAGGTTAGGTATTCTTCGTCACAGAATGAAACGGGAGGTCAGCGATACAGATCATAAAGACACAGCTTATAAACCAGTTTGCAGTAAAGAAGCCAGCCAAATCCCAACCAAACCAAGATGGTGATGAAAGTAACCTCTGGTCATCCTAATTGCTCATTACACATGAATTATAATTCATTAGCATGCTGAAAGATACTTCCACCAACCCCAGGACAGTTTACATGCCATGGCAACGTTAGGAACTTGCCCTATATCCTCTAAAAAGGAGAGGAACCCTCAGTTCTGAGAATTGCCCACCCGTTTCCTGGAAAACGCATATATAATCCACTCCTTGTTTAGTATATAATCAAGAAGTGAAAATAAATATCCTTAGTTGAGCAGCTCATGCTACTGCTCTGCCTATGGAGTAGCCATTCTTTATTCTTTACTTTCTTAACAAACTTGCTTTCACTTTACTATGTAGATTTGCCTCAAATTCTTTCTTGCAGGAGATCCAAGAGCCCTCTCTTGGGGTTTGGATTGAAACCACTTTCCAATAGCAGACTGATTGGGGTTATAGATCCTTGGGAGGAAGGCCACAGAGGAAAAATGCCACTTTTGTCACATCGTATTAAGGGTACCTACAGTCAACATGACTTATCACTGTTGGCACTGATCTTGATCATCTGGCTAAACCAATTTTTGCTAGGTTTCTTCACCTTGAAGTTATTATTTTTATTTTTTAGCCAATGTGTAACCGGTACAGCTAGTTTGCTAGTTTACCCTAAAAGTAACCCTTCTCTTGCTTTGTATCTACACATACATCTAACTACCTGTTTGCTTGAGAATTTCAAAGGCCAATCTTGAAACAATCCAGGAACCAAGTGGAGATGGCGGTTGAAATGTTCTGCCTTGCAAGAAGAAGTTAGTGCCCAGTTAATCCATAACCCGACTCCCATAGAGATGATATCAACCAGGCCTCTGGATGATCCATTATCCAAAACATCCATCAGAAAACAACAAGCAGACTTTACCTCACATCCCTGTTGCACATAGTTTCCATGTCACTTTTCCTAAAAACCCCTTTAGGCAGTCTGAAAATTTAAGACGGCTTTTTGAAACTTGAATCTGGCCATCTCCCAAGCTGCTATCACCTAAATAAACTTGTTTCCCTTCCCCTGAAACCTTGATTCTTATGTGTCTGGCTTTTTTACCCTTGAGCAGGTGAACCTAAGTTTGGTTACAATTTATTTAAGGGCTTTTGCTCCTTTTATTGAAGAAGACTATTATAAACAACTATCTGATAACTGGATATGCTTGTTGCTACTAGATGTCATTGCTCCCAGGCCTTTTCAGAAGACAGAGCAAGAAAATGTATGTGTTCATACTAACCCATGTAGATTTGCATACCCATAAATATTTCTATACGTAACCCTCTGTATTGATATTAAGTTAAACATAAGCTTATACTGTGTCCAACTCTAATCCATTACTACACGGATCATTCTAGTCTCTTTTGTTTACTTATAACCTCCTACTCCAAAAATGAAAATCCGGTTTTTAACCATCTGCCATTCACGTATTTAATTGTGTAATTCCAGTATACATATATAATAGTTTCAGAATTTCTAACCCACATCACTGTGGGAAACAACTTTATGAATTATAGTATGGTGCTTATGTAATCTTTTTTTTCTCTTATCTTTTTGCCTTTAGTTTTACAGATTTCATTCATTTTCAAAGTAACTTAGGTCAATCACTTTGGTTTGACTGGGTCCGCACCAAAATCTCATCTTTAATTGTAGTTCCCATAATCTCCAAATGTCGTGGGATGGACCTGGTGGGAGGAAATTGATTTTTCTGTCAATGTTCAAATTTTTCCAAATCAGATGCAATAATTGTGTTTGAAATGCATGGAAGTGAGGTTTTATTTAATTTTCATGTATAGTATAGTATTTTAAAATTTCAGCTATAAATGTGGTTTATATCCTCACTCTGTCTCTTAATAGAATACTTTTCATTCATGTGTGTGAGCGCATGTTTGTGTGTATGTGAATATTTTACCTGTAGTATAAATAGGTTCAGATAAAAATTCATAAATTTATTGGCATTTGTATTGTAGATATTCAAGAAAAACAACAAAGTATATCACCATTAAAGTTCAAAACAAATAATAATTTATCTGTTGCATGAAAGTGGAATGTAAACACTAGCATGGTAGCACTGATTTTAACTGCTTTACCATCCAGTATGGAAAACATTACGTATCAATGTTAGGATTCCTTTAGCCCTGATGTTTCTGTCTGGAGATTGTTATTGTTTGGGAGTTAATTTCAATTATGGCAGCAGAAAAATTATAATCACACTAAATGCTGGTATTTTGATAGTTTTCTGAAAACAGAAAGAATGAGTCTGAGATGTTTTTGTACTTCTTGAATTTCATCATTCTTCATTGATGTTAAATGAAACAGCTTATTTGAGGTAGTTATGATTGTAAATTCCACATGTCAAGGAGTTAAGGTTGGTTGCCAAAATATGAAGAACAGAAATTGAAAGGAATGCTTAACCAAGCACAGCACATACTGGCTAATCACCGTTTAAAAACCATTGCTGAGTGAAATGTATGTGGAATGATTTTGGTGGTCTGAGAAAGTAATTCATAATAGAGTAATATAAATTGGTTATAGATAAGTAAATTTAAGGATATCTGTGTAATTACTACTGTATAACATTTCCAGTAGCTTCTGCCTAATGGTTTAGTAATTATTGTCATCTAGAATTGGTGAGAAAATAAGAAGCTGCTCTACATGTAAAAAACATTAGAGTAATTGGCTTCTTCTAAGACCCTAGATATTAAGAATTTATGCTAGTTTTCTTTTCAGAAATAGAGTCACAATGAGAAATAAAAGGACGAATATTTTTAGTTACTTATGTTTTTTTTTTTCTAAAGCACATTCAGGGTCTCTAAGAGTAATATAGAAATCCAGATATCGCGCAGTGGAATATAAAAGACATGTTCACATCTTCGCAATTGTATAATTCCTTTGTCAAAGGGATAATTATCATACCTTTGGACTTCTAGAGTGATGATTTTTAGTAATTACGATTCTGCATTTGATAAGTCAGAAAATTCATTGTCATTTTCTATGCAAAAGCTTAATAACAGCTTTTATTTTTATAAGTTCAAAAATTCTAGTTAGGTTAAATATTTTAGAACCTCAGATAAGAAGGGTTTATCCTGTGAATATCTAAGTCATTTAACTAATATTTACAAGCTTACATGAATGGAAGCTACAGTGTGAATATATAGTTTTCATTGTAAGGACCATACAGTTGCACTGAAGAGACGACTAAACGAGGACCAGAAAGGAGACTCCAACATCCCTCTTCTGATGGAAACTTCTGTCATTAATATTGAGCATAACTGAATTATTGGAATTGAAACAATTCTATTCTTCTCATGTTCTATAAATATCACATATTTTTGCCTTTTTTTGTTTGTTTGTTCAGTGTGTTTTAGCGGCCTTAATGCTTTTACTCATGTTTTTCTTCTGATAATCACTACTATTGGGTTTCATGAGACTTGTGATCACTTCCCTTTGTTGTCGCGATCTTGAACATATGTATTCTATCTGAGGGTCAGTTTTCTCATATGTGAAAGAGTTTTCTCACGTAAAACTTCCTTATTGGGAATTGTGCGAATAAAACGAGACAGTCTCAGATGATAAAATAACATTCTGATCCACAGGTAGAAAAAACTAAGTGGTAGCTATTACTAGCAGTATTATGAATTGCAGATGGTATGTAATATATGCAGTCAGTTTTCAAAATACATTCAAATAAAGGAACATTCCTCCTGCTAATCCCAAATTTAGCAGCTTTCCAGCAAATAAGTACCAAGTCCCATTCTTAAAGGGTATAAACCTTAATTTGATGAGCATTGAACTATTCAGTTTTGTCAAACTGTTGAGGGAGCTTTGCCAAATAACTTAATGAAGAAATTTAATTTGCTTGGAACAACTAGCTTACCCATTTTCACCTTTAAAAAATGTTTTCAAAAATATTTGGCTATACTATATTGTATAAAAAAAGATTATGTTGTTTTTACTAATTTGAAAGGAGTTTTGGGGTATTTGGTAGATATTTTGTACTCCATATTATAAAATGCTCAAATAAATATATATATAACAATGAAACTCTTTTGATTCTATTAAAAAACCACACGACTGATAAATTTCAAGAAATCTCTATTAAAAACATCTTGTAGGGTTGGTGAGATTTTGCTACTTTTAAATTAGAAACACACAACTGAATGTCTGCACAGGGTTAAATATATATTATCATAAAATAAATTATATTATGATATATATTATATTTTATCCCCTTGCATATTTCCTCTTTCTGGCAAATATTTCTTGGCATAGTTTTCTGAGAACTCATTAATATCAAATATCCACATGCTAAACCTATGCTTACATAGCATGTAAATGATTTCAGTTTTTTAAAGCATAAAATAATTCTGAATTTTAATGGTCCTTACTAGTATACCTATGTGCATGCCGCGATTTAAAAGGTAAAAGGCAAGGTCAAAACACGTGCTGCAGAAGTATAAAGCACTGAGGAGGTGACAGAACAAAATGATCATGCTGGGTGTAGTGGTGGCCTCCTTTAGAACCAGCTACTCGGAATTCCGGGCTACGGTGAGCTGTGATGTTGCCACTGTATTCCAGCCTGGGTGGATAAAAGATCCCTTTGTCAAAAAATAAAAAGAGAGAGGGAGACAGAGAGAGAAGGAAGGAAGAAGGAAGAAGGAAGGAATAATGAAAGAAGGAAGGAAGGAAGGAAGGAAGGAAGGAAGAAAGAAAGAAAGAAAGAAAGAAAGAAAGAAAGAAAGAAAGAAAGAAAGAAAGAGAAAGAGAGAGAGGAAAGAAAGAAAGAAAGAAAGAAAGAAAGAAAGAAAGAAAGAAAGAAAGAAAGAAAGAGAAAGAAAGAGAGAGGAGGAGGAAAGAAAGGAAGGAAGGAAGGAAGGAAGGAAGGAAGGAAGGAAGGAAGGAAGGAAGGAAGGAAGGAAAGAAGGAAAGAAATGGAAAGAAAGGGAGCCTGGAAACCTTAGGATGGATCAAGACCATCCATGCAACACGAAACCCTCAGCTCTACTAAAAATACAAAAAATCCAAATGGGCAGATGCATGGGCGCCGTAGTCCCAGCTACCGGGAGGCTGAGGCAGGAGAGTCAAGGAACCCGGAGGTGTGAGCCAGGTGAGCTGAGATCCGCCACTGCACTCCAGCCTGGGCGGGTGAGCAAGACCCGGCCTCAAAAAAAAAAAAAAAAAAGAAAAAGAGAAGAGAACAGAAGAGAAGAGAAGGGTAGGGAAAAGAGAAAAGAGAAGAAAAGAAAAGAAACCAAAAGAAAACAAAAGGAAGGAAGGAAGGAAGGAAGGAAGGAAGGAAGGAAGGAAGGAAGGAAGGAAGGAAAGAAGGAAGAGAACCTGGCAGACTACAGCAGAAGGAAATGGTGGCTTGCTGGCTTGGCATTGAAGACTTCGCTGGTTATACTAATTGAAGATTTTTCTCACAGATTTATAAACATTGTATGTTTAATTGTTTTTTATACTGCACTTAAAACATTACTTTTCAATGCCTGCTAAAGTACTCAAATATGATTTTTTTTGAATAATCAAGAATTTAAAATAGGTATTTATGAGGAATCTCATAGTAAATAATGTATGACTACAAACCTTCTATAAAGTAAGCCGTGAGCCACTTTCAAATCTGTTTCAATCAGCCAAAGATTGGCAGGTAATCAAAATTCTGTTTTAATTCAATAGAAATAGTTTAATAGGGAAAAAATGTTTGTGGTTAGCCTTTACGAATGATGAAGTGATTGTGAACCAGAATCCCTTTTATAGATGTATATATTGCACATGTATAAACACTTTAAAATAATTATACTCTTTGATATTTTCAAGATGTCACTAACAGAAAATATTGAAAAGAATTTCCCTATATAAAGATATTATTGCCACTTCCCAAAATTAGCAGTCATATTTTTTTCTAGTTATTCTGACTGCTGGAAAAAATCAGAATGAACACCATAAGAATTTAGCTAATTCAGGGCAAAACCTACATGTGATCAGTCTATGCCACTAAATCTAATAGGTGTTGCATTTTGCACCTATGAACAGACGTCGCATATTAAGAACTTAAGGAAAACTAACCTGCCAGTAAATTGCAATTACCACATGAGCACTACAGTGCAGTCTATTCAGAAGCTTGATGTCAAAATTTCCATAGATAAAATGATATTTTAATTTGCATATTTTATTAATAGAATATTTTATAGATGCCATCCCTTACCACACTCTTATTTATCTCATTATATAGTGCTTTCCTTAAGGCCCTGGAGACAACCTACTTATTTTTTAAGACAGTTTCCTAAATATTTGGAAATGCTGTTATTTTCTCAGTGAATCAGAGGGTAGCTTGTAACATAAATTATGTTTGTAGTTTATGATTTATGCTGCTAAAATCTTTTGTGCTTTGGTTTGGTAAGCAAAAGGTCATAGGCCCAGTGAGAATAACTAGAAAGGCTAAGGGGACTGCTACTGCTAATGTCACATATGCGCGCGCACACACACACGCACACAGGCACACACACACACACGTGGATATATATATGTATACACATTCATATATGTGGTATATATATGGATATATGACTTTATACAGTATTAATATGGAGTTCTTTAGATAACATTTTAAGCATTGACAATCATCAAAGGAATATAATGTAGATCCACAGAATACCACTGATTTTGTAATCTGTAAAGAAAGGTGGAACAGGATGAATGCAGTGAGAAATTCATTCACTCATTTTGACAACTATTTATTTGGTAGCCACAATTTACAAAAGACAGTTTGTTGGAGTTCACATGTTAAACCATGGTCTTTGCACAGAAGGGACAGAGGAAAAGAGAGACAAAGAGAGAGGGAGACAGGGAGAGAGAATCTAATCAGACTTATCTGGGTGTTGCACGTTGTTATTGTGTGAAACGGCATTCTTTAAAGTGTAGGGATTATCATCCTATTTGATTTTCTAGTTGACTGAAGGGCTTCAAAGTGGAGCAAAATATGTCACAATTAGTGTTTAATGACGGAGGAAGAAAGTTTTCAAACATATAATACCTACTAGGAATTCTAGTCCTGACATGTTTCAGATATTAGTAAAAACTACAAAAAGAAGAAAAAAAGTGAAACCCGGAAAAGAAAGATGCATAATAATATTGAAACTCAGTATCATAAATAAACAAACAAAACACCCCAAACACACATACGCACCAAATGAGAAATATGTGGAAGGACACATACTAAATTGACAATCCCAGTTACTTTAGAAGATGGAATTAGATGTGTATGGGAGGCATATTTCTGTAGATCTCTCTGTACCATTTTGAATGTTACAATGGAAACGTAGCATTTGCTTGAATGGGTTAAGGGCCTGGAAACAAAAAGGTCCAGTAATAACATACCTTTGCATTATTCATCCACAGTTTACAACGGTCTCTAGCTAAATCTCTCTCTCTCTCTCTCTCTCTCTCTCTCAACACGAGTATTGGGTTTGGGTGATGGCTTAACTATTTACATTTTTTAAAATAGGACAATTTTACAAGATGTGGACAAGAGAACAGGAAGATACTTTGGAGCAATTCACTTTAGCTTATCTTTCCACTCCTGGTTAAGGGCTAAGTCAACCAAAAGATGTGTCCATCTTTTATTTCCAAGTCCTGATCATGAGGGCAGGGTTGGCAGGCTGTCTAAGAGGCAGCACTCTATTTCTAGAACCAATACATGAAAACTCTACTCATTGACACATTAACTGTTTAAAACTCCAAGGAATATTTACCTAATGTCTACTATATTCTAAACAATCAACATATTGGGCCTTAAACACAGAGATATTAATATAAAAGACCTTGTCTTTGAAGAAGTAGAAATCCACAAGTGAGAGACATACCCATAATCACCCTGTTGTAATACAATGTGATTGAAATATTATAAGAATATGTCAAAGCACAAGGGATGGTACAGGATTTCTGCATAAAACTGCTCAAGAAAGATTTACCTAATGAAGTAAAATTTGAACTGGATTTGTAAAAAATGAGCAGAAGTTTTCTAGGTTGATTGGAGTTGGCAGAGAGGCATTTATTACTGGCAGAGGACATTGGCTCTGACAAGCCACAGAGGAATTTAAAAAATGAAAATTTTGGAAAACTGAAATGCTACTTACTACAGGGGTAAAATAAGGAGCAGCCAGAGCTGTGGCTGAAGATGAAATGAAGGAATGAAAAGTTTTAAGCCCTGAAAGAGTTTGAACTTTCTCCTATGGGTAATGACGAACTATATAAATACTTTAAGCAAGTGTAAAACAAGCCAAAGATCAGCCTTGTTTCCTTTTTGGCATTGATAGTTTTCTATTTTTATATTGAGACCTTTGGTTCTAAAAAAAAAAAAAAAAAAAAAAAATGTTTCTCAAAAAGGTTTATCATTAATTAAAATAGAACTAATTTTATTTGCTTAAATAAAAATAGGAAGGAAAAGTGCATATTCAAAGGAAGGTTGACCACATAATGAATGAATTATAATGAATGAATTGGGAGTGGTGTCAACGGAGGCAGTCTTGTTCCTATAAATGTTTACTTCTAAACACATGTTAAGGGGGGAAAAGTCAAAATCTTTTACTATGAATTAAGATAAAATAGGCAGCTATTTAAACAGCTCAGAAACCATTGAACATTTTTGAAGTCATATTTCTAAAAATAATATGCAGTAGTACTGCTCTATTTAGAATTATTTTATCAATGGTGCATCACGTTAAGAGATTAATTCAGATTTTTAAAAGTATCATAGCACACAAATGCTGCACTTTGGGTTTCTGTTTGAACTGAGATGTGTGTGGTCCTGCACACAACCCGGATCATCACCAGCTAATCCTCATGTCTCCCAGAGAACAGAATTCCCATTGTTGTGGTTCTTCACTAGAAACAGCTGGGTTACCTTTTCTGGGTTAGCTGGTGGGATGGGCAGCTGCATTCCCCAAATCACACAAATCATCAGTGAAGCTTATTTTGATTGCTAGTTTCTGCACATCAAGATACTCTGAATGTTTTTCTGGTTGTTTGTTTTGTTTTGTTCTGTATGTTGTCATAGATTCTTTTTATGCACTGCTTCACTCAACAAAATATGTGGACTGCAGATTCTGTATGTCCACTGTAAAGATTCCATTCTTTTCCAAAATGAAAAAAACAAAAACAAAACCCTCAGATTTGTTGCTTCAGTTTTGAATGGGAAAATTATTTCTTTCTTTTTAGTTGTATTCATAGTTCCCTTAGGGAAGCTTTGGCACTGTCATTTTGATATACACTGGAAATATGTAGTGAGTTTAGGACAGTTTGGTGCATAGAGAAATGTGTTCTGTATATTTTCTTTGCTGTGGAGGAAGATCATCGATATCAGCTTTCTTTTGTAAAATAAGAGATCGTCATTCTTCAGTGCCAGCATGAGGCAGAAAGGGATGGAGAGAGGGCGTGGTCATGATAGGAAGCGATCCAAAATTGTTAAGGTAGTTTATACATGTCTTGATGCACTATATCAATGCACTGACTGATTTAATGGTGAAATCAAGAGAGTGCATTTATTCACATATTAAAAGCCCAATACGTTACTACTATATATCTATTTATAAAAAAAAAAAATCTGAAGTTGAAGAGTACAATTGTCAGGGGAGGGAGGGTGGTGGGGAAGGTATTAGGAAAAAGAGCTAATGCATGCTGGGTTTATACCTATGTGATGGGTTGATAGGTGCAGCAAACCATCATGGCACACATTTACCCAAGTAACAAACCGGCATATCCTGTGCATGTATCCTGGAACTTAAAAAATAAAAATAAAAATAAATCTTTTTGTTATTTCCGTTTCAATATTTTCCTGTAGCAACAGCCTAGAATCTCCTTTTATTCAATTGCTCTCATAAGTCTTCAGGTACTTTCAGGTACCAGCAGCCTAATTTTTATTAAGTAAAAAGTCCAGTACTATTGTATCTAAATAAAACATCCATCTTACAAGAAATTTACTGCAACTGAGGTTGGAGTCCTTTGCATTTCAGCTGTGAGGACTGTGCACCTTGTAGGTCCTTTATCTCTTTATTTTCCACAACTCATTCTACTTCTTTTGGTTTCCCAAGGACAGTGAGATGGGCAGGAAGAGAAGGATGTGAGGAAGAGACCACTTTACCTTCTCGTGTTTTTGGATTCTAGTTGTTAGTTCCTTCTTTCTGGTGCAGCTACTGCACTCCCTGTGTGATCTCCTATAGGTTCCTCCATTACCAGTCTGGTGTCTCAAGTACATCCAGTGGGGATCCACATAGTCCAAGAAGCAGCCAATTCTCTCAGATTGTGTTTGTTCAAGATAGTTTGAACCGGGCTACAGTCTCATGTGTCCATTTGGCACACAAAAGGATTTGTATATTTTAGCCAATTTTCTTTTTCTTAACCTTGTCATGCTGATAACCTCCAGCCCTAGCAAAGGATATCCGGGCTCAAAGAGATACATGTTAATCTTTGACACTCTCTGCTGCAGCCTCTTGACAACTCTGGGCCTTTTAGTTTCTGCATTCCTCCAAGTATTCAGCTAAAGTAAGTATTTTTTTTCTGGCAACTACCTTTCTAACCTCTGTAACTATTTTTTTCTTCTTTCCTCATTCGTCCATAGTAAGAGAAATGCCACAAAAAGATTCTCCTCCACATTATCTCTCAAGGATCTCTGCAAGGCCTCTCGGCATCTTTCATATAGGTCAGCAGTGAGATATGCTATGAAAGCATAGTAAGGCTCATTTTGTTTTCTTGTTTCAAGCTTCACAAAGCGTCCTTATTACTATTGACCTCAGCATTACCTTTTAGCTGGAATTCTGAGAAAACTGAGGAATCGCCTCATTTAATATCCTGATACAATAATATGAATTTAGTATATTTTATGTGTTCTATCCATTATGGGAGATTAATAATAGTTCCTAAATATTAATATATGCCCAATATCCTAATCCATCAAACCTTTGAATGTTACCTTATATTGTGAAGTTTTTGAAAACATGACTAATTCAAGGATATTCAGATAAGGAAATTATCCTGAATTATCTGTTTGGGATCTGAATTCCACAAGTGTCTATCAGGGAGAGGAAAAAGGAAGTTAGACCATACATTGAGGGCAAAGTAGAAACTGGCATTTTAAGGCCACAAGCCAAAGATTGCCAGGAACCCTATCGACCTTTTCCTGGAAGAGGGAAGGAAAAGATTCTCTCTTAGAGCCTCTGGAGGAGTGCAGCCCTGCTGACACCTTGATATCAGACATCTTGATGACAGGGCTGTGAAAACAATATATTTCTCCTGTTTTATACCACTCAGCTTGTGATAATTTGTTATGGAAAAAATAACAAACTAATGTATCTATCATTATACAATAATAACTTTATAGGGTCTGAATATTCATACCCTCCCCACATTCATATGTTGGAACCTAACATCCAATGTGATATTATTCAAATATGGGGCCTTTAGGAAGTGATTTGACTCTGAGAGCTCCGCCCTTAGGAATGGGATTAATACCGTTATAAAGAGGTTTGAGGGAGTCTCCTGGTCCCTTCTGCCATGAGAGAATGTATCAATAAGGCACCATCTATGAGGAATGGGGCCTCACCAGACACAATCTGCTGGCGCTATGATTTTAGACTTTCCAGACTCCAGAACAGTGAGAGAAATAAGTTTCTGCTATTTATAAATTGCCCAGTTTAAGGTATTTTTTTTCAATAACAGCCTGAAAAGATAATACAGGAATCCAATTAGAAATCTCTCTTCTCCTCTCATTTGACCTATCAGAAACATTCTATTACTGTTGACCTCTCCATTCTTTTTGACATATTTTCTTGCTTTCAAAATGTCACATTCTGATTTTCCTTTACCTTTCTGGCCAATTATTTTTTGCCTGTTTCTCTTCTTCTCCAATACTTTTTAATATGACAGGGCCCTAGGACTCAGTCTTTCATTCTGGTCTCCAGCTCTGTCTTTCCCCTAGTGATCTTTGCTCTCAGGGTCTTAACTAACACGATGATTCTGAAATTTATGTGTCTATCCCAGGCCTTTCCACCAAACTGTGGATCACATCTCTGACTGGCTATGCAATACTTGTATTTGATGTTTAATATAAATCACTATGTTATGTGAAAACCATACATCTGGTCTTCTGCTCTCTTCAGATTTTACCTACCCACAGTCTTCCTTATTTCAGTTTAGGGCAAGTCCATTATTTCAGTTGCTTAGACCAAAATTTTAAAGTCATACTTCATAGCTTTCTTTTCCCCTCACTCTGTATCTAATACACCAAATATTTGTGCCACTATTTTAACAATATATACAGAATCCAATCACAGTTCATTATTTTCAAAGTTACTATGCTGACATAAGTCTCCTGGATAACAGCAAAAACATCCTAACTATTCTGCCCCATTCTAAACTTTGTTCCCATTCAAAAGACAGTAGTCTGAATAATGGTTAAGTCAAGACATTTGCTTTTGGGAAGATAGACTCTGTCCTATTCTTACCACTAAATACAACTAAAATTTCTAGACATTAAATGTAAAAGAAACTTAAGAAGTTTCTTAACAGTAGAGAGAAGAAGGCAAACCAGCTAAGAATCTCAAGACCCAAGAAAAAATGTGGTGGTAATTTTCCTGGGTTTTCTTTGACTTTATATATCCCAGCCTGGATATTAGAGAAAGAGGTAACTTAGAAACACCAACAGATAGAGACAGAACAAACAAACGACCCTAGCAAAGCCAGCTTTCTCTAGCAAAAGGATCAGGGAAGCAGCAAACGGTATGGAATATACTCCCACCCAACATCATCAAAAAAACTGTAGCCACACTTCTATTTCTGCCAGCAAAGCCCAAGTACGGAGCAACCTCATCAGGGTGATATTAGAGAAGGTGAAGTGTGATGCCAGGTATTTCATCCTCACCATGCATACCCCAACACAAACATACCCACCCCATAATAACAGTAAAGGCTATGTAAGGAGCATAAACTTTTACCACTACCCAGTAGTGACAAGCCATCCCTCCCCACTACTTACCAGAGTGATATCAAAGGAGCCCAGTGGAGAATCAGGACACCCACCATCATACAGCAGTAACAAAATCATCCCTTCATATACACAACACACACACATAGTGTCAGAGGAGACCTCTTGGGGAGTCAGAATTTTAACTCTCATGCAGCAATAATGAGGACCCCTTTCCCAACCTCAGGTGTCAATGGAGGCTAAATGCAGAACCTGTGCTTCCAACCCACCTGGCAAGAGTGAGATGGCAGTCCTGTTTCATGGTAGCAGAGCCACCCTAAAATAAGAGTTAACAAAATTTCTCCAATCAGAAATTAAGGGATAAAAGAAGGAATCTGGGAAAATAAGGAAGTAAGAAGAATACAAAAAGAGTAAACATGTGTCTAAATACAGTAAGCTTTTCTTCTCCTCTTGAGCTTTATAAATTATGTTCATGTTTGAGGCAATAATTATAAACCATCAATTGTGATTCTCAATGTATGTAGAAAAAAATGTTTGTGACATACGTATTATAAATGGAGGAGAGAAAATATGGAACATAAAGAGATACAGGATTTTATTTTTATTTATTTATTTATTTATTTTGACTAAGATCTCACTCTGTCACCCAGGCTGGAGTGCACTGGTGTGATCTCAGATCACTACAGTCTCTGTCTTCCAGGTTCAAGTGATTCTCGTGCCTCAGCCTCCTGAGTAGCTGGGATTAAAGGCATGTGCCACATGCCCAGCTAATTTTTGTATTTTTAGTAGAGATAGGGTTTTGCCATGTTGGCCAGAGTGGTCTCAAACTCCTGATCCCAAGTGCTGGGATTACAGGCATTAGCCACTGTGCCGGGCCTGAGACAAGGGTTTTATACATCAATTAAAATGGTAAAATGTACTCACCAGTAGATTTTGATAAGTTATGCATACATAACTGATGGGGTTAGGCTGTGTTTCCACCCAAATCTCATCTTGAATTGTAACTCTCACAGTTCCCTTGTGTTATGAGAGGAACCTGGTGGGAGGTAATTGAATCATGGGGGCGGGTCTTTCTTGTGCTGCTCTTGTGATACTGAATAAGTCTCAAGAGATCTGATGGTTTTAAAATGGAAGCTTCCCTGCAGGAGCTCTCTTCTCTTGTCTGTCGCCATGTGAGATGTGCCTTTCACTTTCTACCATAATTGTGAGGTCTCTTCAGCCATGTGGAACTATAAGTCCAACAAACCTCTTTCTTTTGTAAATTTCCCAGTCTCGGGTATGTCTTTATCAGCAGCATGAGAACAGACTAATACAAAAATGTAATAGCTAAAGCAGCAGCAGCAGCAACAACAACAACAACAGCAACAACAAAACCCTATAAAGTGATACACTTTAAAACGCTATAAATCTCTCAAAATGGACTTTTACAATATGTTTGAGTAACACACAGTAAGGAAGGAGAAGGAAACAGAGAAGTGAAAAAGAGAACAAACAGAAAACAAACAATATAAATGCAGAATTAAGCTTCAATTTTTCAATATCACATTGCATTAAATGTTTCAAATATACTAATAAAAGTCAGAGATTGGAGGAGTGGATTAAAATAACTGATCCAACTGTATACTGTCTGTAAGAAATTCACTTTAAATAAAATTACATATACAGTTTTAAAGTAAAAGGATTTAAAATATATATACAACACAAATATTAAGAGGAAAGCAAGATTAGCTGTATTAATATTAGGTAAAGCAGATGTTAGCATAAAGAGATTTATCAGGAACAGAAAGGAACATTATGTAATGATAAAGTAATCAATTCACCTAAATGACATAGCAATTCTAAATGTGTGTGCACTCAACAACAAAGATGAAAAATAAGTGAAGTACAAACTGAAAAGTAAGACAAATCCAAAATTACTTTTGGAGACTGAAAGAATAGAAGAATGCAACACCACCATCAACCAACAGGATCCAATCAATATGTAGAGAATACTCCAACCAAGAACAATGGGATATGTATGCTCTTTTCAAAGGCTGATGGAATATAAACCAAGATGCATCAAATCCTGGGATATAAAACAAACTTCTTCAACAAATTCAAGAGAACGAAAATCATACATGGTATATTGCCTGGCCAAAATGTGATCAATCTAAAAACTTTTAACAAAAAAAATTTAAAAAGATTCCAAACATTTAGAAATTAATCAATACAATTATAAAAACCCATGGAACAAAAGAAAGTCTCACAGGAAATTTTAAAACATATTGAACAGGATAAAAATGAAAACTCAGTATACCAAAATCTACGGGATGCAGCTCAAATAGTGCCGAATGGAAATTTTCTAACAAAAAATAACTTCATTAAGAAAGAGAAAAAGTTCCAAATAATAATTTTACCTTCCAGCTCAAGAAACTAGAAAGAGAGCACAATAAATCTAAATCAAGAAAAAGGAAAGAAATACTGAAAATAATAGCAGAAATAAATGAAATTGACAACAGATTAAAAAATGGAGAAAATTAATGAAAGAAAGGCTGCTCTTTGAAAAGATGAATACAATTGACAAAACTCTAGCAAGATAAACAGGGCCAAAAGGAGAGAGGCCATAAATACCAGTCTCAGGAACAAAATGGGGGTACATCATTACAAAGAAATTAGACAACCAAATGATAAGTGAATGTGAACAACTTTATACACATAAATTGAACAACTTAGATAAAATGAACAAATTCTTCAAAAAATATAAACTGCTACAACTCACCTAATATAAAATGGGTAGTTTGAATAACCCTATAGCTATTAAGAATATTAAATTCGTAATTGAAAATCACCCAGGCCAGGCACAGTGGCTCATGCCTGTAATCTCAACACTTTGAAAGGCTGAGGTGGGTGGATCATTTGAGTCCAGGAGTTTGAAACTAGCCTGGGCAACATGGTGAAATCCCATTTCTACCAAAAAATACAAAAATTTAGCTAGCTGTGTTGGTGTGCACCTGCAGTGCCAGCTACTCAGGAGGCTGAGGTGGGAGATCACCTGACTCAGGAGGTTGAGGCTGCAGTGAGCTGTGATTGCCCCACTGCACTCTACACTTCAGCCTGGGTGACTGACTAAGATCCTGTCTCAAAAGAGAAAAAAATTTTTAAAAAGTTACACAAAAAGAGATCTTTGGCCCAGGTATTTTCATTAGACAATTCTATTAAACACTTAAAAATGCACTGCTCTGCTGAAAACCCTCCTTGGTGTCTCATTTCACTCAGCGTGAAAGCTAAGCTCTTTCTGTGATCTACAAGGACCTACGTGATCATGCCCACAGTACCTCTCTGAAGTAACCCCTACAACTCTCCTTATCAGCCGCCTCACATCTAATCCAAAGTGTCTTTTTGTTTCACAAACATAAACACACCAGGCCCATTCCTACCACAGGAATGATGTAGCATGCTGGATGCTGTTTGATATTTGTCGAAGTCAGCTTGGGCTGGCATAAGAAAATATCATAGACTGGGTGACTTAAACATGAGACATTTATTTCCCATAGTTCTGGAGGCTGGAATTCCAATATCAAAGTGCCAGCATATCTGATCCTGGGTAAGATCTCTCTTCATGGCTTGAAGAAGGCCACATTTTAATTTGTAATTTTTTAATTGCAATTTAATTTTTTAATTTGCAATTAAAAATTGCAAATAATTGCTGTGACTTCACATGACAGATTTAAAGTGAATTTATATTCTTACAAATTCATTATCCCATGGGACTAGGGTCTCACTCTCATGACCTGATCTAACTCTAATTAAGCTCCAAGTCCTCATCTCCAAATAAAATCATGTTAGGGGCTAGGGGTTCAACATATAGATCTTGAGAGGACACAAAAATTCAGTCTATATAATATTAATATGATTTATTTCATTGCTTCTTTTAGGTCTCTACCAAAATGCTTCTCAGTAAGGACTTCCTAGGTCATGCCAATTATAATTTTCAACACTCACTCCATTTCCATTACTTTTTATTCCCACCTAATGTTTAACTTGTTCTCTTATACTTGTCACCTCTAACATGCCAAATAATTTGCTTAATTTTATTTTACTTTTGTCTGACTGTTTCACTCCAGGAGGTAAGATTACATATAAAATATCATATATATATCATATATATACACACACATATATTTATATACATTAGAAGCTCCAGGCAGTAAATTATATTTTATGGTTTTATTTTTTTTCTCAAAACTATCCTCAGTGCCTAGAAGAATCCCTGGCACAGAAGACTCAATAAATACGTGCTGAGTGAATGAACACCATTAATAATCATATTCTCAGATCTATCACTTAATGAGTCTAATTGTCAAATTTTGAGAGAATAGCATAAAGTTGTATGTAGTTGAAGTTAGATTTTGAAATTTCTAAAGTTCTCCCTATGAAATTTTAAAATGTATAAGAACCTATGTTCTATATTTTCTACCATGACCTGCTACTTTCACTCAGGCTCACTCTCTCTCCAGTCTGTCTTTCCTTTCTCTCTCCCTCTCTCACTTTTTTCTCTTCAACTCTACCATCTTGGAGTCTTATTTTGGTCTTGTAATACATTTGATTTTTCATCTTGCATTTAATTACTATTTCTACAGTTTTTCAGAATTGTCTCAAACTGTTTAGCATTTTAATAAATACTCATTAAAAGTTTAAACCTTTGATTAGAAAAAGAAACTTGATATCCATTTTTAATTAAATTATTCAGAAATATAATTACAAATTTACTTACATCTTATTTAAAAGTTCAAAGAAAGTGACTTCTTTTAAAGTTATTTAAATTATAAAATGGATGTTTAATTTTAAAGTGATTAATTTAAAAGTATTCAGAAGTCTGTCAAATTTATACAACATGATACCACCCACCTATCATTTTCCAATGCTACCATTTGTAAAGGAGGAAACATCGTCATATCCTAACTGAAAAGAATATTCTAACTTAAGTTGACCATAGGCAAAATATACCTAGGCATTTCATGTGAAAATATTCCACTTTAATATATAGCTATGCTTATATAAAAACAATAAATAACTTTTTTAGACCTTTATGAATGAAGTCTGAATTAGACTAGTTAATATAATCTTACAAAAGTGATCTTATGATGATTTTAGGCTGAGAACAATGAGATCTATCAATTTGTTGCATACATGTATCCTGATTATTTATATTAACATTCTCTTGAAATCATGGTTGGGAATTTATAACTGGTTATATCCATAATTTTATAATTTAGATTCATGTAGTAAAATAATAGCAAAATTTCAAATCTTAACATTATTAAACATTAGGAACATGTCAAGCTCTGATTTTATTTCCTAGATAACCTCTACTTTGGGAATTCAGTTACAACAGTCTATCAGTAGTCATGTAGAAGCTAGTTTAGACTTCATATTGTACCAGCTATAATTAGTATTTGGCAAAAACAGGAAATAGTTCCAAAGAACATTTTTTTGTTTTTGTTTTTAAAGTAAATTTACTGAATAAATATATTTTACTGCCAAAAAAGGCAAACTGATTTTGACTTCCTTTTATTTTATTGAATACTTAGTGCAAAGACTGTGGTGTTGTAGTAATTTACAATTGCTACATATTCTAATACTATGATTTTTATAACTTAGAATGATTTATCTGTATAATGTAAACTGTATAACACAACAGATATATGCTCCATGGCATTAAATTACAAATGCAAACATAAAAAATTGACTGATCGATTTCTGTTCTTTGATAATTTCCTATAATCCTATATTTTGGAACCAGAATGCCAAATTTTGTTCACTATTGTTTAAGAGGAGGCTATTTTTACTCCTAGCTCTTGGGTATGGCTTATGATTTAGGTCTGAATCAAAAGGCTTGAGTTCATCTTTTTGACCACAGTGATTGACTTAGGGAAGGACATATGATTTAAATAAAGCACAATGTTTTCTTCCATAACTGGAGGAAAAAGATGTCCTTTTTATGTTGAATATAAATGGAGAGGGATGTGGCCTTACCACAAGAGTTGCCTGCAGTTATTTTGTAACCATGGGTGGAAAGCTAGACAAAGAATAGTACCCAGCGGGAAGAAATAAGAGAGGTGGGGCTTGGGATAGCATTTGAGTCTTTGCTCAAATTGAACCTAAAACCATGCTAGTCTATTCAGACACACAATGTATTACATCTCCTTTCTTTAATTTGGCAGCTCTTGTTGACATTGTTGTTTATTTGCTGCCAAAAGATTTATAGAGTTATACACACTAAATTTGGTGTTAAATCATTGGGTTCTTGATCATGACTGTTAGAATAACCTAGGAGATTATTAAAGAATAATGATGTGTAAGTCCCACCTAATTCAATTAAATCAGAATTTCTAGGGTTGTGTCCTGGGCATGAGTGTTTTCTAAAGCTTCTAGGGTTATGTTCTGGTTATCAGTGTTTTTCTAAATCTTCTTGAGTGATTCTAATATGTAACAGAGTTTCAGAAACACTGACATAAACAGAAGCTACAGATCACCTAAATCCAGGGTAAAAAGATAAATTGGAAACACGACTTTACTATTTCCTAAAATGAGAGTGGAAAAAAGAAATATGAGCTAGTCTTATTTTAATAGAAGGTGGGTTCAAAGACCAGCAATTCTAATTTTTACCAAATCAAAGTTTAGATATTATCGAGGCAATCATTTTCTAAGGTACACCTTAAAAACTATGTGAAAGATGATTAAAATAAAATGTGTATCTTCATTCACTTTAAAATACTCTATGATACTAAATGTACTCAAATATCATTTGCAATGGCTTTCATTTTTAATTTTAGGGAATATTTTTAATGAAGGGTACCTGTATGTTTTGATAAATATATTTGTCATGTCTATGTCTTCATGATAAAGAAGAGATGTCTGTAAAATTACAGCTGAATTTAGATATATGCTGAGACAATATCTGCCAATACTATTCTGGTACATTGCATTATTATATTAACCCAATTCTTCTTGCATACCTGTATTCATGCCCTTTGTTACATAACTTCCCAATTATTTTACTAAGGGGAGAGTATACTTCTCTGTCCCTTGACTGTAGCCTCAGCCATGTGTCTTGCTTTAGCCACGAGAATAGAAATAGTTATGATGCAAGTAGGGGCTTTAAAAGCACTTGTGCAGCAGGTCATGCCTTCTCTTGTAGTTCTGTTATTACTTGTCGTAAACATGCTGTCAAATTTCACTTTGTGTTGTTATAAAGAAATACCTGAGACTGGGTAATTTATTAAGAAAACAGATTTATTTGACTTATGGTTCTGTAGGCTATACAAGCATGGCACCAGCATTTGCTCAGCTTCTGATGAAACCCTCAGAAAGCTTTTATTCATGGTGGAAGGTGAAATGGGAAATTCATGGTCACATGTCACATGGTGAGAGAGGGAACAAAAGAGTGAAGCAGGGAGTTTCCAGAGTCTTTCTTAAACAACTAGATCTCACATGAACTTACAGAACTTACTCATTGCTAAGAGGAGGATGCTTAGTCATTCATGAGAAGTCCAACCCCATGACCCAAACATCTCCTATTCAGCCTCACTTCTAACGTTAGGAATCACATTTCAACATGAGATTTGGAAGAGACAAATATTCAAACCCTATCACATGTGCTGGCTAGCCCGCTGATAGGAGGAAGAGGATGAGAGACATGTGGAGCAGAACCAACTCACAGCTGGGCAGCAAAGGAAGGGCTGCTGCATTAATGCAGCCTGAAGCAGAAATTTTCTGCTGAGGATCAGGCAGACCACAGCCTATAGAAGTTCAGAGCTGTTAGGATATAAGTGATTGATAAGTAAATGAGCTTTGTAAAGCGGTTTGTTACACAGAATTATTGGGGCAATAACTAAAATTCTGGCCAAAGTGCAAAACTTACCTACAGTCTTACATTTTATTCTGGTAACAAAATGCAACACTCTTTAGTTACACAATCACAGTAAAACAACATGGAAAGACTTTGGGGGAACAGTTGGCTTAAACAGTCCCTACAGAGTTTCTTTAGAGCAAATATTAACTTTATATTTTGAAAGAGAAACAACTGAGATCAGTGCCTCTAAATATGTCTCTGTTGGGTGGCTCCATAATAAAGGACATAAAAAGGGTAGGAATGAGCAAATTAAAAATAAGTCCTGATTATATAATTTTACATAGAAAAAATACTTACAATAATTTTGAAATAGATATATTCTAAATTTTTTTGCTTCTTATTATTTACCAAATACTTCTGGGTATTTTATTCTTGGCCAAATTATTTTTGACACATTGCCAAGTATAAAACCATAGCCTTTCAAAAACCAAGCAAGATATCTAATAATTTAAATTATCCCATTGTATACTTCTTAGTTTAAATAGTAATTATTACATTTGAGAATTTTAGAGCAACTATGATATGTATTTATAATGACTATTATTTTATAAGTGTTATGAAAGTCTAATTTATAATTTGTAAGAGAAAGCCACATGTGTTTCGTGTGTTGTGATATACCATTAAGAAGGTGTTTTTTTTTTACTTAGCTTATTATTTTTATCTCTGAGAGAAAAGCGATTGCATACTTTCTGTAAATTATAAAATGACAATTTAATGGAAAATGTTAAGAGGATATAAACTCTGGAAAATTTATCAGTTGAAAATGCAGTTTATTACATCTTTTTCTTCATTCAAAAATAAATCGGGGCTTTCTGTAAACAAAAAGGTGAATTCATGATATTTAAAACATACACTGTACTCCACCTATCAACTGCAGAATATATATTCCTATCACTTCACACAGAACATACTCAAGATTAACCACACGCTCACTCATAAAGCAAGTTTTAATAAATTAAAAAAAAAAAAAAAAAAAAACCTCAAAACCATACCACTCATACTCTTGGGACATAGTGGAATAAAAATAGAAATCTATACCAAGAAGATCTCTCAAAATCACACAATAATATCAAAATTAAACAACTTGCTCCTGAATGACTTTTGGATAAACAATGATTTTAAGGCAGAAATTTAAATATATATATGTGACATAAGTGAAAACAGAGACACAGCATACCAAAATCTCCGGGATGGAGCAAAAGCAGTATTAAGAGGAAAGTTTATAGTGCTAAATGCCTACTTCAAACTTAGAAAGATCGCAAATTAATGATCTAACATCACACATAGTGGAAATAGAGAAAGAAGAACAAACTAATCCCAAAGCTAGCAGAAGAAAATAACTAAAATCAGAGCGGAACTGAATGAAATTGAGATCCAAAAGAATCAGTGAAATCAAAAGTTCTTTCAAAGGATAACTATGATGAATAGACCACTAGCTAGATTAGCAAATAAAAGAAGAGAAAAGATCCAAATAAGCACAATCAGAAGGACACAGGCGACATTACATCCAATCCCATAGAAATATAAAACATCTTCAAAGACTACTGTGAGTACCTGTAGACATATAAAACTAGAAAATCTAAAGGAAATGAATAAATTCCTGGCAACACAATCTCCCAAGATTGAATAAGGAAGGAATTGAAACCCTGAGCAGACCAATATCAAGTTGTGAAATCGAATCAGTAATAAAAAAAACCCTACCAACCCTAAAAATCCCTGGACAGATGGATCCACAGCTGAATTCTACCAGACATACAATGAAGGTTTGGTACCAATTCTATTGAAACTTTTCCAAAAATTCCAAGAGGAGGTACTCTTCCCTAACTCATCTTACAAAGCGAGTATCACACTGATACCAATACCAGGCAGCGATATGGCAAAAAGAAAAAAATTATAGGCCAATATATCGCTGATGAACATAGGTGGAAAAATTCTCAACAAAATACTACCAAACTGAATCCAGCATACTACTACTACTACTACTACTACTACTACTACTACTACTACTACTACACTATTATCAAATAGGCTTCATTCCTGGGATGCTAAGTTGGTTTGACACACACAGATAAAAAATGATTCAACACATAAGCAGAATAAAAAACAAAAGATCATCTCAACAGACGCAGAAAAAGCTTTTGATAAAATGACACATCCCAGTATAATAAAAACTCTCAGCAAACTAGGCATTGAAGAATCATACCTCAAAATAATGAGAGCCATCTATGACAAACCCACAGCTAACATTGTGCTGAATGGGCAACAGCTGGAACCATTCGCCTTGAGAACTGGAAGAAAACAAGGATGCCCACTCTCATCATCCTTATTCAACATAGTACTGGAAGTTCTAGCCATCCTTATTCGACATAGTACTGGAAGTGCTAGCCAGAGCAATTAGGCAAGAGAAAGAAAAAAAAAAAAAAAAAAAAAAAAAAAGACATTCAAATAGAAAAAGAAGAGGTCAAACTATCTCTGCTCACTGATGTTTCTATAACTAGAGAACTCTAAAGACTCCATGAAAAAGCTCCTGGAACTGATCAATGACTTCAGCAAAGCTTCAAGATACAAAATCAATGTACAAAAATCAGTGGCATTTCTATACACCAATAACGTTCAAGGTGAGAGAGCCAAATCAAGAATGCAATCCCATTTACAATAGCCACAAAACATATAAAATACCCAGGAATACATCTAACCAAGGAGGTGAAAAGTCTCTAATAGGAGAACTAGAAAAAACTGCTAAAAGATATCATACATGACTTAAACAAATGGAAAACATTACATGCTCACGATTGGAAGAATTGATATTGTTAAAATGGGAATACTGTCTAAAGCAATTTATAGGTTCTATCAAACTACCAATGATGTTCTTCACAGAAGTAGAAAAAAAAAAAAAAACTATTCTAAAATTCACATGGAAACAAAAGAACCCAATAGCTAAGGAAAACCTAAGCAAAAAGAACAAAACTGGAGGTATCACATTACCCTACTTCAAACTATACTATAAGCCTGTTGTAACCAAAATCACATGGTACTAGTGGAAAAACAGACACATGACAAAAGGAACAGACTAGAGAACCCAGAAATAAAGCCACACACCTAGAGCCACCTGATCTTCAACAAAATTGACAAAACAAGCAATGGGGAAACTACTCCCTTTTCAATAAATGATGCTGGAATAGCTGGCTAGCCATATGCAGAGGAATGAAATTAGACCCCCATCTTTCACTATATACAAAAATTAACTCAATATAGGTCAAAAAATTTAATGTAAGACCTCAAACTATAAGAATCCTGGAAGAAAGTTAGAAAACACTATTCTGGATATTGACTTCGGGAAAGAATTTATGACTAAGTCCTCAAAAGCAATTGCAACAAAAATAAAAATGGACAAGTGGGACCTAACTAAACTAAAGAGCTTCTGCACAGCAAAAGAAACTACCAGCAGAGTTAAAAGATAACCTACAGAATGTGAGAAATTATTTGTAAATTTTACATCTGAAAAATGGTCTAATATCCAGAATCTATATGCAATTTAAACAATTGTAGAAGCAAAAACCAAATAACCCCGTTAGAAAATAGGCAAAAGAAATCAACAGACATTTATCAAAAGAAGATATACAAGCATCCAACCAACCAGCCTGAAAAAAAGATGTTAAATATCACTAAAAATCAGATAAATGCAAATCACACCACAATGAAATATCATCTCACACCAGTAAGAAGGGCTATTACCAAAAAATCAAAACACAATAGATGTTGGTGAGGCTGTGGAGAACAGGGAATACTTATGCTCTGTTGATGGGAGTGTAAATTACTTTAGCTACTGTGGAAAGTAGTTTGGCGATTTCCCAAAAACTTGAAACAGACCTACCATTCAACCTAGCAAACCAATCACTGGGTATATATCCAAAAGAAAACAAACCGTTCTACCAAAGAGACCTATGTGCTCGTATGTTCATCACAGCACTATTCACAATAGCAGATATGGAATCAACCTAGATGTCCACCAGTGATGTATTAGATGAAGAAAATGTAGTACATATAGACCATGAAATACTACACAGCCATAAAAAGAACAAAATCATGTCCTTTTCAGCAACATGGATGCAGCTGGAGGACATTATCATAAGTGAATCAGAAAACCAAATACGATATACTCTCACTCAAGCGGGAGCTAAACCCACATTTCTGGTTTCTTAGGGACATAAAATGGCAACGATAGACACTGGGGACTACTAGAGTGAGGAGGGAGGGGGAAAGGCAAGAGTTAAAAAACTTCCTATTGGGTACTATACTCAGTACCTGGGTGATGGCATCCATCATATCCTCAGCATCACACAATATACACATGTACCAAACTTGCACATGTACCCCCGGAATTTGTAAAATTGAAAAAAAAAACATTCTGTTTCCATTTTCATGTAATAGTTCTTCAATTTGAAAAAAATGGACACTTTGATAGGAGTTGATTCAGAAATAGTGACAGTATTTCAATACCAGATGTGTATTGTCAGTTTTATATACATTTTATCAAAAGAAAATTTTTTGATATACAAAAAAACTATCATGTCATAGTTTTTATTTCTAATGGTACACATAAAGGAATAATTTTAATTTAAAAATTAAATTTTTAATAAATTTTTATAATTTTATTTTAAAATAAAAGTTTGAAAGGCCTAAACATAGTATATAAAAAGTATAAATGCTTATTGTGAAATACATGAGCACTTCTTGACATTTTGCTCCTATGGAACACAGAAACATTTGTTTCTAATTGATGTATACTCCTGTGTTGTTGGAAAGATTCTGCACAACACTTTCTGGTAGTTGAAAAAAAATGTGTGATGGCACACATATAACCAGTTCCTGGCTGCTCAGCATATTAAAAATAATTTTGAAGATAAAGCAAGTATCAATCTTGATATCTCGTATAATTCTTGAAAAAAGCCTTATTGTCAATTATCAAACAAATTTATCACTATTATCCCCATATTCTGCAGATACTAATAGTAAATAAAGTAGAATATTTCTGGAAGCTTGCCATTTTATTTAAGTCTGAGATGATAATATTCAACCAAACAAATTCATTCTCTTTTAAATAAAGCAAAACCTGAGAGTTTAGTATTTGAGAATATTGGTTTAAGAAATGATTATCCGGCCGGGCGCGGTGGCTCAAGCCTGTAATCCCAGCACTTTGGGAGGCCAAGACGGGCGGATCACGAGGTCAGGAGATCGAGACCATCCTGGCTAACACAGTGAAACCCCGTCTCTACTAAAAAATAAAAAAAAAAAAAACTAGCCGGGCGAGGTGGCGGGCGCCTGTAGTCCCAGCTACTCCGGAGGCTGAGGCAGGATAATAGCGGGAACCCGGGAGGCGGAGCTTGCAATGAACTGAGATCCGGCCACTGCACTCCAGCCTGGGCGACAGAGCGAGACTCCGTCTCAATAAATAAATAAATAAATAAATTAATTAATTAATAATTATCCTTGGCCAGGCGTGATGGCTCACACCTGTAATCCCAGCACATTGGGAGGCCGAGGCGGGTGTATCACGAGGTCAGGAGATCGAAACCATCCTGGCTAACATGGTGAAACCTCGTCTCTACTTAGAAAATACAAAAAATTAGCCAGGCGAGGTGGCGGGCGCCTGTAGTCCCAGCTACGCGGGAGGCTGAGGCAGGAGAATGGCGTGAACCTGGAAGGTGGAGGTTGTAGTGAGTCGAGATCCCGCCACTGCACTCCAGCCTGGGCAACAGGGAGAGACTCCATCAAAACAAAACAAAACAAAACAAAACAAAACAAAAACAAAAAACAAAGATACAAAAAAAGATAATATTATCCTTATAACATTCCTTTCATTGATGGTTATGTGCTATGTGAAATAATACATAACATCAAAACCTTATTATTATTTTTGTTTATTTTTTCATTTTTCTTTGGTTTTTGAGATAGGGTCTTGCTCTGTCACTACAGGCTGGAATGCAGTGGTACGAACACAGCTCACTGCAACCTCAACCTCTTGAGCTCAAGAGATCCTCCTGCTTCAGCCTCCTGAGTAGCTGGGTCACAGGTGTGTGCCACCACCACACCTGGCTTTTTTTTTTTTTTTCTTCTTCTTCTTCTTTATGGACAAGGTCTCAGCATTTTTCCTAGGCTGGTCTCAAACTCCTGGGCTCAAGTGATCCTTCTGCCTCAGCCTCTCAAAGTGTTGGGATTCCAGGTATGAGCCATTGCGCGTGGCCTAGATCCTTGTTATCTATTTTTTCTGTATAAGTAAAAATATCAGTAAGAATTCCATGTTAATTACATTATTTTTTCAGTATGATAAAGAACTTTCATCTCAGACTTATTTCCCGCCCCCTGCTACTGTCAGCTGAATAGGTTTTAGCCACTTTCTTGACCTAAATGGAGCATAAGCAATGAATACATGCTTACATCAGAAAATAAAAGTAATGGACTTTTCTTTATCAGATATCTGAGTTGTCATCATGAGGGCTTTTACTTTGGGGACCATGATAACTTTTTATATGTAATTAATCTGTATGTCACTTACTATAAACAGGAGAAACTGTTTTCCCATCCTTCCATGAAGTTATTTATATAATATTGATTAAATAGATTTTAGTTTTGAAATACAATTTGCAAACATCCTCTGAGTTATGCTATATTTCACCATTGAATAAATTTTTTAGATACTTTCAAGTAAATATCCTACTTCAAAATAAATTTTATTATAGCAGATTAACAGCAGAAATAAGTAATTCAAATGTATTTATTGTGGTTCTCTTATTAGTAACCTTTAATGACAGTTTTTTAATATTTTAATGTCTTTGCTCTTTTCTAATACGAGTTATATTTACTGGATTTCTGCCACTTTGTTATTAGATGTAAAAAAAAAAAAATATTAGAACAAGTAAAAAAAACTATCTCTTTAGGGTTTAACATTTCTTTTTTTAATTTCCTTTTTTAAAATTATACTTTAAGTCCTAGAGTATATGTGCAGAATGTGCAGGTTTGTTACATAGGTATACATGTACCATGGTGGTTTGCTGCACCCATCAACACGTCACCTACATTAGATATTTCTCCTAATGCTATCCCTCTCCTAGCCCCCCACCCCCAGTGTGAGGTATTCCCCTCCCTGTGTCCATGTGCTCTCATTGTTCAACTCCCACTTATCAGTAAGAACATGTGGTGTTTGGTTTTCTGTTCTTGTGATAGTATTTCCTACTAGTCAAATATATTAACAATCCTCTGACACTTCTAAACCACAATCCATCTTCAATTTCTCCTTTTATCATGTCTAAGAAACAGCTACTAATTTTTAAAAATTATTCTCTAACATTATCTCTTATCGAAAATTTTTACTGCCCAATGGGTAAAATTTACCACCACATTTCTTAGTCCTTCAATGTCTTTCTTGCATATTTCTATTATAGCAATCCTTTCAACTGTTTTCCCTTCTTTCGTAATGCTCTAACTGACCCACAATGGCTGCCCCTGGAGTCTCAGTGGAACATTTAGTGAGTCTCAAACACTAAACTGTGGTCACTGATCACATTTTAACTAGCAATAAGATGAATTTCTCTAATTACACAACATGAAAACTAGAGCTAAATTGCTTAGAACATTTTTCAAAGGCAGGCAATAGCAATCTTCATATATGTATTTTGGTATACATTTTACATTTATATATACTTAATATAATTTACTGTAATATAAATGTTATATATATTATTTATATGTGTATAATATAAGCTGTCTTTCATAAGTTGTAGGTGTATAACTCTGGCTTTTATTTTTCAATTGAGACATAGTTTTTTCATACTTCTTCACAGCATTATGTAATATACCAAGATGATGTGATTTAGTTTTTATACATTTTTTTCTCTTGATGGATTTCTACTGTGCTTTCCCAGCAGCTTCCTTCTGCTTCATTTCCCAAATAATTCTGCAAAATCGGTATGCAGGCAATAAAATCAATTGTTCTTGAAATGGTTCTTCCAGTACAGTTTTTAGTTTTTTTCCTTTTTTTTTCCTCTCCCTGGGATAGAAGACTGATAATGACTATGAAAGCTTCCAGGCGAAAGTAAAGACAGTCTGTTATGAAAATATCCTATTTCAAAACCTATGATTCTTAAAATATATGAAGTGCTACTTAAATATGTGTGTGTATATACATATATATATGCACATACAGTCATATAATTGCTTTTTCAAAAGTCTTCCAAGTAATAAAAATAACAAATTTTTTTAAAAGTTTTGCAAAGCAATTTTTAGCTGGTTCAACCAGAACATCATTAATGAAATACTATCAACTACCTAAATTATGTTTATGCTGTATTTATACAGTATAACTTAATATACTCCAAATAATAAAGCTTATATTCTGAAGATATATATTTTGAGGATATAAGAAATATTTTTACATGAAAATGGAAGTCCTTGTGCATGTTTTAAAAAATTAAACTACGTATATATTTTTGCACATAGATTCATGAACAAATAATTGCACCCTATGTTACTGACAATTGTCCTTATTCAAATATAGGTACAATTTGCATTCATTTTTCCCTTCTGTGGGTAACACTTCATTACAAGAAGTCTGTGCCTTTTTATTCCTTGCTTCATAATTCAGATTCTTGGCACATAATACTGAATTTTATGACTAAAACTGAAGTAAATCATGCACAGCTGTCTCTATTTTAGGCATTTTTTTTAAGTTTGTTCTGGTAGTGTTGCTATTGTGCAGTTCGGTGTTACTGAATCATTGTGTCCACAATTTTGTATGAGTTATGCTGATTTCTAACCATTTTTCAATTATTGATGACTTTCATGAATGTTCTCTAGATGTCATTGAAAATTTTCTGACAATATTCAAATCTTGGTTCACAAACCACATTGATATTAATGGTAAAAGACTCTAAAAGTATTTTTGATTAGAGGCTGACAAACTACAGTCCAGAAGCCAAATCCAGTTCACAGCCCATTTTGGTATAGTTTTCAAGCCAAGAAAAGTTTTGTTGTTTATAAATGTTTGTTTAAAAGAAGAAGAAAAAGAATGACGCAGACTGCCCGTAAGTACCATCTCCCCTTTTATGGTGAGTTTATGGACTTCTGGTTTTAGGTTATTCCACCATAATTATTTGCTGCTTTTACAATACCTTGTTCATAGTAGTAATTCAATAAAATATATCGGATACTCATATTATTCACTTCAGTGATTTGTTAATTTTTATTTTATTTATAAAATAGTAAAAAAACTAGCATTACTGTAAAAGGAAAATAAATTATTAGAGTAATCATGCCTTTATTTATATAAATTGTCTAATTAAAAAGACATTATCATTTATATTATCCGAAGCAGGGGAAAATTATTTTTAAGAGATGATACTCAAATGTTTTAAAAATACATTATCAAATATGAGTTAATTGTATAAAACATGTACGAAAAAGACGTGAGGAATTTACTTCTGCAACCTCCACCTCCCAGGTTAAAGCGATTCTGCTGCGTCATCCTCCCTAGTAGCTGGAACCACAGACATACACCACCATGCCTGGCTAATTTTTGTGTTTTTATTGGAGACATGGTTTCGCCATGTTGGCCAGGCTAGCCTTGAACTCCTGACCTCAGGTGATCCACCCACCTTGGCCTCCCAAAGTGCTGGAATTACAGGCGTGAGCCACTGCACCTGGCTGATATATAGGTTTTCCAATGAGATCAATCATGTAAATATTTTATCATGGTATATTACCATGTTTTGGTATGCAAGAGAACTTCACTTAGCTATAAAAATAAATGCTAAATATATAATTGAAAAAATATAAAGTCTATTTAAAGCTATATGTTTAAATTTAGTGATTTCTAGCCCAAAGAATAGAGGCATAAAATGCAAATGATTAATTCATTAAAAAGATTTCATTAATAAGTGTCAGGAGTAGACTGGGAACTGAATTTTACAGAATTTCTTACATTCTCTTCAGAAAACTTCCCCTTCTATCTCTCTACAACTGATTTCCATTTGTCAGCTGACTCCAGTGTTTCTTAACCAAAATCCTACCCACTTTTATTGCCATATTTATTTAGTTCTATTAAAGGCAGCAACATGAGTTTTTGTTTATAATTGTTAAAAAAAAAAAAAAAAAAACTCAATACACATGCAACAACCAGAAATATTTTAGTCATAGATTTCATATGAAACTATTGAGTTTTTATTTTTTGTAACCAAAGTAAATGACATACCAATTTAAAAGGGAAAAGAAATATAATGAAACAGCTTATATTTGAGCCTTTCCTATTTGTTAAATACCTCCTGGCATTATTTCATTTAATTCACACAATGATTCTAGGCAGCAGGTACTGTCATTAGCTTCTTTCTGCAGATCAAAAGTTGGAAGACTTTACTCAAGGTCATAAAGCTAACAAGCATGAACTCAAAATTCAAGTCCTTAATCTCGAGCACTGGATTAAGTATGCTTAATGATTACGTACAGCTTTCCGTTTATCCATTGTATTACCCTGGTATATGGAACATTATATGTAAGTCTGGGGCATATTTGAAGAGCTAAGACAAATGCAAATGTTAGGAAAAGGAGAGAAAAGAAAAGAAAGAGGTTACTGAGAGGAACTATAATTGTATCATAAATATCTTTAGTATTTAGGCATACACATAAAGCTGAATCATGTAAGTATTGATGTAAAGTTATAAACAGTTATAAAATTTTATGCACTTGATAAGAAAACAAAATGCAGTGACTTACTTAGGATTGAGAACATACACCGCTTCTAATCTTAACGTCCTTGAGCTCTGAGGTATGCAGGCTGCTGCTTGCCACCACTGGGCATGCGCAGAGTTGCTGGCTTCGTCTCATGGGTTATTCTCAAATTCGACTGCATTGGAATCACCTGGGATGCTTTAGCGTTACTAATGTCCGAATCCTACACCCAGAGATTCTTATTTAATTGGTCTGGGATAGGATCTGAGCAACAGGTGTTTTAAAACATCCTCAGGTGATTCTAATGTTTTCTGAGTCTTGGGAACAGCTTATTTTAACTGCTTGCGGATGGGCATACCCCTTCCCTGCTCACATCCTCGCAAAGCAGTTGATGCTCAGAGATTTGGTCTGCTACAGATGAAGGTAAGAGTCTTTATATCTTTCAGGTTCTCAAGTGTGTTTCTCCAAGTGTGAGCCCTGAACCAATATTTGCATCACTTGGGAACAAGTGAGGCACATAAATTCTCAGACCCAATCTAGACCATTGGATAAGAAACCTGGGAGTGGGATCCAGAAATCTAGCTTAACAAATCCTTCAAGTGATACTGACACCCACTAAAGTTTGGGAACTACTGTAAGCCCAAAGAACCCAGTTAGGTATTTATACCTTTTTCCCATTTTTCAGTAGAAGATTTAAAACAAACAAAAAAATACTGCTCATTTTGTTTTATGATTTATATTTTGAAGGAACATATAATTTACATTTTATATTACATTCCAGTTCTTTCAGATTCAACTTCATGGTAAGGTTTTAATCTATTTATTTCACCAGTCACATCACACACACACACAAATGTGTGTGTATATAATGTTATATCAGATATATCAAATGTGTTTATATAATATTATGATTTCTTTGAGGTATATTTTTGCATCACTGCTATAAGTAGTTGAGGTAATTTGCTTTTATTTTGTGGTTTGAATTTTTAAGACAGAAGTAGGCATTTAGCATAATCTGAGTATCTAAAAATCTATATGAAGATTGAAAGTTTCAAATCCATCTATAATAATGCCTATAAACAAGGTGAAGGTGCCTGTAATGTATTTATGCATGTATATGGATAGATAATATAATGTGTTATATAAATACATATTATATTGAGTTATATAAAATATTTTATTGTCATTTAACAGCAAATGATAAACTTTATGTAGATTTTATATAGATACATACTCTGCCATTTGGTTGAAATATTAGAGGCAGAAAATTTTAAGAGTGTAGATCTAGAGTTCTTCAGACCCTAGTTCATCTCCAGGTTTGCTCATACTAATTAACTGTGATTTTTAAGAAACTATTTAGATGTTTAAGTTTTCAGTAATATTTTGTTTCCTTTATATTCCAGTGTCTTTCTGTGTGAAACAGAAACAATAGTATCTATTTCATAGTGCCATGGTGAAGTTAATATTTGAGATAATATGTGTAAGCCTCTTAAGGCTGGTAGCCATGAGACAGCACTGAATAGGGATTAGCTATTTTTATTTACATTATTATATGCAAATATTTCTTTATATAACATAACCTTTTTTAAGAATGTATACTTTTAGAGGTTCCGTGAAAATACTTTATTTTGCTGTTTTAATAAATAATATTGTCAACTTTTATATTAAAAGTTTTGTGGAGAAGGTCTGCAGGCCTAAAGAACTACCTTGAAGGTTATAATAAAGTGATTTACATAGTAGTCTATTGTTCACTGTAAATGCAGTGGAACCTTGATAAAATATGACCTGCTATAGCATGAAATTTAGCATAATCCCATTGATTGGTGCTGGTTACTGAAAGAACCAGAAGGTTCTTGTTATATTATTTTATCTTTATCTCAGTTGCCTGGCAAAGACCCAACAAATCATGTTTTAATGAAGCCCATCTTTGGAAGAAAAATGGAACAAAATACTATTCTTTACTTTTACAGAGCTCTTATAGTATTTATGCTAAATAAATGGAGTATAGGCATTAACAGAAAGGCATCACTTGTCTGGGAGGTAAAAATAAAATAAATGCAAATCGTTATAAATACAAACGTTTTGAAGTTTTGTCCTTAAAGTATTGAGAATGTAGCATGCCAAATAATCGAGTTACTGAAGTTGGTTGAATTTACAGCAGCTTATTGATTTTTATGGCCATGTTTTGTCTATAAAATGATACAGATGTTATCTTGAGTGTCATTCATAATTTAAATAATATTCAAAGGTTCTAATATTCTAATGTAGATCTCTAATTTGTTCTGAATACCTCACATTATTTTTTAAATTATCTTTTGAATATTTGTGTTGGATACATTGCATAGTGAAAGAATATAAACTGTGATTTGACATTATGTTTTATTTGCTTTGTACTTCAGTTGCTAGCATGGTGCTCGTCGTAAGGCAGACACTCAGTAAATGTTTTCTGAATGATGGAAAGTTTCTAATTTTTCATGCATTGATGAGCTATACTATGTGTGTAATTTTATACTACTCGTGTTGCTTTTGTTTGAGGAAATAGTCATGCCTAGTCTTGTTGTTTTCTTCCATCTGGAGATATATCCATTGGAATAACCCTCCTGATCTCTCCCTACCCCCATTCATGCCTTCCCAGGAGCCAAGAAATGATGCAAGTGACAGATGACTCTGGAACTAGAAACTGGGATTGCTTTGTTTGTTAATCCTTTTTGTCCTCATGTCATGTCATATTGGGATCCACCTCTCAATGTAGAGCAGGAGCCTGGGTCTATTCCTGACCATGTGGTAGGCTTGGAGGTATAAAGCCTACAGGGGGAGACCTGTGGCTCTGCACCTCTACCTGTAACTGTACAGAGGAGTCTTCCTGATTCTTGGGTGAAGATGAGGATGTCAACACTTAAGGATTAGGATACAATCCACATAAGCCACAATCTATATTTACTTCATCAGTGGTGAAGCTGGTATTTTTATTTCCCTTTTTTTTTTTTTTTTTTCCCTATTTCTGCCCACCTTGATTGTTTCAGAACTCAGACAGGAAAAAGTGGGGTGTGTATATTGATTCTCTTGAACTTCAACAGATTTATACATATATAACTTTTATGTTGGAAATGCCACTGACATAAAGGCTTGGATGGGCAAGGAGAGCATGCTGGTAATAAGCATTCACTTAGCTGGAGCTCAAATCAGCATACCTGGAAAACATGCTACTAGACAGACAAGTGGTTTTCATTTGAGAGCTCTTAAAACAAGGGTTCAGAAATGTCATAGTGCCAATAAATATTAGAGATGTGGTATTCATATTGTGACGAGAATCCTAGAGAACTCCTAATTTTCCATGCGTATTCACCAGATTACTTTTAGTAACTGGCAAGTGTACACAAAATATTCATATCCCTAGTTTTACGAGCACGGATATAGTTTTGTTTCTGAAGTACTGTCATCTCATGTAATAGAAGACAATTTTTTTCTGTTTTCTCCAAACCAGCACATATTTCCCAGTCACAGATTTTCCTAAATATACTTAGGTATTGGCAGATTTTTTTTCTTCCTTATGTGGTTGCCATTTGTGTACTGCCATCACTGATTAGAAGTTGAAAAAAAAATTAAAATGCCCCATATAGAATATTTTAACTTATGTCCCATTTTTGTCAAAAGCTTAACTTTTTACTTCACATAAAGTTATTATTTTTATAGCACTCTGTATTTCCATGACTAGCAACATTGTCTTCGCATATTCAAAAACCTGAAATAGGAAAACATACACAGTATCACATTTTCCTGGTTGATAGCCTATCCAGTAGGTGGATTTATTGTTCAAAGCAAATGGAATCAAATATAAAAATCTATAATATTTGGGATGGGATTTATCGTCATGAAATGAAAGAGATTGTATATACATACATACACACATATATGCTTAAAAAATCTCTTATTTGATCCCATAAATTACAACTCAAACCTATTAGCCTTTATCATATTATTTCTCTTCCTTCATCCTATACTTGTCCATTTTGCTCTTCTCCTAGCTCTCCTTTCGAATCACTCCCCTTTACTACTGGCCAGACAAAATCCCCTACAGCATGGTTGCCTCTTAAAGTTAAAACATTTCTTGAATAAATTAATTAATACATGTAGTAGTTAAAGCAAGAGGAGTTAAATTGAAAGCATGACTCTACCAATTTAGAGCTGAATAACTCAAAGTGTAGTTTTAATATCCTTAAACATCAGTTTCCTCCTTTGTGCTTTGGGGATAAGATATCTTTTTTCAGCATTGTTATGAGGGATAAAGTGAATTAAGTGCTTTTTATATATATAATATAAGTACTCAGTAAAATGTAGCTAATATTATTAATAAAACATTGTACATTATTAATTAAACATAATAAGAATATTATTCACCAATGGTTAATCATTATTATTAATAATTTAAAATTGTTATTGATAATTAATAAGGCATCAATGATAAGAACACTTAGAAATACAAGATAATATCCTATGAGTCATATGATATCATACGGCGTTCGGACTTGCAGGAAGTGAAGATACCAATGTCACATCCATTGCTTTTTCCAGACTCTCCTTACGTTAACCTTCCTACGTTTTTGTGAGAACCCTTACCCAGAAAACAGGTCCGCTTGGGAAGTGGGCTTGATATGTTTAGCCTCCCCACCTAACGACAGGTATTTCTGACATAAAGTCACATTCTGACCCCAGTGACCACTTTATATAGGACATGGTATTCTTTTACCATGCGTGGTTTTCCACCGTTTCCTGCAAGAAAGGTCTAAGAAAGCCTCAGAGGGACTATGCATTTGTTCCAGTGGCAAAGGAAAAAGTAAAGGGTTATATATACCACATTTTATGTCCATTTGGAACACAGGAGGTTTTTGTGGTCTTGCTCTGAAACCTAGCCTAAAAAACATCATGAATAATATGGCTTCTGTGGAGAAATTTCTTTTGAATTCTGAACAAAGAAATTTTAGAAACACTCCCCTTTACCATTGCAGATGACCCATGTAAAAGGTTTCAAATGTCTCAGTATACAAATGACATATACTTTGGAGTTTTCTGTTCATCTTCAGTTCCTGAAACCTAATAATTATTTCTAAGGGGCAGACTTTGATTTGCAGATTACTGGGCACACTACTGTTTCTTTCTTTGTATTTTTCCCACAAATCTTTTCCCTTAAAGCACACTACAACATCATTATCACAGTGCTCCTATCAATGTTTAAAAGCCCACTTCTGAAAGCCATAATACGTTTGTTCAATGCTGATTTGTATTTGGCTTTGTAGAAAAAAATTAACTTAAGAGAAACTTTACTGAAACATGAATACTAACCCAGAACAGGCATTGTATTTGAGTTAATGTAACTTTGCACCACTTCTGAGAGGTTTAGATTGCTCAATTCCCTAGCCACTCCTTCAGGCCCTGGGTGACACTCTGAAATAGATTAAGTCCATTGCCACCTCCTTTCTCTTTTCTTTGTAATGGATAATATTACTGTGTCTTTTGTAAAACATACTGAGTTTCTGAGATGAATAACAGCAAAGAAGAAAGGTATTGCTTTGGGATTAAAATGAAACTAAACAAATTTTTACTGGCTTTATCTCTGGCAAGACTGCAATAGAATGCTTTTTCTCAAGTGTCATGGAATTTAATCTGATATAATAATCTCAGAATCTAAATAGGGATCAAGGACTGTCTTCATTTTGAACCTGTTGAAGTTTTCTTCTCCGTACATTCATGGTTATGATAAGAAGTTACAGCCACTTAGACCTGTTGGAAGTTTATGGAGTATGACCTATTTATGAAGTTGTATATAAACAAACTATTAATGTATATCCTCATAGCAAAACACAAGGTGATTAATTTAATCTACATTTTGAACACTAAGCACTTATAAGATAATTGTCTCTTCATGAAGGCAGCATTTAATTGTAAAATGAAGTTAATAAAATTAGCTATATAGTATTTCTATTAGTTTAATCATTTTATTTTTAGTGTTAAAATATTTCAAATACATACTGAATAGAGAATAATGATAGACCATCTTGTATCAAGCAACCAGCTTGAACAAAAGTTAATTTTTTATGTATTTGCCTCAGAAATTTTTCTCAAAAGTTTTTATTTTGAAAAATATAAAGCTACAAAGAAGTTGAAAGGTAATATATGACAATCTTTTATACCTTTTCCTGAATTCACCCATTTTAACATTTACATCTTGTCATATTTGCTTTATCTCACTATATACACACATACACACATGTACACAGGTGCTTCTATTCAGGTATGTATGTATTTCAAGTTAATTTTTGCAATAGTATCAGTCAGAAAGGGACAATGCTAATCATCCCCTAGGAATAGTGGGTTGTTTTAGTATCATTTTTGGAAAAAAAAAAAAAATTCATCCAGTTGAATTACTTTGGTACCCATATCAAAAACATTCTGACCACATCTCAGTTTATTTCTGAACTTTCTATTTTGATTCGTTTATTAATAGATCTAATCTTATGCCAATGAAACACTGTTTTGGTGATTGTAGGTTTATAGTAAATCTTGAAATCAGAGAGAGTAAGTTCTCATATTTTTCAAAGATGTTTTTGCTATTCTTAATCCTCTATTTTTCCATATACATTTTGGATTTATATTGTCAATTTATGTAAGCATATGCTGAGATTATGTTTGGGATCTTTTAGAATCGATAATCAATTTGGGGGAAAACAGTATCTTAAGCATTTAGTCTTCCATTCTGTTAGCAATTATATATCACATCAATTATTTTGGCTGATTTTCCTGTAATGTTTTGTAGTTTTCATAGTTTATGTCTTACACATCTTTTATTATATTTATCTTTATTATTTTCAAAATTTAAATACTATCATAAACAGAATTATTTTAAAAATTATATTTTCAAATTGTTTATTCTAATATTAGTTTAGTAATTATAATTTAGTAATGCAATTTATTTTTGCATATTGATCTTCTCTCCTGCAATTATGGTAAATTGACATTAATTTTACTAGCTTTTTGTTGATCACTGAACATAAAAATTTATTTAAAAATTTATGTCATCTGTAAATAGCCAGTTTTGCTTTTTTCCCCCTAAATCTTTGTTCCTTTATATATCTTTTTTCTCTCAACTTTTTTACCGGCTAGGAATGCAGAAAAATGTTGGGCATGTGCTGACAGTGAAATTCTAACCTTGCTTCAGATCTTACACAAAAAGCCTTTATAAATGAGTATGGAATTTTCCCACATTTTTTTTTTTAATCTGCTGGGTTAATTATATATTAATTTTCATTATTTTGTCAATACGTTGAATTACATTAACTGATTTTCAAATATCAAGCCAACGTAGAATTTCTGGAATAAACCCATTTGGTCATGATATATTATCTTTTTCATAGATCGATGACTTCAATTTGTAAATATTTTATTACAGAGTTTTGCATCTTTTTCATGATATATTACTTTACAGTTTTCTCTTTGTTAACCTTATTTCTTTTTCCATTATATAATGAGTCACAAAAGGAATTTATTTATTTTCATTCTTTCATTTTTATTGCTAGCACAAGAAAACTCATAGCCTTAAGTTCTTATAGAGTTGTTTAATTTTATTTCGTAATTTCTCATATGCAGTTTTGATTTTTCATTAATTTTTAGAAATTCTGCAATTTTATTATGTATTTTCCGTTTTACACAAAAGGTATAAAATAAAACTTATAAATTTTCAATTGGAAGATCGGAGGATACATGCATTCAGGAGGAACATCTCCCACAGAGAGAAAGGGAGTTTGGGAGACTGGCACACTCCTAGCAGATCTTTCAAGGGAAGGCACTGAGAGTCGATGGAGGGAGGACATAAATGTTGAGCTGAATGGGGAGGAATCTGGGAATAGTGCAGGGGCTACTGAGCACTGGGACTCGTTCCTGGACCTCAGTGACTCCTAGTAAAGGGGTGAGTTGGGCAGGCGAGGAGTGGCTCACTTTCTCCATGGACCTCCAGAATCCTAGCAGCAGGAGACCTCACAACATCATGGACACTTGAGCTAGCAGGGGGAACTGCTTAGAGAGGTGATGGGGCAGACTTCAGCCTGTGCAGAGCTCAGAGGGCTTAGTATGGAAACATCTGCAGTGCAGCATGGCCAGAAATGCCCATCCCTTCCTCAAAGAGAGCAATGGTCCTCTAGGAGACTAGCCTTAGTGACTGTCAGACCTGGATGGAGCACAGAAGTCATGCCCATGAGACAGAGCCAGTCTGATTGAGTGACCCTCCTGTCTGCTGGCCCTTCCCAGGACCCTAGCCTGGCTATACCTGCTTGCAGTGCAGCCTTGGGGGCCCAACCAGGGTGCTTCTGAAGGACCCTCATTATAGCTCCTTTGCTGGCAGACCATGTTTGACCATTGGAGAGCTCCCACAGATTGGCCCCTGCCGACATGCACCAGCCCACAGGCACTCTTCCCCTACTGCAGCCTCCCCTGAGTTTCTTTGCTGGCATGTACTCGCCCACAGCCCCCTCCCCACCCACTGCTTTGCCAGCATTCCCATAGGCAGACTTCACCTCCCCTCCCCCTCCAGCACACATACTCTACTGTGCCACTGCTGCCAGCCAAGCACACCTTGCTGCTCCCTGCCTGCTGATGTGAGGGCACCTGGCCATGTCACAATCACTGGTGTGAACTTGTGTGTGAACATCAGCAACCCTGCCCCCTAGCACTGCCACTGAGGCCAGTGCAAATGTGTAGGGGTGCTGGCAGCCCCATGCATACCAGCACCCCATGCCTACCACCATCACCACTGGGACTAATGCAAGCACAGGTGCCAGCAACCCTGTCCCTACCAGTGCCCCACCACCACTATGCTGCTGCTACAAGCACATGCAAGAATGTCACAGCCCAATCGACATTGTTACCCTGCTTCAGCTGACACATGTGTACCTCACCACACTGCTGTGGCTAATGACATGGGCAAGCAAGCACGGATTCTGTTGCCACTGCCTGAATGAAGTGATGTTTTCCTATTGGACTAATCTTTTTATCATTATATATTGTCCCTCATTGTCATTTTCAACTGCTGTTGCTTTAAAGTTTGTTTTATGTGATATAAAAAGAGCTACTCCTGCTTACTTTTGATGTCCATTTGCATGGGATATCTTTTTCCACTCCTTTACCTTATGTTTATGTGAGTCCTTATGTGTTACATGCATCTCCTGAAGACTGCAGAAACTTGGTTGGTGAATTCTTATCCATTCTGCCATTCTGTGTCTTTTAAGTGGTACATTTAGGCCATTTTATTCAACATTAGTATTGAGATGTAAGGTACAATTCTATTTATTGTGCTATTTGTTGCTGAATACCTTTTTTTCATTGTGTTATTTTTATGTAGGTCCTGTGAAATTTATGCTTAAAGAGGTTCTATTTTGGTGTATTTCAAGGATTTGTTTCAACATTTAGAACTCTTCATTCTGATGCTAAAACCTGGCAAAGACACAACAACAACAAGAAAAAAAAAACTTCAGGCCAATATCTTTGATGAACATAGATGCAAAAATCCTCAACAAAATACTAGCAAATCAAATCCAGTAGCACATCAAACACTAATGCATCACCATCAAGTATGATTTATCCCTGAAATGCAAGGTTGGTTCAGCATGTGCAAATCAATAAATGTGATTCATTACAGAAACATAATAAGAAACAGAAACCACATGATTAGCTCAATAGACACAGAAACGGCTTTTGATAAAATTCATCATCCTTTCCTGTTAAACAATCACACACTAGGCATTGAAGGAATAAACTTAAAAATAACAAGAGCCATCTATGACAATCCCACAGCCAACACTGTACTGAATGGGCAAAAGCTGGAAGCACTCTCCTTGAGAACAAGGACAAGACGAGGATGCCCACTCTCACCACTCCTATTCAACATAGTACTGGAAATGCTAGTAAGAACAATCAGGCAAGATAAAGAAGTAAAAGACATCCAAATAGGAAGAGAGGAAGTCAGACTAACTCTGCTTGCAGATGATATGATTCTGTACTTAGAAAGCCCCATAGTGTCTGCTCAAAAGCTCCTTAAGCTGATAAATAATTTCAGGAAAATTTCAGAATAAAGAGTCAATGGAAAAAGTCAGTACCATTTCTATACACCAACAATGCCCAAGCTGAGAGCTAAATAAATAATGCAATTTCATTTACAATAGCCACAAAAGAATAAAATATCTAGGAATACAGCTAACCAGAGAGGTGAAAGACCTCTACAACAAGAATTATTAAAGCACTGCTCAAAAAAAATCAGAGATGACACAAACAAATGGAAAAACATTTCATGCTCATGGATAGGCAATATCAATATTATTAAAGTGGCCATAATTCTCAAAGCAACTTATAGATTTAATACTATTCCTATAAAACTACCAATGATATTCCTCACAGAATTTGAAAAGAAAATATATTTTAAAATTTGTATGGAACCAGAAAACCTACCAAATAGCCAAGGCAATCTTAAGAAAAAAAAAAAAAATCTGGAAGCATACCTTTCTCCAAACTATACTGCAGGGCAACCCCAACAGCTTCTTATGGATACAAAAAACGACAAATAGTCCAATGGAACTAAATAGAGAGAACAAAGTCAATAAAAGCAAGCAACAGGAAAAAAACTTCTTATTCAATAAATGGTGCTAGGATAACTGGCAAGCCATACGCAGAAGGCTGAAATTGAACCCCTTCCTTACACCATATACAAAATTCACCTCACGATTGATTACAGACTTAAATGTAAGACCTAAAGCTTTCTAGGGCATTTATAAATCCCAAAAGATAAACTAGGAAATACCATTCTGGAAATAGGCCTTGACAATGATTTTATGATAAAGAAACCAAAAGCAATTGCAATAAAAGCAAAAATTGACATATGGGACCTAATTAAACTAAAGAGCTTTTGTACTGCAAAGGAAACTATCAAAAGAGTAAACAGACAACCTATAGAATGACAGAAAAGTTTTGCAAACTTTGAATCCAGAAATGGTCTCCTATCCAGAATCTATACAGAACTTAAAAAAAAAAAAAAAATGAAAAAAAAAAAAACAAGCAAAAAACAACCCCACTGAAAAGTGGGCAAAGGACATGAACAGACTATTCAAAAGAAACATATACTCATCCAACAAGTGCATAAATAAATGCTCTACTTTAATTAATTATTAGAGAAATGCAAATCAAAACCATGAGATACTATCTCACACCGGTCAGAATGACTATTATTCAAAAGCCAAAAAACAGCTGCTGGCGAGGTTACAGAGAAAAAGGAAAGCTTACATTACACACTGCTAGTGGGAATATAGATTAGTTTAACCATGGTGAAAAGTGGTTTGGTGGTTTCTCAAAGAGCTACAACAAGAACTTCTATTTATCATATAACATTGCTGATTATATACCTGTAGGAAAATAAATATTTTTGTTAATATCAAGACATCGGCCCACATGTGTTCATCCTAGCACTATTCACAAGCAAATACATGGAATCAACCTAAATGCCCATCACTGTTACACTGGATAGAGAAAATGTGGTACATTTATACCATGGAATGCTACATGGCCATAAAAATAATGAGATCATGTCCTTTACAGCAATCATGATCCTAAGCAAATTAGTGCAGGAACAGAAAACCAAATAGTGAATGTTCTTACTTGTAAGTGAGAGCTAAATGTTGAGTACACATGAACACAAAGAAGGGAACAAGACACTGGGGCCTACTTGAGGGTAGATGGTGGGAAGAGGGTGAGAAACAAAAAACTACCTATCAAGTACTGTGCTTATTACCTAGATGATAAAACAATGTGTACACCAAGCCCCTATGACCTGCAATTTGGCTGTGTAACAAACATGTACCTATACCTCTGAACCCAAAGTAAAAGTATAAAAAATTCCCATATGGACAGAGTTTTTTCTTTGTGCATATCATTATTATGCTGTATTGTTATCAGATAATCTGATTTGTATCAGTTTTACTTATAAAAGTTTTGGAGTTTTCTAATATATTTGGTCAGCTTTTGTGAGTGCTTCATGTGTAGTTGAGAATAGGGTCTTTTATTACTATGTTGTAAAGTTTGTTTCTCTATGGAATATACTATTTAGACTCCTGTGTACTTACTAAACTTTTATCCACTTGGCCTCAATTAAATTGAAAATGATATTTTAAATATTTACTTTTAGCATTTTTCTTTTTTTTTTTTTTTTTTTTTTTTTGAGACAGAGTCTCACGCTGTGTCACCCAGGCTGGAGTGCAGTGGCGCGATCTCGGCTCACTGCAAGCTCCGCCTCTCAGGTTCACGCCATTCTCCTGCCTCAGCCTCCCGAGTAGCTGAGACTACAGGCGCCCACCACCACGCCCGGCTAGTTTTTTGTATTTTTAGTAGAGACGGGGTTTCACCATGTTAGCCAGGATGGTCTCGATCTCCTGACCTCGTGATCCACCCGCCTCGGCCTCCCAAAGTGCTGGGATTACAGGCTTGAGCCACCGCGCCCGGCCTACTTTTAGCATTTTTCTATTTCTTTATACATGTTCTATAGTTTCTGTACTACAAAAGTGGTTGCTGTGTTTTTGGTGCATAGACCTTCTGCTGTGTCTTCATTGTTAATCTTAACCTTCAGTATTTGAAATGTTCATACTAACACTTAATCCCTGTCGTCTGAATTCTATTTTGTCTAGTAAAATTTTTATCCCGGATTTTTTGTCTTCTCATTGTTTTAATAAATGTGTTGTCTATTCATATTTCCTTACACAATTCAAGCTTATTATTTTATTTTTATTTTGGCTTTTATAAAACTTGCAGTATTTCTTTCTGTGTATTTCCTTATTTCCTCTTAGTGTGTTGTTTATTTTTGTTTGTTTTCTTCTTATTTATTTATTTTTATTATACTTTAAGTTCTGAGATACATGTGCAGAGCGTGCAGGTTTGTTACATAGGTATGTATACATGTGCCATGGTGCTTTGCTACACCCATCAACCTATCATCTACATTAGGTATTACTCCTAATGCTATCCCTCCCCTAGCTCCCGATCCCCCAACAGGTCCCAGAATGTGATGTTCCCCTTACTGTGACCATGTGTTCTCATTGTTCAACTCTCTCTTATGAGTGAGAACATGCGATGTTTGGTTTCCTGTTCTTGTGTTTGTTTGCTGAGAATGATGGTTTCCAGCTACATCCATATCCCTGCAAAGGACATGATCTCATCCTTTTCCGTGACTGCATAGTATTCCATGGTGTATACGTGCCACATCTTCTTTATTCAGTCTATCACTGATGGGCATTTGGGTTGGTTCCAAGACTTTGCTATTGTGAACATACGTGTGCATGTGTCTTTACAGTAGAATGATTTGTAATTTTGGGGTATATATCCAATAATGGGATTGCTGGATCAAATGGCATTTCTAGTTCTAGATCCTGGAGGAATCACCACACTGTCTTCCACAATGGTTGAACTAATTTACACTCCCAGCAACAGTTTAAAAGCATTCCTATTTCTCCAGATCCTCTCTAGCATCTGTTGTTTCCTGACTTTTTGATGATCATCATTCTAACTGGCATGAGAGGGTGTCTCATTGTGGTTTTGATTTGCATTTCTCTAATGGCCAGTGATGATGAGCATTTTTTCATATGTTTGTTGGCTGCATAAATGTCTTCTTTTGAGAAGTGTCTGTCATATCCTTTGCCCACTTTTTGGTGTTTTTTTTTTTTTTTTTTTCCTGCAAATTTAAGTTCTTTGTAGATTCTGGATATTAGCCCTCTGTCAAATGGATAGATTGTGGTATATTGTTTTTTAAATTAGATGCTGAAATTAAAACTACAATGAGATATTACCTCACACCTGTTTATTATTACAAAACCAAAAGATAACTGTTATGAAGATGTGAAGAAAAGTGAACTCTTGAGCAGTGTTGGTGAGTACATAAATTGGTATGGCCATTATGGCAAACAGTGTGGAGGTTCCTAAGAAAATAAAATATAGAACTGCCATATTGTCTTATTCCATTTTGCATTGCTAGAAAGGGATACCTGAGATAGTAGAAAAATAAATAATTCTATCGTGAAGACACGGGCATGCATATTTAAGACTGCTATGTACTTACACAACTTTAATCCACTTGGCCTGAATTGGATTGAAAATGATATGTTAAATATCTGTTTTTCAGCGTTTTTCTAAAAAATGCTAGACCAAAGGACAGTAATTTATAGAAGAAAGAGATTTATTTGCTTTACAGTTCTTCAGACTGTATGAGCATTGGACCAGCATCTGCTTAGCCTCTTGTGAGACCTCAGGAAGCTTTTACTCATCACAGAAGGTGGAGAGGAAGCAGGTGTGCTCATGGTGAGAGAGGAAGCGAGAGAGAAAGGGGGAGGTACTAGCCTCCTTTAAACAACCCAGCTCTCTCTTGAACTAACAGAGTGAGAACTTACTCATTACTGTAAGGCAGGCACCAAGCCTTTCATGAAGTTTCCTCCCACATGACCCAAACACCTCCCACTAGGCCCCACCTCCAGCATTGGGGAATCACATTTCAACATGAGATTTGGTAGTGACATATCTAAATCACATCACATATGACCCAGAATCTTAGATCTGAGTGTATATTTGAAGGTTAAGAAAGCAGTATCTTCAACAGATATGTGCACTCCCACATTCACTGTAGCTTTACTCACAATAGCCAACACATGTGCCTGTCAGTGATGAATGAATAAAGAAAATGTGGTGTGTGTGTGTGTGTGTCTGTATGCACACAAAGTAGAATGTGATTCAACCAATACAAACAAACAAACAAAAAAAATGAAAGAAATCCTGCCATTTTACAACATAGAGAAACCTGGAGGGCATTATGTTTAGTGAAATAAGTCAGAGAAATATAAATACTGTGTGATCTGACATATGTGGAATCTAAAATTTGTCACACTTATAGAAACAGTAGAAGGTTGGTTGCTAGGAGCTGAGGAGTTGGAGGAAATGAGGAGTTTTGATCAAAGAGTATAATCTTTGAATTATAAGATGGGTAAGTTCTGGGGATTTAATGTACAACATGGTGACTATAGATAATAATAGAAATATTGTGTACATGCAGTTTGCTAAGAGATTAGATCTTCAATGTTTTTACCACAAACAAAAAAGTAACTATGTGAGGTGATGGATGTGTTAACTAATTCAATTGTGGCAGTCATTCCACCATATATTAGTGTATCAAATAATCACATTATACAACTTAAATATATACAACTTTGTTTGTCAATTATATCTCAATAAAGCAAAAGAAAGTTAGATATTGGGAAAACAGAGATAAATAAAACAGAAACTCATTTATTTATCCTAGAGATCTCATTTTTGCAACGGAGATATGTGTCAAGAAACAGTAATTACAATGTGGTTGAAGTAAGTACTTCATATGTGCACAGTGCTATGGCAATAAACAGGGGCAAAATAAATTCTAATTCAGTGTTAATATTTACCATCAATCACTTTTTAATCTCAAAAACAGGAAGACTATCAAAGATATTTTAGAGTAGTTAAGAAATATTAGGAATATAGACTTTCTTAGGAGATAAATGGTTTGTCTCACATCATCAAAGTTTGTTACGCACTTGTTGCCAAGAGACTTCCTAGTAAGTAATCAATCAATGACAGCTTGATTAACAAATTCCTGGAAATTTGAAGCTCATTTTAGAGAAATCTTGAGCCACTGTGCTGCATGCATTTTAATCATACTTGGCTAAAATATCTTAATGCGTGACTTTTTCTCAGTGGTTGAAGAACTGTCACAAGTCAGTATCTCAATGTACGTTTGATTTTCTATATGTCCACATCATTCCTGGATGGAGTAGAGATTCTGTCTTCATTCTAACAGCTGGGATATAGGTTTTGTTCTTGCAAGTCACATAGCAGGAAAGTGACTATTATTATTTTAGAAGATATTTTATCCTAATTTGCCTGAAAGAGTCTGTTTATTCATATTGTCCTGCTATGATTATTAGTAGGGTCCCCCTTTGCCTTAAAGTGTCCTGGTTTGAAAGACACATTGTAAGGTCGCTGTTGTTATTTACATTGAGCAATAGAATGGTTGCTACTTTATACTTAATGCAAATTTTTTCAATGAAAAACATCAATCAGATTTTGACTTTTATGTTTTTACCTCTAACTGTGAAATACAAAACTTAGTCTCCACAATAAAGAAATTTTAGGAATCGATATGGTGATGAAGGATTTTAGGGCTTCAGCAAAGCCGTGGCTCTCAGTTTTTCAGGGGCTTGTTCACTGGAGCTATTAGGGAAGAAGAGAAGTCCATGCCCTTTCCTCAATTTCTTTGCCATATCTTGACACAGATTCCAAAGCTAAAGCTTCCTTTAGTACTTTGTATTTTTCCTCTCCATCATTTCTCTGCATAGGCCTAGATTACAATTGCCAGTTGGAGGTCTTTATAGCTATTAAAGAATATCTGATAGAACATTTGACAGACCTATTTCCTCTCTCCTTGCTGCTGAAATACAAGTTTAAGAGGGAATACATTTTTATCCTACTAACTGAAATATCTATAGCAAATAGAACAGTGCCTGGCTCAAACATATTTGGTCGTGAGTGAAGAGGCATTTCTTAAATATTCATAATGTGTTCAGCCATATGCCAAGAAAAGTAAGGGGCATGTACAACATGAGATCTGGTCTCACTCATCAGAAGTCTTGTAGAGGACTAACAAATTAATGACATAAAGCTGTTGTAATAAGAGTAATATTATGTGTAATGTAGGCTAGTAGTGCTATGGAACTTCAAAGAAAAGAAACGTCTTTAAGGAAAGAATCAGGGAAGTTATGGAGAGTGTTGGCCTTAATCTTGACCTCCTGAGTGGATAGAAGAAAGAAAATATACACCAAATGAAAAGGAAAAAAAAATCAACAAATTCTTTCACATGAGCAAGCACAGGAAGTATGTAAAACATAATAAGTCGTCTCAAAGTGAGTAAAACAACACAAGAGGGAAAAACCAAACTTTTGGTAGGATTCCTCAGTTTAATGTGAAACTGAGTTGACTCAAACATGAGGTCAATAAAAAAGTGCTAATATGCATTGCAATAAATGAATTGATAAATAATATTTTTCTTATATAGTATTGTAAATAGTCTTAATATTTCAGTCTAACATCTCATATTTTATTCTTTTTCTTTAATCATTTAATTATCTGTTCTCCTAATGATGAACACAAATTGCCCCCAAACTTCCTACTGACACAAACAGTGGGTCAGCATCCACTTTTTTCAACCCCTCACTTTGTATGAACTTTGTAATACTTTTCTGGGATGTGTATTCAGGAGTAAGATCATTGGTTCATATATAGTGTTGCTGGAAATAGAGTATATATAGTTCATACCCTAGAGCTTCTGGAAATAGAGAACTTTCTGGATTGACCATACTCTCTAGATTGCCACATCCAAAACACAATTGACTCCCATCTCTTCACATTCTTTCTAATAGTATTATCCATCTTTTTGCACTTTTGCCTTTCTGATGGGTATAAACTCATATCTTCTCTTCTTGTTCTTCGAAGTAAATAATATATTTTTAAAAGATACATAATATGTTTTTTATGGAAAAAGTTTATCATATTAAACTATCATTTTTTATTTGCTACCAGTTTGACAGCACACCAACATTAATTTTCTTAGTTATTGTTGGTAATGTGAATAAAAAAAGGGTAATGTAATGTTTTAGCTCTGAAGTCACCCTGGTAGCATTGGAAATGTCTCATATCAGTAAGACAAACCACTTTAATTGAGCTAAGAAAAGGAGGCAATTTGATGTATAACTTTTTATATAAATAGTGACATCTATAACTGCCATTAAAATTTCCTAATATGTGAATAAGTTAAAGGTTATCATCTGCTGGAGATTTAATGGATTGCAGTAGAATTAAAGCAAGTGACCCTTGCAGGTTTTATAAATTTGATCGATCACAATGTAATTGTTAAGGCAGAATAGCAATTAATTTTCATTAAGGAGAGAGGTCATTAATACTTATTGTTAGGGAAAATGGCTAAGTTGTAATATAAGAGAGTTGATAGTTTTTTACAATTAAAAACTTTCACTTAATTTCCTGACTTCATGTGCAAGGGAAGCTACTGTAAAGTTATCAGCCTCTCTCCATGGAAAATTGATATAATGGCATATGAGTAAGGAAGTGAAAATAATTGTATGTATATATGTGTGTGTGTGAGAGAGAGAAAGAGAGATGATGGCAGAAATATAGCCTATACACAAGTATTTTAGAGTTAAAAAGGAGACTGATTTGACATAATTTGTTACATTAGCTTCACTTACAGGTCAACGTACTTGTACACAACTTTTCTTCAACCCACTTTTTATTTTTAAAATATATTAGTACATCATCTCTGGGCTTCCTAGGAAATGAAGAATTAGGAAGGAAAAATAGCTAAAACTGGCATAAATATGCAGGAGTTCAATGTTGTTACTCATATACATCTATTTAATTAGAAATAAAAAGTTACATACTTTTTTAATGTTTGTGACCTTCATTCCTAGACTAGTAGTTGTCAAAGTATAGTGAGTATGAAATATAGAAAAGCTAGTTAAGATAAAATTTGCTGAACTCCAGCCCTAGGATAATTATTCAGCAAGTTTGAGTCAGTGATTAGGATTGCATTTAAACTAGCATGGTAGGTGATTCAATGAATGTGTTTCTGGATATATCACTGCTCTAGATTTATTCGTATGTACTTTTTGTGTAAATAAAAAAATCTCATATTGAATACATGGTTTGTAGTCTGCTTTTTATCATTTAGCCACATATTGTGACTCTTTCCATATCAGTTAACATACTTATATAACATAATTATTCATGGAAATATATATTTCCAGTGGATAAATAGATGATACTTTAATTTTTGTAGTTGATAAATTAGGTCAATTCCTAGGCTTAAGGATTGACATATAATCTTACCATATAGTATGATATAATACTTTCTCTCCTAAAGCTCGGTGATCTCTAAAGAATTAATTATAACAAGTAAGTAAATAAATCCTATAATAAAATGAATAAATGCAATAATTAATCCCTATTTTTTAAAGCTTACACGATTTTCTCTCTTAAGAGTAATTAATAAATAGCATTTGCATTTTTGGCATAAAATAAGCAAAATACTCCTGTACTATTTAAGTATGCTAAAATGCAAAAGGATTGCATTATTAACTATATCCCGTATTTTAAATATTCCTTGGTTCTTCATTATACTCTCCTCAAGAGAGTTAGCTATAAATTGCTTCTCAACCTCTTTTCTTCTATCATTCAGAAAGTCTATAGGGGCAAATTTTTAATTTTTTATACATCAAATAAGTTTGAGCATCGGGATGAAAGGTAAATTTTTTGCTCATTTTTCAACATTATGTGCACTTTACTTACCATACTTTGATGATTATAAAATAGTTTTATGATATCAACATAATGCTCATTTAAAGAATGATTGAACAGAAGCATAAATCTTTGATAATAGTTATTATCAAATCACTAACTGACATAGTTAAAATTTTCATGAGTCAAGAATTTTCCAAAGTTTTTTTCAAGATGCTTTCATTTCCTGAATACTGGTTGACTATGTGAATTTTTAAAAAGTATAATGACTAGAAGTAAATATGAATCTGAATCTATGATGACAAACTTGGGGCACTTTATTATGCAGTTAGTTTACAAAGTGTGTTTACCTAAACATTTCCTACATGGTTAAAAAAAAAAAAAAAGGCTAAATTGAAAAGTACCATTGTGGACTAACATCAAATGATGAGTTTGATTAATTTTTAGGTATACTATTAATAAGATGAATTATCAACATTTTATTATAACAGATTATACAAATTGATATTAAAGTTGTGAGTATGTATTTTAGAAATGGACTTATTTTTGCTTGTAATGATTAAGAAATAACGTATTTTACCATACATATAATAAGGCTATACATACAATATGGGAAAATGAATATGAAGAGGAACTCAAACCTTCCTATTACTGAAGCTAATAAATTTCTTAGTATGGGTTTACAATAAAATTCTATCCTTCTAATAGCTAATCTATGGTAGAAAGTGTATATGGCTATTATTTAATGAGAGAAAACATTTTTACTAATTTAAAACATGTATTTAATGGGAAATTATTAATTTAATAAAAATATTTATCATATAAAATTATTAAATGGAGATTATGAAACATACCTATTAGTTTATATACAATCCTTTGCCAATTCTCTGGCTATAAATCCATTGAAAGTAGATAAATAGACTTATTTATCTATTTTGTATCACTGGTGCCTTAAGTGGTATCCGGTTTTTGTTAGCCATCCAATAATTGTTAGTTGAAATCAATCTTAGGAATGCTTTTAAAGCATATACAAAACACTGTTTTTATGGTTAGTATCTATATGGACTTTCAATAAAACCTGAGAACATAACACTAAAATGCATATTATAGAAGGTGTTTTATGTTGCAAGGAGAACTAATGACTTCCAGGTACATAGCTTTCATGTCATATAACTTGCTTGAGAAATAGAATTTAGAACACCTAGACAGATTAAATGATAGAATGCTCTAAATGTAATAACCTTTTAGATATTAATTATCTAAACTGAAGTTTTAACAGAGTCCTAATAACAAGCTGTGCAAGGTCAAACTACGTGATGAAAATATGAAGTGCAAATTATTGGCCATAATGTTTGAAGATAATCCATATGCTTTGTATATGAGAAAGTGAAAACAAAGCTAAATGTTTATAAAGAAAGTAAAGAAGGCAATGAAAGTGATTACAGGGTGTTTGTTTTGTTTTTGTTTTTGTTTTGTAGTTGGGGGAAAATCAAATTACGTTTATGAATGTGATCCAGATTTATCTCTGACACTTTGCCTAAGGCCAGTGAGTGCAACAAAAAGAGCAATGTAGACATAATTTCGGTCATAGTTGAAAGCATGATGGAATTTCAGGAACTTGGGTTCATCCATTGATGAGTCAGAGTAAAGAGACAGAAATCCAGCATTTCTATTTCCAGAAAAAGTAACTGGCCAAAGTCAAGCAGGGCTCTAAGGATTCAAACACTGGTGGTGTATCAGGAAAAGAGTCCAGGTCTGTAGGAAATGGGGTAGCAATGTAATCAGTGGTACAGTGGAACGAAAGCGTAAGCAGAAACTCAATCCTGGGAATTGGACAAGCGTAGAAAGGATTCAAAGTCTACTGAAGGGGCACCTTTAGGGCTAACTGAATTCTGAAAGGAATTAGAGTGGAGAAATTATAGAAATTGTGACAGAGGCAGGTGGATTCCAATAAGTCTGAGGCCATTGTAAAATATTTTGCTTTTGTCAGGGAATATAGAAGAAACTGGGAGTGTCTGAGCCTATAGTTGGGGACATCAGATGATATAGGTCTAGGAAGCCAGAGTAAAAGGTATAAGATAAAGAATACATTCATTGTCTATCTTATATTTAAAAATGCAAGAAATATTTTCCTGTTTTCTCATTTGATTATAAGAATACATCGGTTTCTATAATGGTCTTAGTTGAGCTACATTCTTTTTTAAGGCCTGATAGGCTTCCAGTTAACTGCATCCCAGTTAACTAGGTGATTTGACTTATCATGGTATAAATTAATATAGTCAATTTGAACTGTGAATTTATTATATTATGGAACTTCTGATATTATCACTGTAATATTATTTGCTGATTCATAGTTTTAAAATTGTGTTGCTGTTACTTAAGGAAGATAATTGACTTCCTTACAGAATGTAATGATTTGGTAAATGAAGTAATGTTTTTTGGGGAAAAATCTCCATAAATATGCATCAGAGACCAAAATATATAACGTATGAATCTTCCCTCTATTTCCTGTTACCCTAAGAATGGAAGGAAATATAAATAAGAAAGTAAAAGTATTTTTATTGGAAAATTAAAAGTACTAGAAAGGACTAAGGTATCAATGAGAGGTAAAGCAGAAGAAGATATTGGAAGAGGAATAAAGACCAGAACCTGATACTGTATGATTTGGTTAAGAAAGGCTTACTTAAGTTAAAGCAAAGTTGAGATAGATTTAAGAATTGCAGATGAATAAGAAAGCAATGGACGGAAAGAGAGGATTTATAGACTTGCTATAAGCTATTATTTGCACTCCTTTTGACATTCAGGAGAATCTGGAAGAAATTTAAATTACTGTTAACTTGCTCTTGGCTACAAAAGTGAAATAAATGCAGAGATTTATTCTCATTGAGCACATTTGATAAATCGAGTTACATTTTTCAAAAAATTATTTTCCTTTGCAAGTGTTACAGGTCATTTATTCTGATTATATAAAATTCATTGAGATATTTTAAAATACAGTCATGTGTCACTTAACAATAGGAATATGTTCTGAGAAATGCTCCTTTGACAATTTTGTTATTGTGCAAATATCATAGAGTGTATTTACACAATCCTAGATGTTATACCTACTATACACCCATGCTATATGGTACAGCCTATTGCTCTGAGGCTACAAATCTGCACAGTATGTTACTTTACTGATACTTTAGGCAATTGTAACACAGTGGTAATAATTTGTACACCTAAAATAGAAAAGCTACAGTGAAAATACAGTATAACCTATGGGAGTCCATCATATATGTGTCCTGTCGTTGGCCTCTGCATCACTATGAGGAGCATGACTGTACTTAAAGGGCAAAGCAAGACACACTCCTGTTTTACACATCTTGAAACTGAATTAGAAAGCTAGGAGATAATTCATCCTCTCTTTGATTTTAATGTTCTAAAAATGCTTAGATTTTGAAGAAGAATTAGGAATTATATTAATCTAGCTGAGCAGATTCAGAAAATTAGATCAGTATGGACAACTTAATCAATTTATCCATTGCTAAAAATAAATCAGTTCTGGTTTCATCTCCAAAACGTAAAAAGCTTCGAAGTGGTCACTCCCATCCTTACAACAAGAAAAAGCTAAACACACTGAAAATTAATGGTTCTTCTTGGACCTATAAGAGTACACAATTTGCGGGGCAAACTGCCACTCCAAAATCTGAAGAGATAGGTTAATACAGAGTCACAGCCAGGGTCTGCTTACTTGGAGCAGAAGCCATTGAAGTCACCACTGGTAGTAACGACATTCAAATTGCAATTTTGATCATTTCCTAAAAGCTGAGAGCGAATGAACTTGAGAGTGAGAAATATCTAGACCTGCAGTCTGAGAGTGGACAACATACTTTTCTAGATTTACCTTTAGGAATCCTACTGTTTTCTCATAGTGAAGAGCCACAAAAGATTCCCCTCTTGTCTCTGCCAAAAGAAGGGGAAGAGTAATCATTGTGAAATATGCCCAGAGCATTCTCTAATAAACAAGGTCTACTCTGCAGGAGACTTTACCAGAGATTTATCCCATATGGGGAAAGGACATTTCTCTACAGCCCTAGCTAGCTTTTCTGTTTCCCCCGAGGGAGTAGGTGAAGCTAGAAAGCACTTGTGAATGTCACAGTCCCATGACAGAGAGCAACTAAAAGACCGAGATATAATCATAACATTACAGGATATTTCCCTCTCCCATACCTTACCAGCACACCAACAGGACACTAGTGTAGTAACAGAGGAGTACAGCTGAAAGAGCTGCAAAATATAGACACTTACTGGGAAGTACTTAGGGAAGTCCAAAGACAAAACGAGAGACAGAAACAAGGACACTAGAGAGACTTGAAGTCTCTGGCATCTACAACTACAACAAACATCAAACACACCCTAAGTCTTAGCCAGATTAACAAAAACCTCATATTAAAGTCCAATTTACCCTAGTTCTTATTTGCCAATATATGCTGTAATGTTTTCAACAGCAAATTACAAGACAAGGGAAAAGACAAGGAGAACATAGTCTGAAGTAACAAAGTAAGCATCAAAACCAGATTCAGATGGATAGAGATGTTGGCGTCATCAGACCAAGAATTTTGAATAATATTGACTAATATTTTAAGGGTTTTCATGGAAAGAGTAGACATTATGCAAGAACACACAGGCAATATATGTACAGTGATGAAAATTCTAAAAATAAATCAAAGAAAATGCTAGATATCAAGATGCTGTAATAAAAACAAAAAATACCCTTGATGGGACCATGAGTAAACTCAGCATGCTGAGAAAAGAATGAGTGAACTTCAAGTTAGGTCAATAGGAACCTGCAAAACTGACATGCAAAGAGAACAATGTATGAAAAACAGGAAAGAATAGAGCATCCAAGAACTGTGGAATAATTTCAAAAGATGTAACATATGGATAACTGGGAATGTCAGAAGGAAAATACAGAAAGGAGCACAAGAAATAGCTGAAAAAATAATAGGAGAAAATTTCCAAATTTAATGGCATATACCAAACTCCAGATTCTGGAGCCCCAGAGAACACAAAGCAGGATTTAAAAAAATGTATCTATAGCAAGTCATACCATGTTCAAACTACAGAAAACTAAAACCAGAAAATCTTGAAAGAAGCCAGAGGAGTAAATCACCTTACTTATAGTAGGGGGAAAAAAAAAAAAAAAAAGATAATTACTGTGGACTTCTCTTCAGAAACCTTGCAAGCAAGAGGAGAGTGAGTGAAATATTTAAAGTGTTAAGAGAGAGAGAAAAAAAAAAAGAGCCTAGAATTATATGTTCAATAAAATTATGTTTTAAAAGTGAAAGAGATATAAAGACTTTCTCAGACTGAAACTTTGGGAATTTATCGCCAACAGACCTCCCTTAAATGAAACATGAAAAGAAGTTATTCAGGGAGAGATAAAATGTAGTAAGACAGAAATCCTAGGTAATAGAAGGAAGAGTATAAAACAAGGAATAAATAAAGTTAATTTTTTTATTATTAATCAGTTTAAGAGATAACTGTTAAAGTAATATTACCAACAATGTATTAGCTGTTATCACATGGATTAGTTGCAAGAATGATAACAGTGTTATAAGGGTCAAGAGGAAGGAACTGGGAATACTTAAAAAATGTACATGCACTACACTTGAAGTGGTACAGTGCTATCGCAAGAGAAATTTTTGAAAATGTGTATTACCTGCTTAGAAAAATCAGTTTCTTTTTTTAAACATAATTTATATGCTAAGAGAAGAGGTATAACTACATCACATAAAATGCTCAATCAAGGCTGGATACAGTGGCCCATGCCTGTAATCCTAGCACTTTGGGAGTCAGAGGTTGGCAGATCACTTGAGGCCAGGAGTTCAAGACCAGCCTTGTCAACGTGGCAAACCCCTATCTCTAATAAAAGTACAAAAATTAGCTGGGCATGGTGGTGTGCACCTGTAATCCCAGCTACTTGGGTGTTTGAGGCATGAGAATTGCATGAACCCGAGAGGCGGAGGCTGCAGTGAGCCAAAATCATGCCACCACATTCCAGCCTTGGTGACAGAGCAAGACACTGTCCCCACCCCATCCTCCAAAATGCTCAATTATTGCAGTGTTATTCACAATAGCAAATACATGCAATCAATGTAGGTACCCATCAATGGTGGATTGGATAAAGAAAATGTGTTACACATACACCGTGGAATACTATGCGGTCACTAGTGAATTAATGCAGAAACAGAAAACCAAATATTGCCTGTTATCCCTTATAAGTGGAAGGTAAATCTGGGGTACACATGGGCATGAAGATAGACATAAAGATAGAAACAATAGACACTGGGGACTCTGAAAGTAGGGAGGTAGGGTGTGGAGCAAGGACTGAAAATCTTCCCATTGGAACTATGTTCACTATCTGGGTGACAGGATCAACAGAAGCCCAATCTCAGCATCACACAATATACTCTTGTAATAAACCTACACATGTAACCCTGAATCTAAAATGAATATAGAATTTTAAAAAATTAAAAATAAAACCAGAGAAGAGGGAAAATAAGGCAAAAACTTTAAAAATGCAATGAATACATAGAAAATAGTTGCAAACACAGTGGACATTAATCCAGCTCTATCAATGATACTTTAAATGTGAATAGTCTAAATATATCAATTGATTATAGATTTGTCAGAGTAGGTTTTTCAAAAGGCCAACTATCTATTTTTACATGAGACTCACTTTAAATATAATGACTCAGGTAACCAGAAAATAAAAAGATGTAGAGATATACCATGATAAACGTAAGTCAAAGAAAAACTGGATTAATTGTATTAATTTCAGACAAAGCTGCCTTCTTATCAAATTAAAGCAACAGCCAGATACCAATACACAGCTACTAGAATGACTAAAATACAAAAAGCTGACAAATTAAATTCTGGGGAGGATTCAGAGGAATAAGAACTTTCACTGCTAGTGGGAATACAAAATGGCTCAGCCACTTTGGAAGACAGTTTGGCAGTTTCTTACAAAGCTAAACATGCTCTTACCATATGATACAGTAATTGCACTCCTTGGTATGTACCCAAATGAACTGAAAACTCAACTCCACACAAAACCTGTGCATGAATATTTATAGCAGAATTATTCATAATCACCAAAAAACTGGAAGCAACCAAGATGTCCTTCAATGTAGGTGAATGTAAAAGCAAACTGTTGTATATCCATATGACGGAATATTATTGAGATGTAGTATTACACACTTTTTGTAGATTGTATTACTTAATTCTGTATGGTTGTTATTTTATTAGTTATATTAAACACGTTTTTCTTTAGTCTGCTGCTTTCTAAAACTTGTCATAAACTCATAAAGCCAGTACACCCATATTAGGAATGAATATTAAGCTTCAAAAGTAAGAGGTCTACTGGCCTCTGTGACCAGTGATGATGTAACTGTTTTTAGAATGAGAATGGTAAAAATTATCATGGTGAAGATATGAATTTAACATCACAATTGTGTTTATTTTAACAAAATTCAAAACCAAGAACCAAACAGTTGATGAGGACTAGATTCCATGCTATGTACCTTGCATGTTTGATTTAGATTTAAATGTACTGTAACTATAATCCATTGTGCAAAATAATGGTAGTACTTGCTATCAATGGGCTTAAAGTGTGTTTATTGTAATTCATTTACTTTTTCCCCGTTTCTTGATGTGAACACTTAATGAAATATTTGTTTTTAACTTCATTCATTATGTTATTTGAAAGTGTTCAGATTTATTATTTTGTGTGTTTTGTACTTATTTTACTGACACATTTGTCTACATAAGTTGTTGATGTTCTGTATAGAAATCCATTCAAGTTATTTATTTTGTTGCATTTGACAATGTTTTACTGATGTATTTGCTTTTCCTTTCTGTCTCATTTTGATTTTAATATTTATCTTACAATTTGGGTTTCTTTTTGTTGTCAGTATTTACTATAAATGTACCAATAAATGTTTTACAGTACTAGAGATGACTTCAGTTTTGAGCATATTTGTGAATTTTTAAATGTGTTGCACACCGTGTTAATAATCATATATTAATTTACCTATCTTTATGTATATGATATCTTTTTTCAGGATTATTAGATTATATTACAAATCTAGAAGTTATTTTTCTATCAAAGAAATGTAGCATATAATTCATTAACACAAGGGAAATAATATTTTATATTTTTTAAAAGTTCAAAATTACTGTCAATAATTGTGTAATGAAACGATCTCTACTACGCCCCAAATTTGCTTAAAAATAAAATTTATTTATATCGTATATGCTTTATGTAAATGAAAATATGATAAGCTATGAAACTTGCTTATAGGTACCAATAATTTATTCATTTTCATTTATTATTTTAATTACATAATATACTTCTATTTTGTTCTCTATATAGCTCTATCGTATGGTTGTGCTACAGTGATCTACGTTGACTACTTTTTCGGAAAAAACAATTTAATCACAGCACTATATGCCCGAGTTCAGTTTATGTAAATGTTCACAAGGCTTTTATAAAAGAGGACACAATAAATCATTAGCCTTCTATTCAAAGATAAGCCTCTGAGGAACACTGGAATTAGGTTAATGTGAAGGTGGTAGAATACACACACTTCCTCTCTCTTTAGACTCCTGTGCTAGACACACAAATAGCCCTAGGAAATACATTCAGAATACCCCACTGTATTTTATTACATTAGTTTTGTAAGTGTGTCTTTTCCCAGACTTTTAAATAAATAACAACAGCAAATCTTATATTAGTTCATACATTTTGATTCTAAATGTTTGTGGTTTCTAAAGAAAGCTAAAGATGAAAGTTGACAGTTTCATGCTAAGTGTCCTATGGTATCCATTATTTGCACGGTAGTACATCATTTTAATCAAAAGTAGCTGTGGAAGCTGATGTGTATACATTTTTGACCAAAAAATATCTTTTCTATTAAAATAAATTATTTTCATTTTTGCAAGATGACCTCCTGCCATAACTCATATTTTATACAATTAAAGAGCAAGACAAAGGGACAGTGTTTATTTTCTAGCTGGAAAACTTGCTAACTAATGCAATTATTTTATATTTTTCCCATTAATTTCACATATTTGATTTCCAGTTAATTTCCTACATGTAACTCTTTCTACTAAACCCAAACCAGTCAGACATTTTAAATCTTATTAAGGACAACTTTCTTTTCTTACAACTTTTTCACATATGTACAAATAATTCTTCTTAGAGAATCGAAGTTACTTTCACTTTTTGAATATCCAAATTAGTAGTTTTCTCTGTGAAGCTACCCACTCTACCGATGATGTCACATAATAACACTTAGGAATCAAAAGTTGTGTAAATATAAGGTAGTATATAGAATAACAAATTTAAATAATATATAATATCACATTGTCTTAAAGACCTATATGTAATTATATTTTGGCTTAGTTACCATTTATTCCAATTTATTCCAAGTTTATTTTTACCATTTAATTTTTTTAGAACCTTGGTTCATATTATTAAAATGGTGATCATATTATTTAAATGGTAAATTGCATATACTATTAATATATTATTATATATCAAGGATCAGAAAATGTTTCTGTAATGGGCCGGGACATAAATATTATAGGTTTTCCAGGCCATATAGTCATTATGGAAATTACTTAATTTTGTCATTGTAGCACAGAAGCAGCCATGGACAATGAGCAAATGAGTGTGGCTGTGTTCCAATAAAACATTATTTACAGATATTGAAATTCAAATTTCATATAACTTTCACATCAGGAAATATTGTTCTTATTAATTTTTTTAGTCATTTAAAAATATTAAAACCATTCTTATCCCCCAAGCTGTACAAAAATAGGTGGAAAGATAGATTTTAATTATAGGCTGTATTTTGTCAATTTTTGTTATATATTAATAATAAGTAAATGTGAAACTATGCCTTTAAAGAAAAAAAAACTTACAAAGTTATTCTTGTTACTGAATTTTAGCCATGAATAACTTGTAAAAATATGTAGCAGTCCCTGTTAAAGAGAAAATTACCTCAGACTCTAATCAAGAGATTTAAGAGAAATAACATTATACTGCGAATAACTAATTCATTAGAACAATTCAGACTTGGATTCAAGGCAAACCTAGTTTTGCATTAGCTTCAAAAGTTACATTACTGCTCTGATCTTCAGTTTTCTTGTGTAAAAGATTAAGACAGCATTTCTAAAAGGCAAGACAATTTTGATTGAAAATATATAGACATTCAAAATGACTGTCATAATTATTTAGTATGCTTTTACAAAATAAATCTGTTAGAAGGCAAATTTTTATTTATAGACATGATTTATAGAAAATAACTGACCATACTCTGCTGAGGAGATAATTTTACTTTATTAATTTTGATTTCACATCTTTGGATGTTGTTAATCTATTGGTACAAATAATCTGGAGGAATATAACGATTAATAACCTGTTGGGCACGGGTGTTCCATATTGTGAGAGATCAACACTGAGACAAAGGATTTTTCAGCAAGGCTAGTTCACTTTCTCTAGAAAGGGTGCACTCATCAGCTGTCTAGCAATGAGAACACACCAAACAAAGGAAACAAGGACATTTATAACTTTTACATCCTGACACAATCCTCTATGGCTGTGTCCCATTCCCATTGGCTGGGATGGGACCTCACACTCTAAACTTAACTCAATTGGCTAAAAATCTTAAGCTTTCCTAAATAGGGAGAAGGGAAAAGAGGATAAAGAAAAGAGGAAATTAGTGATAAGAGGTCAGAGGGGTTCCCAAATAAGCAATGTCATGCATCCGGATCTGGGACTCGGTTAGCCTTATCTGAACTGGTTGGAACATGTTGGAGCCATCTTAGAATATGTACATTCAAACATTTAACCAGGGAATGATATACCTTTTATGGATTTAGGAAACTTTGAAGAAAAACTTGTCTATTCCCTACATAACCTGATTATAAAAAAAGTTAATATCCCACTAGTAGTATGCCTATACCCTGTTAATCATCTGAATATTGCAAATTGTTTCCATTTGCATATAATTGATATCTGAATCGATACAATTTATATCTACAAGTTTGAAGTTAGGTATTCATGGCCTTATTTAATTATGATTAAATGTTAAAACATTTTTCAACATCTCATTCTAATTTGGGCCTTCCATGAAATACTATAGTGATGCTAATGTGCGTTTCTGTGATAACTCACAAGGTAGTAAAGCTGAAATGTGGCCTAGCTGGTTAGAATATATTAACCTTCCAAAATGTGTTAAAAATCATAATAATTTGGGAGGTACACTTTAATATCAGTTTTTATTATCTTTCGAAGTTTATTGGTAAGACACATTTCTGATTCAATAACATTCACATTCCCAAGTTATGAGTTGTTTCAAGAGTTAAGTACAGTCCTTAAGGACATACTCTATTCATCACTGGTAAACCTGAGCTCAATCTCAAGTATAAAATAAGTATAACTTCATATTAAATTATTGTTTGCATCTCCAAATCCCTATAGAATTTAGCAGTATCAATATCTTTATTCCAATATTCTTTGGAACACATGTTTTAGTAATGTACTTATTTAATCTGGGAACTGGTTTTAGTAATCTTCATTATATTGTGTTTCAACTGAGTTATATTTTCAGAATAGTTATTATACCAGTGGTATGTGGAACAACAACTACATCTTCATATTTTTCTAGAGAGCAATACACATTTATAGATACTGCAGTAATTGTTTGGCCTGGAAATGGCAATGTGAATGCTTGAGTGTAGAACACTGAAGCTTAGAACACCAGAATAGAATTCAGCTATCAACTGTCCACTGTAAATTTTGTTTACTCTGGATAACTTATTCTGTTTTTAAAATAAAAAGATCAAAACAATTTCCTAGGCAATCAAGTATTTTTTTCCTAAACAGCTTTTTGATGAGTTAAGTGTAAACAAATCAGAACCATATGGAAAGAATTTTCTCTACAACACACATTGCTTTAATGGGAAAAGTGTTTATGAGGATGCATTTTGGTTTTTAAAAATTTGAAAAATATTTTGAGAAATAGTTTAACAATCCCAAATGTGGTTTGTTCATCTGTTCCTGGTACAATACACATCAAAAGAAAGTCTTGGAAGTGAAAACAACTCTAGGGCAAAGTTAATCTGGGTGATAATCTTAAATATGATGTTTATCAAGGCCTTCTTAATGTCTCAGGGAACTGGGCAGTGTCTCAGGAAAGTGGGCAAGGTAGAAAAAGAATTGATTTTGGCAGTTTGAAAAAGAAATTGGAATTTGTGATTATCATACAAACTTTCATTAACATCAAAGCAGAGCTCAGTCTCCTTTCCATCAATCCAATCTAAAATTAGGTTCTATTTTCCTGGAGACCTTGAGGGGCCCAATAAATAGCACCCTTATTCTCCTTGTGCACTATTGGTTGGAATGTAAATTACTGCAGCCACTATGGGAAACAGTATGGGGGTCCCTCAAGAAATTAAAATAATAAAACAACCATATGATCCAGCATTCCCACTTTTGGGTTACCTAATTTCTGAAACAATTGAGAAAATAACAAGAGTCAAGAGATGGAAAACCTAAATGACAAGAATGTTCCCAGAAAGATATACCTAGGTATCAGAATGGGCTTACTACCCTCCAGCCCCCTTCAATGGAGGCCATCTGCTATGACTGAATAGTATGCCCCACCACCCAAACTCATATGTTGAAGCCCTAATCCCCAATATGATGGTATTTGGAGATGGGGCCTTTGGGAGATAATTAGGTTTAGATCAGGCCACAAGGTTGGAGACCTCATAAAGGAACTAGTAGCGCCCTTGTAAGAAGAAGCACGCTCTCTCTCTGCCATGTGAGGACACTGTGAGAAGGCAGCTTTCTATAGGCCAGGAAAAGATCCCTCGCCAAACCAGACCATGCTGGCACCCTGATCTCTGACTTTTAGCATCCAGAACTTGGAAAAATAGGTCTCTGTTGTTTAAATCACCCAGTCTATGACATTTTGTTATGGCAGACAGAGCTGACTATTACACCATGAAATGACCTATCTGAGGGAAACTAAGTTTACAGAGAGGGAAAACTTATTTAATCTCTCCCTCTACTTAGGTAGAAGGGAAGGCAAAATGACCAAATATGCTTTTCACAGAATTTTTGACAAACTCGTTTCACTAAAGGTAAGCTTGACCAAAGGCTGTGTATTAGGTTGTTAGTGCCTCTGTCAGAAGTACCACACACTGGGTGACATAAACAGCAGAATTTATTTGTTCATATTTCTGGATGTTAGAAGTCCCAGCTCAGTGTGATAGCAGAGTTGGTTCCTTCTAAAGCACATGGAGGAGGACTCTGTACCAGTTCTCTCTGTTTGGCTTATAGATAGCACTTTTCTACCTTGTCTTCACATCCTCTTCCCTCTGTACATGTATATGTCCAAATTTCCTCTTCTTATAAAGATGCCAGTCAGTTTAGATTAGGATCAACCTTAATGACCTCATTTTAACCTAATCATACCTGTAAAGACCCTCTATGGTCATAGTCAGAGGTGTTGGGGGTTATAAATATAAATTCTGGGGTGAACGTAATTCAGTACTTAAGCTGAAACCCACAAATTAGGGTCTCATTTTATATACATTGGAATTATTTTAGTAGCAACTTAGGCTGTCTCTAACTCAAGCAAGTGTAGTTCCTTTAGGTAGTCAGAAATTATATTTGTTCAACTCCAAATCTCTTTTGAGCTTTACTATTTAAGAGTCAAAAATTTGATAGGACATACAAGATTATCACAGTACTGACCCCCGCTTACTGAGGTTAGATTTGTCAATGCTTATACGAATAGCAGTTACAGCTGGTCAACTTATGTTCTGTTTCTAAAAGCATTGCCACAGATCATAATAAAAGTTACATGGACTTTGAATGAAGCAGTGTAGATATGGGGCACATTCTTATGTTTAGTCTTACCAGGCTGTTCGACTGTTTATGACAGTTGTCCAAAATCCACTGAGAACTAAGGTTGAATTGAGAAAAACTTGGCACCATTCGTTTTCTCTCTTTGGAGAAAATATCAATTTATGCACGCCTATACTTTTATCTCTCAGAGAATAGCATTTGATGTGTTCTTATGCAGCTTCACAATTTACAGTAGAGGCAGCCACAGTCAGGGGGCCTTATTTGTGGTTTCTTTCTCTCACCTCCACAATATTCAAAATATTTTAATTACGATTTCCCCTTTGGAACAAATAATTTAAACATAGACCCTCCTTCGTGCTCTGTAGTGCATACTAAATTCAATTACCTTGCAAATTTAAAAGCAGCAAATAATGCTTTGCTTGCTAACACCTAAAAGGCCTTTATAGATCGATCCTCTTTTCTCCATAATTGAATCCTTGCCTCAGCTGCATCTGGTTGTGGTCTCTCGGGGTGTGCTGCAGCCTCCTGCTGGCACATATGCTAAGTATTTTTCAAGGTCAAGATGTGGTCTTCCGTACCCAGAGCTTGCCTGCACCTGTTAAATAAAATGACCTATTTGGTTTCTTGTACCCATTTTACGTGGAAATAAATACTTTAATAATTTTTTTTTTGTATTCAAAAAGGTCCGTCTTCAATCTTAGTACTTTTCATTTAGTAACTGTCAATCAATTTATTGTAATTGCTGTAAGCTCATCTATTGGATAGACTTGTGTCTAACTCAAAAATTAGAAAACGTATTTCAAGAGCTCTTTGAAGATTGTGTTTTATGATCTGAACTTGGTTTGTGATGAGCTGTATTATGATCAACAAAATGTACAGATTTATAATAAATCAATTATGTTAAAAACTATTCTAAAATTAATCAAGAGAGATTTCTGGGGACATCTTTTGGGACACCTTCTGCTTCCCCTCTACTGCTAACTCCAATCTATGTGCTTCTTTATAGCCAAGCAGCTGCTAGAGCTGTCAGGCTGTGGAGTGGGAGTGAAGCCTTTGGCTTACTTGAAGTCCTGGGGGGCTATTCAAGAGTCTAGACACCAGCATTGAACAGCCCTGAGGTAAGGATCAGAATGTGGTAGGTTCATGGGTGCTGATGGGTTAGACCCACATAAGTCTCTTATGAGTTTAAAAGTGGTCTCCCTGATACCCATGAAGCTTGATGGATGTGCCAAGTCCTCTTTACTTATGAGAACTAGGAAGAGGTAAAAAGATAAGGAGCAGGAAGCCTTCTTCTTGGTGTTCCTGCAGGAGGCTGGAGGTCTCTGATGCTACAGCATCTTCCCTTAGGACACAGACCATTTATCTTCCAAACATTTGCGGTTATGGAACTTCCAAAGCAGAATAAGATTCAACAAACAGAGAAAGAAATCTTTAAAGGAGCTCTGCAGCTCTAAAAACTGAATATCAACCAGATGACACACATTAGCTTGCTGGATCTATGAGCGATAGCAAAGAATTTGAGTGGCTAAGGAATTGACCTCAGACCAATTCCTTATTCTCATGCTCTTCTCTATATTTCTGGAACATTTCATTACAGGTTTCAGGGTTCTACACTCAAGTATTCACATTGCCATTTCTAGGTCAAACAATTACTAAAGTATTTATAAATATGTATGTTGTCTAGAAAAATCTGAAAATGTAGTTGTTCCAATTAACGCTCCGGTATAATAGCCCTATGCTAAAAATACATCTTGTTTAAATGCACCATTATGAAAATTACTAACACCAGGCCATGGATTAGATAAATACATTATAAAGCATGTATCTCAATGAATATTAGAATGAAAGTATTGCATGACTAAATTTTCTAAAGATTTAGAGGTAGACATATAGCAATTTCATCTAAAATTGCAGTTACTTCATATTTAATTGAGATTGCACTCAGGTTTACTAGTGAATTGCGTATCTCCTTAAGGACTTTATTTAGCTCCTGTGAAAAACACAAAACTTAAGAATGTAAATGTTATTAAATAAATAATGTAGCCCTCTAAGTCAGCATAATATATTTATTATATTGGATAATGTTGCACATTTTTATAACTTTTGTCTCCTAAATATTTCATGATATCAGTACTAAATAATTAACAAACAAAATTAAATAGAGATATATGAAAAGGTCAATTTTCATCCTGCAACTATAGACTTTATGTTTGTAGATATTTATAAGAATAATAATGCATCTGATAGTAAATAAAACTAATTGTTAAAATGTTGATTAAAGTTTTTAAAATTAGAGGCTACACTTTGTATTTATATTAAACATACTAGCAATAAAACACCAAAAATATTAATTATATGGAACTTACAAATGCACTTCTACATACCTCTTAGATTTAATAGGTTAAAGGAAATTAGTGGTGATGAGGTGCTTTCTATTTCTGTATTTTCTTTTAACCTGGGCTATTTATAAGCAGCTGTAAATTAAAAATATTTCATCCTCTTAATTGGTTTTGTGCTGATATATAGATACATTTTTTAGATCAATTTTAATGTGTCCCAATGAGACTAAGTCATTTCCTCTACATGGAATAATAGAACAAGAAGATAAAAGGGGACATTATCAGAATGGGTTAGGATAAGACAAAGACAGTCATGCCTTTTAAGGAAATAAGAGTTTGAATTTTTAGCCTCTTCTTTAATCAATACATCAAATAGAGAGTTTACTTCTTGAACGAAATCTTATTGACTACTCACTAGAAAAGTTACTTCTTTCAAATCTGAAAGTTCTACTTTGTACTGAAGCTGCATTTGTCTGAGCTGGCATTTATTAATACATGTTTTGAGTTGGCTTTCTTGAGATGGGATGTAATTCACCCTGACATACCTCCCTTTATTGAGGATCAATAGATAAAATATAAAATAATTCCATATAGTAGGAATCAATGAAAATGAAAAGCTTCACATTTCATTAAGAACATTATTATTTTGATTTTGCACCTGGAGTTCTAGTTAAAATAATTTTTTGAGAGTTTAAACTTCTTTGCTCACTAAAGACAAGCCATGTAACATATGAGATTATAGAACTATATATATACAGAGAGTTATTTTCTCTTTAAAGCTAAAAGTGGTACAATTTGATTCAATCTGGTGTAATTGATTTGATTTGCTTTAAAAAGTATCTGTTGTGCAGGTGTTCTAGATAATTTTTCAGCAGTGACAATTCACAACTATTAAAGTATTATGACTTTATAGAAAATGATAAAACTGGAAAAACTGCTCATTATTTGAGCTGACACTTTAACCTTTACTATCATTCTTGCTTGCCATACTGACAGCTTTTAATTGTATTGTGCAAAGAGGACAAAAAAGGCAGATGTATATCTTGCTATTTGTGTTTTTATTTGTTCTCTAGAAAAATCTCACTTGTATTTACACCAGTGTAAAATTTTGTCATATGGACTTTCATTATTTCGAAAGACATGGAATTTATATTTTAAAATTCTCATCACTCTATTATTTAATTTTTAATCATTTCACAGCAAATTATCCTTGATAGAGTTGTAAAATTTTTAAAAAGTTTTTATTTTTTAAATTAATTTATTATTTTTAGGTGAAAAATAAAAATTGTATATATGTACAAGATGAACTCTTGAAATATATTTTCATTGTAGAATGGTTAAATTGAAGTAATTAATACATGTATTACTTCAAATACTTATTTCTTTGTGGTGAGAATACTTAAAATCTCCTCTCTTGGCAATTTTAAAGAAAATACATTATTAACTAGAATTACCATATTGTACAGTACATCTCTTAAAATTATTCCTCCTGCCTAACTAAAACTTTTCATACCTTTTGACTAACATCTCCTCAATCATCCCTGTTCCTCCCCATCCCCTGCTAACCACCATTCTACTCTCACATCTCCGAGTTCAGCTTCTTTAGATTCTACATATGTGAGATCATGCAGGGTTCATGTTTCTGTGCCTTGCTTATTTCATTTAATATGAAGTCCTCCAGGATAGTTGATATTGTCACATATGACAGGATTTTTTTCTTTTCTAGGACTGAAGAGTATTCTACTGTGTGTGTGTGCGTATATACAGTAGAATATATACATATTTTCTAGAATATATATCTCTATACATAGATATATATTTACCACATTTCTTTATTCATGCATTGACGGACATGTAGGTTGATTCTACATCTTGACTATTGTCAGTAACACTGTAATGATCATGGGAGTTCAGATATCTCTTCAAAATACCAATTTCATTTCCTTTTAATATATACCCAATAGTGAGATGGATGGTTGTTCTATTTTTAAGCTTTGGAGGAACGTTCATATTGATTTCCATAACGCCTGTACTAATTTACATTCCCACAAACCATGTGAAAGGAATCCCTTTTCTCCACATTCCCATCAATACTTATCTTTCATATTTTTAATAAGACTAATCCTAACAGGTATGAGGTAATATTCCATTGTGTTTTCAATCTGCATTTATCTGATGATTAGTGATGTTGAGCATTTATTCACATACCTGTTGGGCACTGTTGTGTTTTCCTCTGAGAAATGTCTATGCAGGTGTTTTTCTCATTGGGTTATGAATTGTGTTATTTGTTTTCTTGTCATTGAGTTGTTTGCATTTATTATAGATTTGGGATATTAATCTCTTATCAGATGAATAATTTGTATATATTTTCTCCCATTTCACAGGTTGTCCCTTCACTCTGTTGTGTCTCATTTATAGATTTGTGTATGCTGAACTATCCTTGCATTCCTAACATAAATTCCAATTGTTGACGGAGAATGATTCTTTAAATTTTCTGTTGAATTAGAGTTGCCAGCGTTTTGTGGAGGATTTTTTGCCTCTATATTGATCAGGGATATTGGCCTATAATTTTCTTTTATTTTCTCTTTTCTTTTCTTCTCTTTCTTTCTTTCTTTCTTTCTTTCTTTCTTTCTTTCTTTCTTTCTTTCTTTTTTTCTTTCTTTCTTTCTTTTTTTTTTTTTTTTTTCCCTTCCAGACGGAGTCTTGCTCTGCTGCCCAGGCTGAAGTGCAGTGGCGCTATCTCGGCTCACTGCAAGCTCTGACTCCCGGGTTCACACCATTCTCCCGCCTCAGCCTCCCTAGTAGCTGTGACTACAGGAGCCCGCCATTACGTCTGCCTAATTTTTTTGTATTTTTAGTAGAGACGGGGTTTTGCCCTGTTAGCCAAGGTGGTCCCGATCTCCTGACCCCGTGATCCACCCGCCTCAGTGTCCTTGTCTAGTTTTCTCATTAGGGTAGTGTAAAAGTAGCTTGGAAGTTTTCCCTGATCTTTAATTTTTCGCAAACGCTTGAGAAGAATTGGAATTATTTTTTCTTCAAATGTTTGACAAAAATCAGTAGTGAAGCCCCCAGGTCCTGGCCTTTTCTTTGATCAGAGAGTTTTTATAACTGTTTCAATTGCCTTATTCTTTATTGGCTTATTCAGATTATTTATTTCTTTATGATTTCATCTTGGTAGGTTGCATGTGTCTAGAAACTTATCCATTTCTTTTAGGTTATCCAATTAGTTGGCATACTGTTGTTCATAATAGTCTCTTATTATCTCTTATATTAATGTGGTGTCAGCTGTAATGTCTCTGCTTTAATTTATTATTTTATTTATTTGAGTCTTCTCTTTTTTTTCCTTAGTCTAGCTAAAGGTTTGTCTTAGTTTTTTTGATTATTTTCTATTTCATTTATTTCTGTTCTGATCTTTATTATTTTTTCCCCTCCACTAACATTGGACTTTGTTTTCTTTTCTAGTTTCTTGAGGTACAATATTATTTATTTAACATTTTATTCTTTTTTGTTATATGCATTTATTGCTTTAAACTTCCCTTTTAGAGATGTCTTTTCTGCATTCTATAAACTTCTGTATATTTTCCTTTCATTTTTGCTTCTCAGGAATTTTTTAACTTCCCTATTATTTTTTTCTTTGACCCATGGATTATTTATGTTGTTTAATTTCAATGTGAATTTTCTAAAATTTCTTCTGTTACTGATTTCTAGTTTTGTTCTATTGTGGTAAGAAAAGTCACGCAATATTATTCAATTTTCTTAAAATTTTGAGGTGTTTTTTTTTTTTTTTTTTGTAGACTGACATATAATCTATCCTGGAGAATGTTTCATGTGTGCTTGAGAAGAATGCATGTTTTACCGCTATAGCGTGAAGTATTCTGTATACGTCTGTGAGGTCCACTTGAACTAAAGCATAGTTTAAGTCCAATGTTTCCTGATTGATTTTCTGTTTGGATGATCTGTTCATTGCTGAAAGCAGGTTATTGAAGTCCCTGACTATTGTTACATGACAGTCTATCTCTCCACATCTATTAATATTTTCTTTATATATTTACATGCTCTGATAATTGGGTGCGTATATATATTTATAATTGTTATATCATTGTGCTAAACTGACCCCTTTATCATTATACAATAACTTTCTGTATCTCTCTTTTTTTTTTCCTTTTTTGTTACTGTTTTTAACTTCAAGCTTATTTCATCTGGCATAAGCATGAGTACTGCTGCTCTCTTTTTGTTTCTGTTTGCATGGGAAATCGTTTTCCATTCTTTGCCTTTTAGTCCATATTTGCTCTTGAAGATGAAGTGAGTCTCAACTTATTGTTGAGTCTTTTTATATATATATATATATTCAGCAATGCTATATTTTTATGGAAAATTTAATCAATGTATTTTCAAGGTAATTATTAAGTAAGACCTTACTACTGTCATTTTGTTAATTAATTTCTGATAGTTTTATAGGTTCTTTTCTCTTTTTTAGAAATATTGCTATCTTCCTTTGTGATTAGATTATTTTCTTCAGTGGTGTCTTTTGAATTCTTAATTTTAACTGCTGTGTATCTACTATAGGTTTTTGCCTTGGGATTACCATGAGGCTTAGATAAGACACCTTACAGTTGTAACAGGATATATTAAGCCAATAACAACTTAATTTTTATCACATACAATAGCTCTATACTTTTACTCCATCCCCCATTATATGATTTGATGTCATAATTTACATCTTATTATACTGTGTGTCCCTTAACAAATATTGTAGCTATTATTACTTTTAATAGTTTTGTCTTTTAACCTTCATATTAAAAATTTAAGTGATTTACATACCATCATTACAGCACTGGATTATTCTGAATTCATTATTTGACTGTGTACTTACTTTTACTGGTGAGTTTTAAACTTTCACATGTTTTTCTGTTATTAGAGTCTTTTTCTTTAATCTGAAGAATTCCCTTTAGCATTTCTTGTAAGACAGATCTAATCATGATGAACACTCAGATTTTGTTCCTCTGGAAAAGTCTTTATTTCTTCTTCATTTCTGAAGGACAGCTTTTGCCACGTACTCTTTATTATCAGTATCTTTCTTCAGTACTTTGAGTATGTCATGCCACTCTCTTCTGGTCTGTGGGGTTTTTGCTGAGGAACAAGCTGACAGTCTTACTGAAAGTCCCTTATAGCTGAATTAGTTATTTTCTCTTTATACTTCCAGGATCCTCTCTTTATCTTTAATTTTTGACAGTTCAATTAATATATCCTGGTGTAGTCTTGTTTGGATTGAATTTGACTGGAGACCTCCACCTTCTTGTATGTGAATATTTATGTTGCTTCGGATTTGCAGAATGTATGCTGTTGTCTTTTTAATTAAAGTTTTAAAGCTTTCTACCCATTGTTTAATCTCTCCTTCTTGAACTCTTATAACTTGAAAATTTGTCCTTTGAATATTTTTCCATAAGTCCTAAAAATTTCTAAAAATAAATTTCTTTATTCCTTTTTGTTTTATTTTTTTCTCCTCTGACTGTATATTTTCAAACAACTTGTCTTCAAATTCATGTATAAAGCTTTTTTTCTGCTTGATCAATTCTGTTACTGTTTTCTCTGGTGGTTTTTATTTCATTCACTCTAATTTTCTGCCCCAGAAATTGACTGATTTTGGTGTTGTTGTTTGCTTGTTTGTTTGTTTTAAAATTTCAATCTCTCTGTTAAATATCTCTTTCGGTAATTTTGTAATTTTGTAATTTTGGTAATTTGGTAAATATCTCTTTTTGGTAATTTATTGTTTTCCTGATTCCATTGAATTGTTTCCCTGTATCCTATGGAAGTTTACTGAGCATTTTTTAATGAGTTATTTTGAATTATTTGTCAGGCAGTTTGTATCTTTGGATCAACTACTGGGAGATTATCATACTATTTGGGGAGTGCTGTGTCTATTTGACTTTCCTTGTTTCTTGTTGCCTTATGTTAATGTCTGTGTATTGGAAGAATTAAGGCTTTATTCTAGTCCTTGAAGACTGGCTTTGTTTGAGAATGTCTTAATGTCTCACATCAAGTAGCTCTTCTAGAGATTCTAAGCAGGCTCTCTGGGTGGTCCATGAGCAGGCTTGCTGCTGCAGTCATCAGGAAGGCTAGCCTGGTACATGGATCAGCAGGTGGGTAGGACCAGAGCTGGTGTACACAGAGTTAGGTGTGGATCCTGGATCTACTAGTATGGACATGTGGATTGCGTCCATGTGGTGTTCCTAGAGCTGGGTCCATGATGACAGACTTGGAGCCTGTATCTGTGGAAGCCAGCATGAAGCCTGGCCTCACAGAAGCTGACCTAGTATTGGGATGGAACATGAGCCTGAGTCAGCAGGGGCTAGGCATGTGCTGGGATGGACCGGATCCTGAGTCCACAGGACTGTCCTGAAGCTACAGGGCTTGCCTGGAGTCTGGTACTATGGGGACTCAACTGGATCCTGGGTTTGCTTGAGCTAGCCTGGAGGACGGGTATGAAGGTGCTGACCTGAAGGCTAGGTACACAAGGGCTGGTCTGAGTTCCTGTGTTGTGAAGATTGGCCTGAGAAATGAGTCCACAGGGACCATCATGGGTTTTGGGTTTATGGAGGTTTGTCCAATGCTGCAATCTACTGGGATGAGCCTTGTTCTGCTGAGCAGGTATGGAACCTGAGTCTGGGGAAGTGTGGGGCCATAGAGGCCAGACTCAAGGGTAGGGTTATGGGCCTAGTACAGGAAGTCCTGGAGCTTTTGTCCATGGGTGTCTGAGGCCAAGAGATTTGACCTGGAGCTGAGGCAGGACTGATTTCTGGGCTATGTGTACTGACCTGACTCTGGGCTGTTCTGAAATTTCTGGTAGGCCTGGAGCCTAGGACCACAGGGGATCACTTGGGGCTGGGCAGACCTAGAGCTTGTATCTGCAGGGACTGGCTTAGAAGCTGGGTCTATAAGCGCTGACCTGATGAATAGGGCTGCAGAGCTTGGCTTGTGCTGAAGTGAGACTGAAGCTTGGTACCCTGGGGCTAGCCTGGTGCTGAGGACAATCTGAAGCCTAGGACTACCAGGGCTGGCTGTGTTCTGGGGCCAAATTGGCAGGCCCAGGGTCTCAGTCTTCAGGGACTCAATTAGCACTGGGATGGGTCCAATGCCCAGGGCAACTGGGTGGGCCCCAATGACGTTGGGCTTTGGGCCCATTCCAGTGCCAATTGAGTCCCCACACTGGGGCACATCCAGAGGTCAAGTCTGCTGGGCAGGCCTAGGGTCTGAGGCTGTGGGATCCCATCTGGTGCCAAGGCAGGCTTGGAGGTTCAATCTTCAAGTGCTAGCCTGGAATCTGGGGCTGTAGGGACCTTTCTGGCAGTGAGTTTTACTGGGGCAAGCCTGGTTTTGGAGTCCAGGACAAAGTCCGGTACTCACTTTCCTCTCCTTCCCCTAAGTTGAGGGTGTTTCTCCATACTGTACTTCCTGGGGTTGGTAAAAGGGATGTTGCAGGTAGTGTAAAACTGACAGTCCTTCCTACCCTCTTCCATGTGTCTTTTAATATTTCTGTGCTACACTCAGGTACTGTGATCTCTCACCTAGTTTCCTTAGCTTTTATGAAGATACATTTGCACATGGATAGTTGTTTAGACTGATGTTTCTGTAAGTGTATAAATGCTGAAAAGTCATATTCTACCACCTTGCTGATGTCTGTCCTGAAAATTAATTTAACATACTCAGAATATTTTCCCTATACAGGAATAGAAGTAATAATTAAAACTGGTGCTAGAACAATATATGTAATAATTATTGGGTAACAGTATCATTTAAGTAGTTATTCCTTTCAGACTTATGGATATGACTTAATAACACTGTAGCAGTGTAACATTAAATCAGAACACTAAATGTGTTGGATGTGTAACATTAAGGAATATAGTTACAAAAATTCTTACCAGCCATTACAATGGCTAATCAATAGCACTATTAAATATAACTTTATGATAACATATAGAAAGGTGAACATAGAATCATGGAATTACAATTACTTACTATGGAATTAATATTTATTACAGAACTAGAAAGAAACTAGGCAGATTAAAAACTCTCACTAAAGATTTTTCCAAGTATAAATTCTTAACTAAATGTAAAATGATTAGGCTGAGTTCAAGGACAGCTTTCAAATGTAGTTGTATATTTCTTTGTTAATTTACATTTAACAATCTCAAATCCGGCTGGGCGCCATGGCTCACGCCTATAATCCCAGCACTTTGGGAGGCCGAAGCGGGTGGATCACGAGGTCAGGAGATCAAGACCATCCTGGCTAACACAGTGAAACCCCGTCTTTACTAAAAATACAAAAAATTAGCCAGTAGTGGTGGTGGGCGCCTGTAGTCCCAGCTACTCGGGAGGCTGAGGCAGAAGAGTGGTGTGAACCTCGGATGCAGAGCTTGCAGTGAGCCCAGATTGTGCCACTGCACTCCAGCCTGGGCGACAGAGTGAGACTCCAAAAAAAAAAAAAAAAAAAAAAAAAATACAAACCTAAAATCTCAAATCCAAATGTCTAAGAATACCTGTGTCCAAAATGTGTTTCACTCTCTTAATCACAGGGGTTAAATAAAGTTGGATTATTTTAGATAGTTTTTTTTTTCTGCTAAGAATTTCTACTTAATTTAAAAGAGTGCAAGTTAGACATTAGTACATTTTAACTTAGAGTTAGCATAAGCTCTTAAGGCTATAATTGGAGAGGGAAATTATATTTATTTTTTTTGGCCATAATTTTGTTAAGATCTGTTAGCAAGTCTGGAAATTCATTAAAAACAGAGCTAAAATTGATGTAGACACGTACTGTGGTTATTTAGATGAATTCTATATCCTCACTATATGCATATGGATCAAACCTGGAGATACAGAAAAACATTCTTAAAACAATCTGATTGAAATCTTTGAGAGATTGCTGGAAGGCTTTTTCATTATTAAACACATGAGTTTGTCATAATGTAATTCATTTCATATATCCACTAAAAGCAGGCCATAAATAAATATATAGAATAAAATACAGTTGCATTATTTTGTACTTTTTTTAATCTGAGAAAAAAATGCAATTCTGAAACATGAAATTCTCTAATGCTTATCACATGGCTATTTAGCATACTTTTAATGGCAACTACTAGGAAGTAAATACCACACCCGACAGAATACAAGCCATCCCAGTGCCTAAGATAAAACTGGAATGTAGTGTGTTAACATTTTTCCATAAAGTTTGACCTATGTTCCCTTATGTGTTGCCTCTGCTTAGCAGCTGTTGTCACTACCAAGCACCGCCTTGTCTCCCACCCCTACTGTGGCTTTGCGTGACTGTCACTGGCAAAGCAAATATGTTTTCAGTGAAGCTCCCATCCCAGCTTCTCTCTAGAGACTTGGTAGTCAAAAAATATTTGTAATTTAGAAGGAAGTCAACTACAGCCAGCTGTTTCAAAACGAAACAAGGAAAGATGTCATAGGTTGGGCATTTCTGAGAAATATAGAGTGTACATATCATGCAAAGCACCCCCAAGGTTTATACCTCTCCCCACCCCCATCACTGATTCTTGCCATTTTTATTCTCTATGTAGCACATAAGTTTTAAAACATGAAGTATGGTAAGTAGTAAAAGCAAATTGGAAGGTAGATTCATCTCTGCCCTTTTAATTTTGTTACTTTTCACCAAAAATATACAAAAATATGCACATGATTGTACAGTTTCCTGACTTATCACTCACTGAAAACATCCATGTAACCAGCATTCCAATAAAGGAATAGGACATTATCAGTTCATAATCTCATTTGAAGTTTATAGTGATGACGCCCCAAATGTAATCACTAGCATGACATTTGACAGCAGAGATTTGTATCACCTCTTTTTGTACTTCTTGTAAGTATAATCATACCAGAGTCGTTTTGTCTATCTTCTCTTGTTTACTAGTACATTTGTGAGATTCATCCACTTCATTACATATAGCCATATATAATTCATCTTGATTTCTATATTCACTGTGCAGTTATAAAAATTCTTAAATTTGTATCAGTACACAAAATGAAAAATGAATAAACAATGCCATTCACAATAATATAAGAAACATTCATTTTAGGAATAAATCTAATACAATAATGAAAATCCTCTAGACACTACAAAGCATTATTGAGAGAATTTTAAGATCTAAATAAGAAGTTGAAAATCCATATTAATAGATTGAGAGACGCCAGGCACAATGGCTCACACCTGTAATCACAGCACTTTGGGAGGCCAAGGTGGGAGGACCACTTAAGCCTAGGAGTTCAAGACCAGCCTAAGGAAAATAGTGAGACCCTATCTCTTAAAAAAAAAAAAAAAAAATAGAAACTAGCCAGGTGTGGTGGCATACACCTGTGGTTTCAGCTACCCAGGAGGCTGAGGTGGGAGGATTGCTTGAGCCTAGGGAGATTGAGGCTGCCATGAGCAATCATCATGCCACTACACTCCAGGGTGGGTGACAGAGCAAGGCCCTGTCTCAAAAACAAACAAACAAACAAAATACATCGAATACTTAATATTGCATAGATATAAATCCTCTCCAAATTTATATATATGTATTACACATGTGTGTATATATACCCACATAATATATAAAGACATATAATACAATCCTAATAAAAAGCCCAGCAGGATATATTTGCATACATAACAAGTTGATTCTAAAATTTATACCAAAATTTAAAAGGTACTGAAATAACAAAAATAAAAAAATTCAGAAAGAACAAATATAGGAGATTTATATTACCCATATGAATACTTATTATTTAGCAATAATATTTAAGAAAAAGTTTTGAAGCAAATTAGGTGTACTAAAGGATGAAATAGAATATAGAGTTAAGAAAAATACTTTTACAGATCACTCATCTAATTTGTAACAAATAAAATACTGTAGTTCCGTGGGGGAAAATAGTTGTCTTTCCAATAAATAGTGTTGGATTATTTTGATAAACAAATGTAAAACTGAACCCTACTTCCATCAATCCACTAATCAATTCCATTGCAAAACTAAATGTGAAAGATAGCACAACAAAAAATTTTAAGGAAAAAAATAAGAGAATATCTTTATTACTTTGAAGTAGGAAAAGATAAGGGAAAAACTGATTAATAAGACTATATGGAAATTTTTAATTTCTGTTTTTCAAAAGCACCAATAAGAGAGAGTATATGGTATTCTGATATTGAACAAAATTATTGCAAGACTATGATCCCTAAGAATAGAAAAATAAGGCATATAAGTTCTAAAATTACATTTCTCCCTGGAGATGCTTTCCAAACCATAAAACGGAGAACGATATTTGAAAACAAATAAAACATATTTGCTGAGCTGAGGAGAGAAAAATTAGAGTTCACAGAAGTTGGACAGCTGGAATTTGCAACCTGAATACCAGAAAGAAGAGACCGTTCATAGAAAGAGCTACATGGTTTTTTTTGATCCCCTAGAAGATTTTGCTCAATACTAAGTTATGCATCTATAGGATGAGACTTCATAATAAGTGGCAAAAAGTGACCACTGGGAGTTATATGAATAACTACCAGAGGTTTCATGGGTCTAAGAATGAAAGAATACACACTGGCTCAAATGGAAAGACCTCTTTGAACACCAGGCATCCATTACATACACTATATTAGTGGTAGGGTTAAGCTAGCTGTAACAACTATGCTGAGCGCACCCTAAAATCATAAAACGCAAACTATTAAAATGATTAAGCTGATCTTCAAGTAAATAAACTGCCTGCTGGCACAAAGGTCAACCCTTATTAAAGGAAACCAGCAACAGGGAGACTCTCAACAACTCCACCTTTACAACGGTCATCCTATGATTAAAAAAAGACAAAGGTATACAAAGGACAAAAAACTTTGTCTTATAACCAGAAGAAAAAAAAGGAATACAAATAGACCCAAAAGTGACAGAGATGATGAAATCAGAGAAAGGCATGCAGAACTATTTTAAATGTGTTCAAGCTTTATAAAAAATATTTACATTCAATGAAGAAAGAAATGGAAATAAAACGAATCAAATAGAGCTTCCAGATTCTAAATATGTGATATCTTACATGCAAAAATAAATAAATAAAAGAAACCCTAGACAGAGTTTGCAACAGATTATAAAGAAAGATCTGTGAACTGTATGGAAGGAAAATAGAAAATATCCAAACTGAAGCACAGAGAGAAAAATAAACAAAGTCTGGAAAAGAAGAGAAGGAGGCCAGACACAGCAGCGCATACCTGTAATCCTAGGACTTTGGGAGCCGGAGGTAGGCAGACCACTTGAAGTCAGGAGTTCGAGACAAGCCTGGCCAACATGGCAAAAACCCATCTCTATTAAAAATACAAAAATTATCCAGGCATGTTGGTGGGGGCCTGTAGTCCCAGCTACTCAAGAGGCTGAGGTGGGAGGATCAACTGAGGCTTCAGTGAGCCCTAATCACACCAGTGCACTCCACCCTGGGTGACCAGAACAAGACCAAGTTCTCAAAAAAGAAAAGAAAAGAGAGAGAGAGAGAGAGAGAGAGAGAGAGGGAAGGAAGGAAGGAAGGAAGGAAAGAAGGAAGGAAGGAAGGAAGGAACTAATCCCCCATAAATGAGACAATATATATAAGACAACTAGTCTAATATAATCAGTATAATAGGAGTCCAAAAAATAGAAGAGGTGGAAGTAAAAGCAATATTTAAAAAATACTAGCTAAGAGTTTTCCAAATTGAATAAAAAATATGTAAATGCACAGATCCAGGGAGCACAACAAAACACAGGCAGGTAATAAAATGAATCCAAAGCACATTAAACTCACATTTTGGAAAATAATCATAAAGTGGCAATCTTAAATGCCACCAGAAGAAAGAACACCTTATATACACTGTAAAAAAATTACTGCTGCCTTCCCATCAGAAACAATGCAAAGCAAACTAACAACAGAAAACACACACACACACACACACACACACACCCCCAAAATAGTGAAATGACATCTTTAAAGTAATAAGAGAAAAAAAATAAAATAAAATTTTTTATCTGGAAAAAAGTTTCAAAAATTGAATGTCAAATAGACATTTTAATTCAAGCAAAGATGAAAAAAAATTATCAGCAGCTGGCTTGTACTACAAGAAAGATAAAAATGATATTTGCGACTGAAGGAGAATGACATCAGGTTGAAATTCACAACTACCAGAACAATAAATAGCACTAGATATATGAGATCATAAAATAATTAATTCATTTAAAATTATTTTTAAATGATAGTTAAGTATTTAAAGAAAAATAATTTTTCCTAGAACCTTTCTAAACATGTAAAAATAAATTATATGACAATAATAATGCAAACAAGAAGAGAGAAATAAGAATAATGCTTATGTAAATTAAGATATAGTATAGTTTTACTTAAAGGCAGACTATGGTAGGTTAATGTTGTATGGAACAACCACTGTTTTTTAATAAAATAAAATTAATAAAGAAGAGGTATAGTTTAAAGGCCAAAATTAACAAAAACTCAATATTTTAGAAAGCATGAAAGGACTGAAGAGGTTGTACATGATGGACAAGGGTAAGTACGAGACAGGAGAGATGCTTGGTATCAGATCATGAGGAGTCTTAGCAGACATACTAATGCATAGACCATTCATGTAATGGGAAGTCACTCGCTGAAGTCTTTCAGCAAGGAAATTTTTATTTTAGAAAAAGCATTCTGACAGCAATGCAGAGTGCATTATTACATAACATATTTCAAATAGATGATGCCAGGGGAGAGGCTAAGAGGAGGGCATTACACAACTGAGTATGAAGACTAATGGCAATATACTGTATTTTCTGAGGTGGCAATATAGCTATATAAATTTGTAAAAAGCATTGAACTATATATCCCCTTTAAAAGGGATAAAATTTACTATTTTAAATTGTATCTTAATAAACTTAAAGTAGAAAGAGAAAGATTTAAGAAGTCTGGGGGCGGGGGACAGGAAAACACTTGCAATAATGCAGAAGGTAAATGATAAAAGTCAAATTCAAGACAGTGGCCTATAGAGAAAAGGAGGGTTCGGACGGCAAAGACATTTGCAAGAAGGAAGGGACCAGACATGGTGAATTACCGGATGTAAAACATAAGGAATATCTCATTCAGTGTTTCTTATAAAGGAAGCTGGGTGCATTGCAGATGTCTTTAGCCAAAATAGGAAATTCTGGCTTCAACATTTGTGGGGACAATTGAATGAATAAATCTAGGGGTGAAAGAGTGGTTATGTGGTGGAAAAAAACACATTTAGAGAATAAAAAAAAATTATTGAATTTGAGATACTATTAAGATCACAAGTTGGAAATTTATATTTCATGGTTAAATAAAGAGGTCTAGTTGTTTGGAGTGAGGCCTTCACTAATAATTGGAATTTCAAAGTCATCAGGGTCTCTCACTCAGTAGCTATACCATTCACACTGTTCCTACCGTAGTTCAACATCACTCACATGATTGTAATCCTCTTCCACCTTGTTTTCTCTGAACTCCAATCCATCCTTAATGTTGCTGTTAGTTGTGTCTTTCTTCTATTCAGAATAGATTGTGTCACTATTTCATGAATCACTTCCTTGTTACCTATTATATTGAAAATTGCATTGAGATTATTTCTTTATGTACATAAGGCCCTAGCATCATGACCCGAACCTATCTTTTCAAGTGACTTTCCACTAATCCAGTATTTGTGGTCCACATTCTCTGCCTGAATACAATCATACTGTGTTCCCAGACACAGCCTACATTTTACAGTCTCCATGTCTTTTCCACACTGTTTTCTACTCTGGAAATGTCTTCTTTCTTGCTTTCTGCAGTTGTAAGTCTTCCAGCTTCCACTACCACTTTCTTAGCAAATTAATGCACACTTGTGCAGATATAATGCATTCCTTATCATTAACAATTGAATAAAGTTACCACCCATCCTTCAAAACCTATCAGCTTGTATTTTGAAGTATTTTTCAAGTTATATTGGGCTATATAAAAAGTATTCCTTTGATTCCACATAAAAGCCCATTTTGCAGAAGGGTAAACTAAAATTCAGTATTCTGGGTGATTGCATTGAATAAATAAAAAGGTAATGATTAGTAAGACTTGTACTTCACAGTGTTCTGGATCTGAATCCTGAGCTTTGCCTCCATGCCTTTGTCTTTTTCTAAAAGCTGCATTCACCCTTGTGATTTATTTTCATTTTCTCATCCCATTAGTTTAGGATCTCTTTGTGAGTGATTATGGTGCCTCATTTATCTATATGTTCTTGGCCTTGCTTAACGTGATGCTCAATACCTGTATGTTTTTGGTATATTCGGGGTTGAAAGGATGTGAGAGAGATTCTGCAAATAAAAATTATTTTAAGAGATTCATTTTTAAATTTCCCAATATAAAATGGCACTGCTACCACAGTTTTCATATTTAATGAGAAGACAAACTGATGATTGTCTCCTATAATAAAATAGTTCAAGTTATTTTCTCTAGTGTTGGATTAATATTAATGTTATCCTTTTGATATAATGCATAATAATACTAGCAATAGGGACATTGGAATTATTACTTATACGACTCTGAAGAAAATTACTTTGGAATGTATAGTTGTTGCTAGACTTAAAAGTGATATAGTGAAGAAAAGATTTCAGTGAGAGAAGAAAAACTGTATCGAGCTCAAACTACATCAACAAATCTATCTATCTATCTATCTATCTATCCATCCATCATCTATCTATATGAACTGAGGTCTACTCAGGTTAAACTGAAGTTTTGATCTTCAATTTCTGCTTTATTCTCCCTTTAAATGAAATTGTCTCGAAGGATAAAGTTTTACATTAATACGGATGCCTATGCAAGGAACTTTATCATACCTTTGAGACATGATGGACACATTAATTTGATTTCAGAGGCATTTTTTAAGCATATGAAATTTTACATTATCAGTTTATAGCACAAATATCTGTTGTAACACAGATGTAGCTCAGTTTGTGTGGTTCTTGTTACATCACTAGATAATTTGGACCTAAACATGAGCCATCACTAATGGCTAGTGATGTGGTGTTTGGGTGGCTCTATCTACAGAACAAAAATATTTTTGTGACTAACTATGCCACTATGGTAATTAGGCTGTGATTTCTCCAAAAGGAGGATAAAAATGCCTTATTCTAATACTTCATTTATCTATGCCCTAGCATTCCACTCTAAAACCTATTTTAGCTAGGCAACCCTTTTCAGTTTATATATACAGAGCCACTCCCTCCTTCTGCCTGCCCCTTTCTTGCACTTCAGTCTGAGCAAACATTGAGTACCTTCCAGTCTAAGTTTCATGCTGGCCAGAATCTGCCACCCCTTCAGTCTTCCTGTGTTAACTCTGAGAGCAGAGGAAAGTTTTCCCTTTTCTCATATCCAGAGACTGCTCTATGTCCTGGTACAGACGTGTGACTATTTCTCCCAAGAGAAGAACTCTTGGGGGGCTTTCAAGGGGGTTCTGAAATTATCACTAATTTAAAATTATCACTAATACTACTTAAAGTCCTAAGGAAACTACTTAGTAACTCTGAGCTTTCGTTTCTTCATATGGAAAAAAAGCCTCTATAAAAAGTGTTCAATAACCCCATAGACATTAGGATCAAATAATAAAAGATAATAGAAAAGATCTAAGCAAAACATAAATGTCTGAGTTATTTTAAAATGCTTCCTAATTTAATAATAACCACATTAGGGCTGGGGAAAAAACAGAACATGTTAAGTAATTCAGAAGACCTTCTACTTAAATGCAAAATGTACTTTACACAGAATTTTAGAAAATAATGTCAGTCCACCACTTGCAGTTCTATGTGAGAGGGAAATTTAATTATTATACATTTTAAAAAGAGATTAGAAAAGGTAAATTGGGTATGGCTGGCAACCAGGATGCTTATGGAGTAGACTTTGTTGAAAATAAAAAAAAAAAATGATACTTCAGTCGGTTAGGCTTCTATAACAGAATACCATAAACCGGTGGCTTATAAACAAAAATTTCCCAGGTTCTGGAGGCTGGAAGTTTGGGATAAGGGTGCCGGCATGGCTGGGTTCTGGTGAGGGTCCTCTTTCAGTTTACAAACTTCCAACCTTTCTTTGTGTCCTCTCATGGTGGAAGGAGGGCTAGCAAAGTTTTCAGAGTCTTTTTTCTTCTTCTTTTTTCTTTTCTTTTCTTTTTTCTTTTTTTTTTTTTTTTTTTTTTGAGACGGAATCTCGCGCTGTTGCTAGGCCGTGGCGCGATCTAGTCTCAGTGCAACCTCTGAGTCCCTGGTTCAAGCGATTCTCCTGACTCAGCCTCCCGAGTAGCTGGGATTACAGGCATGCACCACCATGCAGAGTTAATTTTTGGATTTTTAGTAGAGACGGGGTTTCACCATGTTGGCCAGGATGGTCTCCATCTCCTGACCTTGTGATCCGCCCACCTCGGCCTCCCAAAGTGCTGGAATTACAGGCGTGTGCCAATGCGCCCGGTCTCAGAGTCTCTTTTATAAGGGCACTAACCTCATTCATGAGGGGATCATGATCCACCTCTCAGTGGATCCACCTCCTAATGTCATCACACTGGGGGTTAAAATTTCAAATTATTAATCTTAGGGTGGCACAAAGACGTAGTTCATGCTAGATGAGTTTATCTCTGTATATAATTATTTTCCTGTCTTCCAACTGTGCTGAACAGTAAATAAAATATTTTTCAATTTCTCAGTAGAATTTAGCTGTAGCATTGATTACGATGGTGATGTCGATGGCAGTTTACTTCTAGAAACGTAGGCCTGAAAGTGGTGACTTGAAATGATAGAATATTTATAACATACCCTAACATGGCTTTCAGTTTCTTAATGGTTGTATTATTATTCAAAATTTCAAAGTAGTTTCAATTTAGGATAACCAATCATGAAACATTTTAAAAATTAATTTTTGCTTTTTCTCACATAAATCAGAAAGTTTCATTTCCATGATAGCAATAAACTAAAAAAAAAAGTCATGATTGAACATTAAAATGGTCATAAGAGCATGTTAATTTGCATAGGTTGTGATATCAAAAATTGTTCCCCATCTTTATCTTGTCAATATCAAATATGTTTAATGCAACAGAGAATATAACTTCTGATATATCACTTTTAAACTAGAGGTAAAGTATAATAGCTTCCTTAAATATAAACAACAAAAAAGGAGTTAGTGTGTAGATTACTCAAGATTCCATTATATATGTATCTAAATTTCCTCACCAAAACCAAAACCTCACCTAGTGCCATTTTTTTTTCTATTACCATATTCCAATAAAAGAAACCAGGGATTCCTGGATTAATGTCTGATTTAAGGGAAGGAACATATTCAAGATGATCCTGATGGAGCATCTTGTAGTCCCAACAAACATAGCAGTGACATATACACACAGGGTATATGTCAAAGGGATACAGAAACTACTTAAAAAACTAATAGTAACCGAAACTAGAAAAATGGTTGGATTATAATTTAAAGTATAAAATTAATATCTATGTGACCATACTGATATAATGCAATGGTTGAAGAAATAAAGAAATTATAATTAAAGTAATCTTCCATATAAAGGAATTCTAATTATTTTATGTAAATATTCTGCCCTCAATAGGGAGTTAGACTATAACTCTCTACTCCTTAAGTGTGATATGTGGCGACCTCCTCCCAAAAAGTACAAATGGAAAGGGGTGGAAAGAGTAACTTTACAGTGAAGAAAACTGACAGACACCTCCTCAGCCTTGTAGGTGATCAAAGTGAAGATCAACAGTGATAAGTGATATTGATAAGATGTACTCTTGATATGATTTGGCAGGAATGTCAATTTAACCCTCTTGTCTTACCTCTTGAAACTGTAACCCCAGTCTAGTCATCAAAAGACTATGAAACAAATTGCAATTGAGGTATATTCTACAAAATATCTAAGCAGTACTGAACACTACTGTCAAAGTTATGCAAACCCAGAAGACAGTCTAAGAAACTGTCACAGCCAAGAGGCCCCTAAGGAGACATGCTAACTAAATGCGATATGGTATCCTTGATGAGATTCTGAAATGAAAAAAAAGAACATTAAGTTAAAAACTATAAAAATTAGAAAAAAGTATGGACTTTAGTTAATAATGACATATCAATATTGTTTCATTAACTGTAAGACATGTTCCATACTTATTTAAGATATAAATAATAGGAGAAACTGAGTATGAGATACATAAAAAGTCTCTATATTATCTTTGTAATTTTTCTGTAAATCTGAAACTATTCTAAAATTAAAAGTTCATTACAAAGAAAAATAACAAAAATACTAAAAGGTACATCAAATCAAATTATGCTTATATACATTCTACATATATATGTGTATATATCTGTATATATACACACATGCATATATATGATATATACACTTCAGACAGTGAATTTTCATCTCTGTCCATTTATTTAACTTTACTTTCTTTAACATTTTAGAGACAGAAGTATAGAGGATTGTACTATGATTTTAAAGACTGGAAAAACAGGCATTCCTTTATGTCTCTTTTTACAGACCTTTATATTGTTTTGTCTCAAAATTAACTGTTGGAACTTGTCTGGTCACTGCAGGAATAGGATGAGAAATAGCTTCTATTTTAGCGGCTTATTTTATTTAGAGCCTATTACCATGTACTTTAGAATTCACTTGAAAATAAATCTATGTGTTAAGTCTTCACACTGTAGACAGTCAACAAAAAGAAATGAGTGGGTATATTTAAACTTCAACACAATGCACTTTTGTGCTTAGGTGATGGAAGAAGGGTATAGTTGAGATGGGGGAAGAATGCTCGCCAGATGCTGTTTCATTTCCACCTTGCATTTTTAAAAAATCACCATATGGTATAAGCAAATGGAAACACTAACTGGATAGGTCAGAGTGTTATTATTACTTTACCTAGAGGTAATCTTTAGTGATTAGTGCCTCATGGATTTTACTATGTAATGAAAGCAGATGTTAAACAAACACTAAAGTCACTAAGCAGCATATGCAATTTCAAGAGACCTGTGTAGTTCATACAATTCCCATTCTACTTTATACACACATATATGCATGTATATATATTCATACATCCACTGAAGAAAGTGAATTTTCATCTGTGCTCATTAACTTTACTTTCTTTAGCATATTAGAGACAGACTTATGGAGGATTGCACTAACATTGTAAAGATTGGAAAAATAGACATCCCTTTGTGTCTCTTTTTAAAGACCTTATTTGAGCCAGCCAGTTGCCAATTATTTTGCTGTTTGAAGAAATCATGTTGCTAAAACAGAAGTCTCTCTTAAATCAATTTCTTTAGTAACTCCAACTCAATGAAAACATCAAAGTATCTAAATGCAGTAAGAAGTCTGGATTTCCAGTGATGTGGAGGTAGAAAATAACCTTTCCACCTTTAAGCATAACATATGCTGTTACTTGAAAGAAAAAAGGTCTCAGAGGTATCCCAATACAGTGTCCTATAATTAAACTCAGATGTATGTTTGACCCTTACACTCTTACTTCCCTCAAGATACTTGAAAGGAGAGTAGCTTGAAAGCATTAAAAGTTTAACCTGTGCTGTTTGCTTCAGAGGATGAGCCTTGTGTTTTTATACAGAGGTGCCGGTATCAGTCATCTTAGAGGAAGTTGTTTTCTTAGGCACCCTAGGTCTGTGATAGTGCTCTAAGTGTTGGTAACTCTTTTGCATATATGAAATATGACTGAAGTCATATTAACCAAAAAAATATGTGGAATTGAAAGGAACAATTTTTCTTGAAGGATATGAATAATTTGGATCAAATCTACATATTCTTATGAATGATTTGTTATAAACTTTTGTGTTTTTGTTAGATGTACATAATAAATTCAATAGGAGAATTAACAGAAGAGTTAAAATGTATGGGTTCAATATCCAATTCAGGTCTTGCTTGATAAAGATGATCATTTGGTACCAAAATTACATGGATTGGCTCTATCTTCTGCCCAAATTCCTGAATCCCCTCTTGTGTTGTACGTGTGAATCAACATCTGAGTATATGAGCATCTGCAAACATTTTTTTCTTTATGTCTTCAAAAACAAAACAAACAAACAAACAAACAAACAAAACAGGATCCATGTGCAGGATGTGCAGCTTTGTTCCATAGGTGTATGTGTGCCATGGTGGTTTACTGCACCTATTGACCTGTCCTCTAAGTTCCATCCCCTCACTCTCCATCCCCCAACAGGCCCTGGTGTGTGTTGTTCCCCTCTCTGTGTCCATGTGTTCTCAACGTTCAACTCCCACTTATGAGTAAGCACATGCGGTGTTTGGTTTTCTATTCCTGTGTTTGCTGAAAATGATAGCTTCCAGATTCACCCATGTTCCTGCAAAGGACAGGATCTCATTCCTTTTTATGGCTGCATAGTATTCCATGGTGTATATGTACCCCACATTTTCCTTATCCAGTCAATCATTGATGGGCATTTGGGTGGACTTCAAGTCTTTGGTATTGTAAAGAGTGCTTCTGTAAACATATGTGTGCATGTGTCTTTATAGTAGAATGATTTACAATCCTTTGGGTATATACTCAGTAATGGGATTACTGGGTCAAATAGTATTTGGGGTTATAGATCTTTGAGGAATTGCCATGCTGTCTTCCACAATGGTTGAACTAATTTACATTCCTGACAACAGTGTAAGAGCGTTCCTACTCCTCCAAAGTCTCACCAGCATCTATTGTTTCCTGACTTTTAGTAATTGTCATTCTGACCGGCATGAGATGGTATCTCATTGTGGTTTTGATTTGCATTTCCCTGATGGTCAGTGATGCTGAGCTTTCTTTCATATGTTTGTTGGCTGTGTAAATGTCTTCTTTTGAGAAGTGTCTGCTCATATCCTTTGCCCACTTTTTGATGGAGTTGTTTTATTCTCGTAAATATGTTTAAGTTCCTTGTAAATTCTGAGCAGTAGACCTTTGTCAGACGGGTAGATTGCAAAAAATTTCTCACATTCAATAGGTTGCCTGTTTAGTCTGATGATAGTTTCTTTTGCTGTGCAGAAGATCTTTAATTTTTTTTTTGTTTGTTTGTTTTTATGCAAGCACAAGTTTAACGAACAGTATCAGAGAAGAGAAAGGGTTGAACACCCGAGTTCTCAAAGATTCTAGAAGGAGTTCCAGAGCCAGGGTACAGATGTGTAGCAAAGCAGCAGGTGCAGGTATACCCTGTTTATTGCCTTTCACTATCTTACGCTTTTCAGATACTGCATTTTCCACAAGTTGAAGATTTGTGGGAAACTTGCATTGACTAAGTCTGTCAGCACCATTTTTCCAACAGCATATGCTCACTTAGTGTCTCTTTGTCACATTTTGGTAATTCTTGCAGTATTTCAAGTATTTTCATTATTACTGTGTTGTAAGTGATCTGTGCCAAGTGATCATTAATGTCACTATTTTAATTGTTTTTTACTACCATAAACCATTGACCACACCAATATAAGATAGCAAAATTAATCAATAAATGTTGTGTGTGTTCTGACTGCTCCACCCACAGGCTGTTCCCCCTGCTCCTCAGGTCTCTCTGTTCCCTGAGACACAACCATGTTGAAATTAGGAAAACTAATAACCTACAATGGCCTCTACGAGTTTCAGTGAAAGGAAGAGTCACAAGTCTTTCTCTTTAAGTCAAAAGTTAGAACTAATTAAGCTTAGTGAAGAAGGCATGTCAAAAACCCAGATAGGCTGAAAACTAGGCCTCTTGTACCAGCCAGTTGGCCAAGTTGCAAACACAAAGGAAAAGTTCTTGAAGGAAATTAAAAGTGCTACTCCAGTGAACACATGAATGATAAGAAAGCGAAACACCCTTGATATAATTTGGATGTTTGTCCTCTCCAAATCTCATGCTGAAATGTGATTTCAATACTGGGACCTGGTGGGAGATGGCTGGATCATGGGAGTGAATCCTTCATAAATGGTATAGCACCATTCCCTTGTAAGTGAGTTATTGTTCAGTTAGTTCATATGGGACCTGGTTGTTTAATAGTCTGGGACCTCCCCTTTTTCTCTCCTTTGCTCCCACTCTCACAATGTGATATGTTGGCTCGCCATGGCTTCTACTGTGATTGTAAGCTTCCTGAGGCCCTCACCAGAAGCAGATGCTAGTGCCATACTTATACAGCCTACAGAACCCTGAGCCAATTAAGCCCCTTTTCTTTATAAACACCCAACCTCAGGTATTCCTTTGTAGAAACACAAGAATGGCCTAACACAAAACTTATTGCTAATAGGGAGAAAGTTGTAGTGGTCTGAATAGAAGAGCAAACAAACCACAATATTCCCCTAAGCCAACACCTAATCCAGAGTAAGGCCTTAACTTTTCTTTAACTTTTCAAATTCTATAAAGTCTAAGAGAGGTGAGGAAGCTGCAGAAAATAAATTTGAAGCTAGCAGAGTTGGTTCATGAATTTAAGGGAAAGAATCCATTGCCACAACATAAAAGTACTAGGTGAAGCAGCAAGTGCTGATGTAAAATGTGCAAAAAGTAATACAGAAGATCTAGCTAAGACCAGTGATGGAGGTAAATACACTAAACAACAGATTTTTACAAAACAGCCTTCTATTAAAAGAAGGTGCCATCTAGGACTTTCATAGCTAGAAAGGAGAAGGCAATGTCTGGCTTCAAACTTCAAAGGACAGGCTGTCTTGTTAGGGGCTAATGCAGCTGATGACTTTAAGTTAAAACCAATCCTTATTTACCATTCCAAAAATCCTAGGTTCCTTAAGAGTTATGCTAAGTCTACTCTGCCTGTGCTCTAAAAATGTAACAATAAAGCCTAAAGACACCATATCTGATTACAGTATGGTTTCCTGAATTTTTCAAGCCCACTATTGAGAACTACTGCTCAGAGAAAAAAAAAAAAAAAACACACACAAAACAACAACAACAAAACACAAATAACAACAAGAAAGAAAACTCCTTTCAAAATATTACTACCTCTCATTGCGTAAGCACCTGATCACCCAAGAGCTCTGATGGAGATACACAAGGAGATTCCTGTTGTTTTCATGTCTGATAACACAACATCTATTCTGCAGCCCATAAATCAAAGAGTAACTTTGACTTTCAAGTCTTACTACTTAAGAAACACATTTTGTAAGGCTTTAGCTGCCATAGATAGTGATTATTCTGATGGATCTGGGCAAATTAAATTAAAAATCCTTTGGAAGAGATTCACCATTCTAGAGGCCATTAAGGGCATTTGTAATTCATGAATAGCAGCTAAAATATCAACATTAGTGAGGGTGTAGAAGAAGTTGATTCCAACCGTTATGGATGATGTTGAGGGGTTTAAGCCTTCAGTGGAGGAGGTAACTGCAAATACAGGCTCTTTCTTGGTTCTGTATGAAATTTAAAATAGTTTTTTCTAAGTCAGTGAAGAAAATCAATGGTAGCTTGATGGGAATAGCTTTGAATCTATATTACTTTGAGCCACGAAAATGGCCATTTTCATGATATTGATTTTTTCTATCCATGTGCATGGAATGTTTTTCCATTTGTTTGTGCCCTCTCTTATTTCCTTGAGCAGCTATTTGTAGTTCTCCTTGAAGAGGTCCTTCACATCCCTTATAAGTTGGATTCCTAGGTATTTTATTCTCTTTGTAGCAATCGTGAATGGGAGTTCACTCATGATTTGGCTCTCTATTATTGGTGTATAGGAATGCTTGTGATTTTTGCACATTAATTTTGTATACTAAGACTTTGCTGAAATTGCTTATCAACTTGAGTTTTTGGGCTGAGACAATGGGTTTTCTATATATACAATCATGTCATCTACAAACAGAGACAACTTGACTTCCTCTCTTCCTATTTGAATACCCTTTCTTTCTTTCTTTCTGTTGCCTGATTGCCCTGGCCAGAACTTCCAATACAATGTTGAATAGGAATGGTGAGAGAAGGCCTCCTTTTCTTGTGCCAATTTTAAAAGGCAATGCTTCCAGCTTTTTCCCATTCAGTATGATATTGGCTGTAGGTTTGTCATAAATGGCACTTATGAATCTGAGATATGTTCCATCAATATGTAGTTTATTGAGGGTTTTCAACATGAATAGATGTTGAATTTTATCGAAGGCCTTTTCTGCACTTATTGGGATAATCATGTGGTTTATGTCATTGGTTCTGATTATGTGATGGATTACATTTATTAATTTGTATATGTTGAACCAGTCTTGCATCCCAGGAATGAAGCCAACTTGATTGTAGTGGATAAGCTTTTTGATGTGCTGCTGTATTCGGTTTGCCAGTATTTTATTGACGACTTTTGCATCTATATCCATCAGGGATATTGGCCTGAAGTTTCCTTTTTTTGTTGTGTCTCTTCTCAGTTTTGATATCACAATGATGGTGGCTTCATAAAATGAAGTCCCTCCTTTTCAATTGTTTGGAATAGTTTCAGAAGTAATGGTAGCAGCTCCCCTTTGTATTTCTGGTAGAATTCAGTTGTGTTTTGTTTTGTTTTGTTTTGTTTTTTGAGACAGAGTCTCGCTCTGTCGTCCAGGCTGGAGTGCAGTGGCCGGATCTCAGCTCACTGCAAGCTCTGCCTCCCGGGTTTATGCCATTCTCCTGCCTCAGCCTCCCGAGTAGCTGGGACTACAGGCGCCCGCCACCTCGCCCGGCTAGTTTTTTGTATTTTTTAGTAGAGACGGGGTTTCACCGTGTTAGCCAGGATGGTCTCGATCTCCTGACCTCGTGATCCGCCCGTCTTGGCCTCCCAAAGTGCTGGGATTACAGGCTTGAGCCACCGTGCCCGGCCAGAATTCAGTTGTGAATCCATCTGGTCCTGGGCTTTTTTTTTTTGGTTGGCAGGCTATGTATTACTGCCTCCATTTCAGAGCTTGTTATTGGTCTACTCAGGAATTCAACTTCTTCCTGGTTTAGTCGTGGTAGGGTGTATGTGTCCATGAATTTATCCATTTCTTCTATACTTTTTAGTTTATTTGTGCCGAGGTATTTATAGTATTCTCTCATGGTAGTTTATATTTATGTGGGGTCAGTTGTGATATCTGCTTTATTATTTTTTATTGTGTTTATCTCATTCTTCTCTCTCTTCTTTATTAGTCTAGCTAGTGATCTATCTATTTTGTTATTTTTTTTTTTCCAAAAAAACAGCTCCTGGATTCACTGATTGTTTGGAGGGTTTTTCGTTTCTTTATCTCCTTCAGTTCTTCACCGATCTTAGTTATTTCTTTTCTTCTGCTAGCTTTTGGTTTAGTTTGCTCTTGACTCTCTAGCTCTTTTAATTGTGATGCTAGGGTGTCAATTTGAGATCTTTCTAGTTTTCTGATGTGGGCATTTAGCGCTATAAATTTCCCTCTTAAGACTGCTTTAGGCTGGGCATGGTGGCTCATGCCTATAATCCCAGCACTTTGGGACACCAAGCCAGGCAGATCACAAGGTCAGGAGTTTGAGACCAGCCTGGCCAATAGGTGAAACCCTGTCTCTGCTAAAAATACATATTAACTGGGTATGGTGGCATGTATCTGTAATCCCAGCTACTTGGGAGGTTGAGGCAGGAGAATCACTTGAACCCAGGAGGTGGAGGTTGCAGTGAGCCAGGATCACAGCATTGCACTCCAGCTCTGGGCAACAGAGCAAGACCTCATCTCAGGAAAAAAAAAACAAAAAACAAAACAACAACAACAACAACAAAAAAAAACTGCTTTAACTGTGTCCCAGAGATTCTGGTTAATTTTCTCCTTGTTTTCATTGGTTTAAAATAACTTCTTGATGTCTGCCTTAATTTCATTATTTACCCAGGAGTCATTCAGGAGCTGGTTGTTCAATTTCTATGAAATCGTATGGTTTTGAGTGAGTTTCTTAATCCTGAGTTCTAATTTGGTTGCACTGTGGCCCGAGAGACTGTTATGATTACAGTTCTTTTGCATTTGCTGAGGTGTCTTTTACTTCCAATTAGTGATCAATTTTAGAATAAGTGCCATATGACAATGAGTAGAACGTATATACTGTTGATTTGGGGTAGAGAGTTCTGTAGACGTCTACTAGGTCCATTTGATCGAGAGCGGAGTTTAAGTCCTGAATATCCTTGTTAATTTTCTGTCTCATTGATCTGTCTAATATTGACAGTGGGATGTTAAAGTCTCCCACTATTATGGTGTGGGAGTCTAAGTCTCTTTTCAGGTCTCTAACAACCTGTTTTATGAATCTGGGTACTCCTGTATTGGGTGCATATATATTTAGAATAGTTGATTCTTCTTGTTGAATTGTTCCCTTTAACATTTTGTAATGCCCTTCTTTGTCTTTTTTGATTTTTGTTGGTTTAAGATCTGTTTTGTTGGAGACTAGGATTGCAATCTCTGCTTTTTCTGCTGTCCATTTGCTTGGTAAATATTCCTCTGTCCTTTATTTTGAGTCTGTTTGTGTCTTTGCACATAAGATAGGTCTCCTGAATACAGTACATTGATGGGTCTTGACTCCTTACCCAATTTGCCAGTCTGTGTCTTTTAATTGGGGCATTTAGGTCATTTACACTTAAGGTTAATATTGTTATGTGTAAATTAGATCCTCTCATCATGATGCTATTTGGTTATTTTGCACAGTAGTTGATGCACTACCAGTTCCTTTGTAGTGTCATTGGTCTTTACATTTTGGTGTGTTTTTGCAGTTACTGGTACCGGTTTTTCCTTTCCATATTTAGTGCTTCTCTCAGGAGCTCTTGCAGGGCAGGCCTGGTGGTAATGGAATCCCTCAGCATTTGTTTGTCTGGAAAGGACTTCTTCCTCGCTTATGAAGCTTAGTTTGGCTGGATATGAAATTCTGGGTTGAAAATTATTTTCTTCAAGAATGTTGAATATTGGCCCCTAATCTCTTCTGCCTTGTGGAGTTTCTGCTGAGAGGTCCGCTGTTAGTCTGATGGGCTTCCCTTTTTAAGTGACCTAGCCTTTCTGTCTGGTTGCCCTTAACAGTTTTTCCTTCATTTCAACTTTGGAGAATCTGATGATTATGTGTCTTGGGGTTAACCTTCTTGTGGAGTATCTTAATGGCATTCTCTGTATTTCCTGAATTTGCATGTTGGCCTGTCTTGATTGGTCGGGGAATTCTCCTGGATAATATCCTGATGTGTGTTTTCCAGCTTGTTTCCATTTTTCTCTGTCTGCTTCTGATAACTCTAATCAATCATAGGTTCATGGGACTTTTTATGAAGTCCCATATTTCTTGGAGGCTTTGTTCATTCTTTTTCATTTGTTTTTCTCTATTCTTGTCTGCATGTCTTATTTGAGTAAGGTCGTCTTCAGACTCTGATATCCTTTCTTCCACTCGGTCAATTTGGCTTTTGATACTTGTGTATGCTTCACAAAGTTCTTGTGCTGTGTTTTTCGGTTCCGTCAGGTATTTCATGTTCCTGTCTAAACTGGTTACTCTAGTTAGCAATTATTATAACCTTTTATCTAGGTTCTTAGGTTCTTTGCATTGGGTTAGAACATGCTCTTTCAGCTCATTATAGTTTTTTATTACCCATCTTCTGAAGCTTACTTCTGTTTATTTGTCCATCTGATCCTCTGTCCAGTTCCATGCTCTTGATGGAGAGACACTTTTATCATGGAGGAGAAGAGGCACTTTGGCTTTTTGGGTTTTCAGCATTTTTTCATTGATTCTTTGTCATCTTTGTGAGTTTGTCTAGTTTCAGCCTTTGAAACTGCTGACCCTTGGATGGGGTTTTTGTTGTCGTTGATGATGATGCTATTGCCACTTTCTGCTTGTTTGTTTTTCTTTCGATAGTCCGGCCCCTCTTCTGTAGGGCTGCTACAGTAAGCTGGACATTCACTTCAGGCCTTATTCATCTGATTCGCTGCCGTGACTAGAGATTTCATTTAAGGAGGCTGGAGAGCAGCAAAGATGGGTGTCTGCTCTTTCTTCTGGAAACTCTGACCTCAAGGGGCACCAATCTGATGCCAGTAGGAATGTCCAACAACCCCTGTTGGATGGTGTCCGACAACCCCTGTTAGAGGGTGTCCGACAACCCCTGTTGGATAGGGTGTCCAACAACCCCTGTTTGAGGGTCTCAACCAGTTGGGTGGCATGGGGAGCAGGACCCATTTAATGAAGCACTTTGTTCCTTGGTAGAGAGGTTGTGTTTCACTGAGGGGAAGCTACTTGTCTGGGCTGCCCGGATTCGTCAGAACTACCAGGAGGAGAGGCTAAGTCTGCTGGTCCACAGAGACTGTGGCCACCCCTTCCCCTTGGGCCTCAGGCCCAGGAGATCCAAATTCTTTCCCTGAGCCTCTAGCAGGAGTTATTGGAGATGCTACATGGAAACCCCTCCCCCACCACTGAGGAAAGATGGATCCGGGTTAGGCCTGAAGAGGCACTCTGGCCACAACTGGTGTGTTGGGCTGTGGGGACAAGCTTGCAACCTGGAGCTATAGAAATGGGTGCCATCCTTCCACCGCCCAGGGAGCTTAGCATGTTATGCATTTGTGAGCCCCAGTGCTGCCCCTCCCTGCAGGAGCTCAAACAGCTTAGGCTTAGACAGCAGGCAGCCACAGACGGTGCTGGTCACCCCTTTCCAGACGAGTTCAGTAGGCTTAAGCAGATTCCAGCTGAGAGGCTGTAAGAATCTGTGCATCTGAGGTTGGGATGCTTGGTCCCCGTGGCTTGAGTTTGCGAATGGTATCTTCTCATCCATGGGTTCCACAGTTCCATGGAAAAAGCACAGTTTCCCTGGCTGGGTAACCTGCTCACTCACTGCCTCCTTTGACTGGAGGGAGGGTGTTCCCCTTCTCCCTGGGGCTCTCAGGTGGGCAACCGCACCACACTGCTCTTCCTTCTCTCTGTGGGTCAAGTCAGCCTTCTAGTCAATTTTGATGAGAGAATCTGGACACCTTGGTTGCGGGTGAATGCTTATTCTGTGTTATTTATTTATTTATTTTTTCCTCCAGTGGGAGCCTCCGAATGCCAAGCGTTCTAGTCAGCCATCTTGGCCCCAACCTACTTTTTGGTTTTGAATCAAAGGAAGCAGATGCTTTTTATACAAAGTCCTGATTTTTACATTATGGATCATTAGAATTGACGCTAACAGGAGTCATATGTCTAATTCTTTGCATCAGTGTAAGCAAAAAATACATTCAGCAATAGTAAATTATCTTAACCTCTCTCAGGAAATACGAATAGTTTCATAGTGAGAAAGTGGCGGTGTGAGTCAAAAGCATAAAAATGCCAGCCATAAATAAAGTTGAAAAACTCTCATCCCCACTGGGATAAAATAACATTACTTTCCTGAGACCCTGACTAGGGACAGACAATTTCTTTGGAGATTTGTTTGGTGCAAGAGTAGAGAGAAAATGAATTTAAATAATTTATCATCACAATGCCCCAAATCACAACCTTGAACATAAAAGGAAAAAATCTACTTTCAAATCAATTTTGCATTGACAAGTGGGGACCTGGAACTCTGACAGGAAAAGTCATCTTTTGCAAAGATTTATATCTCTGAAGATAAATGCATCTTATATGTGATACTTTTATCATCTAGATATTTATTTGTTCTTAATTTTAGAGTTAAAAAAATCAAAAGTCTTTTGGAAAAATTGTTTTCAACTCAATGCAAATGACCAATACTATAAAATGGAGTTATATATTTCATTTGATTAATCCAGCTACTATTACTTTTTAAGTAATGTTTAAAGAATTAACCTGTTTGATTATAGTATTTTCACACATCTAAACTAAAAACAGAACGATAGTCTTACTCCACAGTTATGATAAAGAAATTTGAAAACTTTACCTTATAGTCATGTTTTTGAAGTAAAGATTAATAACACAAGTTTGCTCCTAACTCTGATTATGAAAATGAAGGATTGAGAATAAAATAAATAAAATCAGTTATATTGTTTTGTTGTTTTTACAGGGGACAAATTACAGCAGGAAACTCCAGATTGTCACTGGCTGTGAAAAGACCACTTTGACATTATCGCTGTTTTCTTATCTGTCAAATGCATTTAATCACACTTACCTTGTTCTACTGTATGTTGTTTGGCTTTACAAATTAATGGCTCTAAAGTGCTTTGAAAATATAAATCTCTATATAAATAATAAAACATTATTATAGCCTTGGGAAAAGTCTGGGGAAAGGGGAACTAAAGAGTAATGATTTGTCTTCCAGGATTGTAAGAATTTCAAAAAGTAGTGTTTTATCTGATTATTTCTTACTTTCACATGAAATCTTCTAAGGACATACTAAAAATTAAAAGCAGTTATATTGAATAATTTAAGATTGTACAAGCGTTATAATAGAACCATGATGTTAAAAGACTATCCACTTCACCCTATAATATTGTTATTATGGAATTAAATCAACAAGACCCCCTCCATTCTTTTTACAAGTTATATACTCATTCATGTATTATTTTGGGTGTGCATATCCTCAAACTAAGAAATACTTTATAACATGAGAATAAAACAGCTAAAATTATGGTTTCTTGTCTCAAGAAGCTTTCAAACACATCAGAGAGGTAAATGTGTACAACATTTTTTAAATGAATATTTGGATGTGCTAAATAAGCTTAAGGATATTTTGAAAAGATTATCTTAGAATTGTAAAAAAAAAAAAAAAAAATGGGATGATTTCTAACACTGATGTCGTAAAGGAAGATGGATATGTAGGCAAGCTCTAGCTCTGGAACATTTTTATTTATGATTCAGCACTAAATCTTAGACCTCAAGTAGGTTAGACTTGGAAATGAAAGGACGACTTGGAAGGTATTTATGGCAAGAGGAGTATTGAACAAAGAAGGTAAGCAGAAAAACACAAAACATATTTAGCAAGTTAATTGTTTCAGAAGTTTGGGATGTGTCAAACTAGGTAGTAGGTGATAAAGTTCTAAAGATAGGTTGGCGCCAGGTTGTATAGGCTCTTGAATGACAGGCTAAAATACATGGGCTTTATTTAGTAGGGAATTGTAAACTGCTTCTTAAACTCAAATAAACATTTTTGTAAGAGTTGTTTTAAATAGGAAAAAAAATAAGACATTTTATTCAAGATGGGGTTATAAATAATTCATTTAGAAACGTCCTTCCTGCCTGTGGTTAGAAAAATAAATAATCTGACTGTCAGTTTGACACTAGACTTCTGATAACACATGATGTTGATTGCTAAACTAAGGCTTCATTGGTATGAAAAGTCAAGCAACTAAACTATTCTTAAATTTTAACAGAAAATTATCTTTAACCAAATAGCAACTCTTTGCTTATTAATATGAGTCAGATTTTTGCATGAGTCTAAATTATTGACACAATAGGTATGTCCATGGAACTTAAATTTTAGAGTATTTTCTTAGATCATTTCTGGACTTGAGAAACGTTTAAATTTATTCTCATTTAAGAGGTGATAGAATTTGAAAAGCAAAGTCTTCACTCCCATGGTTTATTATCCTTCAACCAGTCATAGAAGCAACAACTTTCTCTTTCGAAAATTTCCTTTGAAGCGATTTTGAACTGAATTGGAAAACACCTTAGAAATGATTTGGTCTAGACTTCTTGTTTGTAGATGAGAAAATTAAAAGTCAGAGGAAAAAAAAAGACCATTCAAGTAACACAGAAAGACACTTGGCCATCAAAAACAGACCTTTTATCCTCAATTCAATGATTTTTCAATTCAAATACTATTTTAGGCAATATTTTGAAGTATCAGCTTTGTTTTGGGTTTGGCCAAATACAATATTTTCCTTTCATTTGATAGCCTTGCAAAGGGGCTTTATTAATTATGTCACTAAGGTTGGTTTTAAGTATTAACAAGTTGTACTTTTGTGATTTCTGTTTTATACCCTCACCCCTAAAATAAAGCAACTATTACTTATGCAACTTTCCAGTATATATTCTAAAGGAATATTTTTCTTTATTAGTTTAACTTATGCATTATTTGTTTTCCTAATTATATAACAAATGAAACAATAGGTTTGCACATATTTTTGAATATATATTCAAATATATATATATTTGAATTATATATATATATATAATTTATAAATTGCTATGCCATATTTAGAATCTTTGCTTGACCTGCTGATTTAAATATTTTATTTGGATTAACATGGGTTCCAGAAAGGAAAGGCTAATGTGCAATAGTCTTTCATTGTTAATAGTTAGGATTTAAGTCTGGCTTAGGATTTCAGGAATCAGGAAATTTTTATATAATGATAGGGTGAAGTTGGTTATGAAAGTTTTTTTTTCTGATGATAAGTGGTTCTGTAATGTGTAGTTATCTTACTTATAATGTTACTTATCTTACACAAATATCATCAGGTTTAACTTTCCTTACTGATTTTATTTTATTGTGACTGATTGTTTTTATGGATTTTTCATTAATTCAAATTTTGTAATTATTTTCTTAGGATGGCATCTTGTAGCCTTGAAAATACGTAATTCTACTTGCTATACGATTGTTCTACGGTGTTTTTTTTCTGTAGTATTTTAACTATATCACAATATTATGTAGTCCAGTACATGCATATTGAATTGAAAGTCCAGAAATACATTTTACTTTCTTAACTCCACTACATAGAAGGTGACCGTGACTGAACTATCATAATTATTGGTTACATAAATGCTGCATAAAGATTTGGAAGGGGAGAGAGGTTATATATACAGAATATTTTATAGTGATGTTGCATTTATTTGTTTTTCCTCTTTTTCTCCTTCTTGTTCTTTTCCTTGTATTTATTTTTTGTTGTGACTTATAATTCTTGTCTTTCTGAGTGAATATTGTATTAATATTACTGTAAAACAGTAAGACTACCGCCAGGATTAATCACATAATTTGCAGGGGCCATTTCAAAATGAAAATTCAAGTTGCCTAATTCAAGAATTGTTTAAAGTTTTAAAAATGACAACAGAGCATTTGCACAAGCATATGGCCTTTGTAAGTTTGGGCCCTGTATGACTGGACAGGCCACATGTTTATGAAGCCAGCCATTGCTACAGCTTGCAAAGGCAGACTTATCTAAATGAGGAAGAAACACAATTTTTTGCTTCATCTTCTTTTTTTTTTTTTTCCCTGTGTTCCTGACAATTTCTTCATAAGGCAAATTTCACCACTGAATCATAATTTTAGGTCGACTTATTTCTAAACTTCTGTACAGTAGCTAATTATCACAACAAAATCTTCAGCTAGCATTTGTAATACTTTCCTGTTGATGCTGTAATAAGTTACCATAAACTTAGTGGCTTAAAACAACAGAAATTTGTTATCTTACTATTCCAGAAGTCAGAAGTTTAAAATTGGTTTTATTAGGCCAAAATCAAGCTGTCAATAGGGATGCATTCCTTCTGGAGGTTCTAGGGGAAAATCCATTTCCTTTCCATTTTTGCTTCTAGAAGCTGGTTGCATACATTGGCTTATGACCCCCTTCCCCATCTTCAAAGCCAGCAGAATAGCGTTTTTAAATCTAAATCACATCCTCCGACTCCCTGCTTTCATCTTCCCATCTCCTTCTCTAACTCTTTTAAGAACTCTTCAATTGCACTGGGCCACCTGGATAATGCAGGCTAATCTATCCATTTCAAGTTCCTTAATTTGGTCACATCTGCAAAGACTTCTTCAATGTAAGGTAACATAAGCCCACGTCTAAAAGATTAGGATGTGGACATCTTTGGGGAAGTATTACTCTGTCTACCACAGTATTTCTTGTACACATGTTTTTTACTAATTATAGTGATTCTTCCCGGACAATGTTTTATATTCATCTCAAATTTTCCTGACTTAAACATTATCAAAAAAATAAATTTCCCTGTACTTAAAAAAAAATCAGGTGCTAGGAGCTATAACAAAATTTAGTTTAAAATAGGAAAGACAATTATTTTCTTTAGGCGGGAGTTACTTTACCATCAAACACCATATATAACATGCTTGTAATAACTTTTATTTTGTATTTACCTAACAAAGACCTAAAATTGCATGCTAATAAAGAATATATATTCTTTCTGTGTAATATGAACAATATTCTTTGCAGACACACACAGACATACATACATACATTTATAAGTTAATATTTTGTTACAGTCTCAGACATTATCAATTTTCTTTAACCACTTCCTTTATTCATAATTGCTTTGCTTTTACAGATTCAAATTTTGTAATCCTATCATGAATTATAAAATGCAGTACTTCTCACAAATAAAAGGTCAGTGAATATTTAAGAGACTTAGTCTCAGCTATGTGTATAGTGTTTATTGCATGCATTACCCAATAATAAGAATTATAGAGAAAATAAAGTATATATTAAAAGATTCTGGGGAAAACTATGCAGATACTCTAGCAGCAGACATAAATTCAGTAAAACAAGATATGCATCAACTTATGAGCAGGGTGGTCTGCGGTTGGTGTTTATCTGGAAAGGCGTCTTGGAAAACGTGTTCTGCAGAAAGTATTAGAGTGAGAGGGTTAGGCTGAGTAAATAAAGAAGGCAGTTCTCATAGTAGCTGAGTGGTGTAGGTAAGAACTTCAAGGCGTCAAGCAGAGGACTAACAGAGAGGAGGCAAACATGCCTGTTTAGTGGAATGGAAAAGACCAGCTAATGTTGCAACAAAAATAGAGGTTCTATTGTTAAGGGCAAATACCAGAAAAATCCATAATTCTGTTATTAAATAATTGGATTTAATCTTCAAACTAATATAATGATTCAGTGTATGGTTAGTGATTTTTCATATTCAAAGGATGAGTCAGCTAGGGAGATTTGAAAAGAGCATTGCATTTTTGAGCCCAATATGTAATTTGAGAGAAAAGTTCAAACCAAGTTGGGAGTGGGAGTGAAAGGAAGAGTTTAGGAGATTAGACTGTTTCCATGATGCCAGTGTAGCATAACCAGAGCTTGCATTTAATGGTGGAGGAAAGAGAAAGGGAGGTGGATCCAGCTAACACACACACACACACACACACACACATACACACACACACACACACACGCGCACCAGCTACATGAGTAAAATGTCATGTGTAGTGGTGCACTGAAAGTCATATGACATATCAAAACATATTAGATGAAAGTAGTACTGCTAGGTAGCTTTCATTAAATGTTTGTTTTATGCTAGACGCTCTCCTTATAATGTAATCAACTTTTCAGTAATTTAATCCCCACTATTACAATTTTATATCAGTTTTTACTTAGGTATGTGAAAGCTATAATAGCATTTAAGTGATTTTCTCAAGTGACCAATATATAGATACCAGGATTTAACTCCTGGTAACTCCCAAAACTATATTCTTTCTTATTTACTAAGAAAGAGTAAATAAGAAAAGATTTATTATGTATTTTAGGCCTAGGATTTGGCCTAAAATACATTTCCTCTGTGTACTCAAATCTCATTTACTATTAGAGTTGTTAAATATTAGCATCAAAGTATCACATATTTCATTCAATTCATAATCATATTCAATGTAGGAATTGCCACTGCAACCACCATACAAAATAGTCACAACTTTCACTTTTGCACTTCAGTAATGATGACTTTATAACCTCCAACTTCCATTTGTGTATGGTCCAAGTGGCTAGGAAGTTCTTTCTTATTTTGAACTGGATCTGTGGCCATATTATCTTCACAGTTTAGCCCATATTCTGTCCTCTGGAATCAGGCACACCCCCATACAAACACACACACACACACATGCACACAATTATCCCTCTCTTCTATAGACAGCCCTTCTAAATACTTGAAAATAGCCATCACAGTTTCATTACTACTGAAATATCGTCAATTGTCTAAATCACCTAAGAAACCGTTCATATTCTTCACCATCTTGGTGTAATTCTTTATACTGCTCAATGCACCGTCGATATGTTAGTGTTATTCTTTTCCCTCAGACAGTATGCCATTATTTTCCTTTATACTTCACTGGCTCCAGAAGATTTTCTCTAAAACATTTTGTTAAACTTCCCAGCTTTCTCTACATCAGCATCGATCAACAAAACCACTGCCTTTTAGTCAATACCTTACACTTTCCACAATTAAAGTAGATACTCAACTTCTGATAAAATGAGACCTTAGTTCCAGCTGCAATATGAACACCTGTGAGGTTGGGACTCTGGAAATCTGAGAGTCGTGCCCACACTTAATCATCATTTACACTTCTCATCTTTAGTACTCAGCTGTGAAGGCCCAGCCAGTGACCTGCTGAAGGCTTTTCCAGTAAAACAGAGGAGACATAAACCAGGGCACATCAAATATGCTTAACAAGAGCCGTCTCTCCAGCTGTCAATGAGCCACACCACACTGAAGATGCACAGTAGGAGGCTCTCCTATCGCTGACTTTTGACTAGTGAAGAGTGTTTGGTTAAACATTTTGAAAAGTGATAGGTGAATGGGGTCTTTAGTTGAAGTTATGGGTCAAATTCCAGGCTTGCAGTAGCACATAGGAGACAGAGAAAAATAAATTGCTGGGCTTTCAAGTCTCTAAAGACATGAAATACTTCATGGCATGCTTGAAGGCTAAACTCTTTTTTATAAATCAATATAAGTAAAAATTATTGTTAAAAGAAAGTTAAAGCTACCAAAATGTATTGTCAGTAAAATACTGACAATGAAAAATATAAAGAAATGGATATCAAAGATAAAGTGGGATGTAAACCTGAGAGAAAAGGAAAACACCTTCCCCTCTTACCTTATCTTAATGCCCTGAAACATGGTGATTTATCTTAATACTGTCATCCTGTTGTCTTATTCATAATATGTATAACGATATCCAAAATAAAACAAAACACTTGAGAAAAAAATGCTTAAAGCAGAAATACATTTATTTTAGGAAAAAGAATTGATAGGGGAGATTTGGCTATTACATACATATATTTCTTGCATATTTTTTGCAGACACAATTTCTAGATTTTACTGGTATTTATAAATGTAAAGTTAACATACATGTGGATATACATGTTTGTATTTGTGTATGTATATCGCATATATTTATGGAAGGAAGTGCTATTCACTTAATGTATTAATGATATATTTTAGGTATTATTAAAGTGTGAAAAAGATACCATTGCTAACTAAAGACTTATGCTTTTTTTTAGAAAGTTTAAAATGGTGTTAAATGTTGCTGCATGAATTATTTATTCATGGATTAAGTAGATCTATTAACAAAAATGCCTTATAGGTTAGTACAATTTACAGATGTAAATATTTTCACAAACTGAATCTCATTTGACCCTCTCACTGATATTTAACCTTCAGAAGGCTTGTAGTTATTATTTTTCCTAATTTAGAGTTGAATATAATGAACTTTATGATAGCTTAGATGATTAATAAGTGATGAAGTATCCAAATTCAGTTTTTCTGATTAACTAACCTGATCTTTTGTCTAACGTATAATGCAAGTTTTTGTTAAAAAGAACATCATTTAAATATGTGATTGATCTGATATTTTGCAGTCATCAAGTCTTCCATAAAATATCACCTTAGGGTTGCAGTCAGTAAGTCTTGATGGATAAAACTGTTGTATCTTAAGAAGAAGTAATTGATATCTTTCTAAAGATCTAATAATAAATGTCCTATCATACTTCCGCTGACATTTTTGTACAAATAAATACATTGTTTAATTTTTAATTACTAATTAAAAATTATATATACGTATTCATTGTGTACAACATGATGTTTTGAAATATGTATACATTGTAGAACGGCTAAATTGATCTAATTAACATAGGTATTAGCTCATATAACTATCATATTTTATGATGAGCTATCCAAATATATTTTTCAGAATTCTGATAGTAAGGAACCAAAAAAGTAGAAAAACAAGAGCTCATTTTGAAGAAATCTTTATTTTGAAACAAAATACCTTGCTTTTGCATTTTCACAAAAAATATTTTTTCTTTCTAGAATATTCGCAGACTGGTAGGAAAAATAGCCCTGCTTTTTTGGGGAGAGGTGGGGGTTAACTTTATGACTCAAGTGAAGCCATTCAGAAACTATAACACAGTCCATATGCTTGACTTTTTGAAGTCTGCTTAGTACTCCATTAGGGATTCTCAATTTGTACCTCTCAATCTGATTTCGATAAGATGCAGGTTTCCTTCAGCGAGCTGACCTGGTGCAAACACGCAATGGATTAATTCCATAATAAATTATGGGGGCAATAAAGCTTTCTAGACCAGTTTGCCTCTTAAGTAACAATCTTTTATGTTGCCTTATAAAACTGAACTTATGTTTTATTTGTAAGTCATTCTGGGCATAAAAAACTGTTTGAATTTTGGGCACTTAGTTTTAGGGTGGAGCACATTCTTTCCCGGTGCATTATTTTATGAAGGCTCTGGAGCTACTTATTAGTCAAAGCACCTGAAAGTTCCTCGAGGATACTAACATTTAGTCAAAATAACATCACACCTAAAGGTGCATGGAAATATGGACTCCATATAATTCTGAACTCCAGCTGTTTTTCATCTATTTCTGTTTCTATTTATTTTATATAGAGAGAAAGCCCACCGTTTGCCATCCAGTGTTGCATGAGATCACTTTACTTCAGTTTTGTATGAAGTTATATTGCATAAAATATGCACTTCGGCTTTTTACAAGATTGCTCTTAGGGTGGGTAAGGTCCTTCAGGCAAATAAACAAAAATGTGAATTATTTGATCATATCCTGATGAACACTCTGGGTGGCAAAGCCGCCCAGAATACTAATTCTTGCTCTTCTTGAGAAAATTGTTTATTTGTTGTACTTCTAAATATCCTTTTTGTACCACTGCATATTGCTATCTTAATCACCGAAGGGACTTTTATTTTGCTCAGTCTTGAATTTTCTTTGGCCAAATGTACCACAGATAGTAATCTCTGTTCTAGAAATGTATAAAAGCAAACCAATGAGACAATTTAGTTCCTCTCCTCTCTTCCCTATGTGGGTGAATTATTTTAGAAGAAATCTGGATACATTGTGCTTAAGTATCTTTTTTAATTTCCCAAATTAGTGGATGTTTTCCATACAATGAATCAGTAAATTTTGATGTAATTTGGAAATTATTAAAGAAAAGGTTAAATGCATTTAACACCCATGAACTCATGGCAGAAATAGCCTATTCATAGTAAATAAACCACCTTTACTCCCAGATGAAGTGTGGGGAAAAAAAGAAAGAAAGAAAGAAAGAAAGAAAGAAAGAGAGTCACAGGCAGGCATTGTTCAAATTCACATCTACCACTCTAGACTTAGCTTCTCTTCTATCTGGGAAATGGAGATTCAGGTAAAAAAATCATCTTCTTTCCACATAGCATTTTTCATTGAAAATATTTAGTATAAAATGGCAGTTATGTCCTCAAGGAATGCACAGTCTACTTTCTTTTGCGTGTTCTATCTCTCCAGCTTCATATTGTGTTTGTGAAGATGAAATAAAATTATAAATCAAAATGCTTCAAAATCAGTGATGCAATAGATAAATGGAAAGAATAAAGATATCAAGATGATATTCATTCAGGTCAACTTAATTAATTTAATTCAGATTCTTATTATTCACTGAATGTATTACATTGCTATAGTTTACTGATAATGATCATAAGCAGAGACAAGTACATCACCTTACATCACAACCAAGGACAAGGAGAGATGCTAGGCCTGATCAAAGAAATACCACTAATTAGGCACATTCCATAGGTAGTAAGTCTTTTATGGGCCAAACTGTGTGACTTTTAGGCTTTCACATTTGCTTCTCAGTGGTACAGTCTTTGTAAACTACCAGAGTATGTTTTAGTTTCCTAGGGCTGCCATAACAAATTATTAATACAACAAACTGGGTAGCTTAAAACAATAGAAATTTATTTTCTCACACTCCTGGAGGCTAGATGTCTGCAATCAAAGTGTTGGTGGAGTCTTGTTCCCTCCAAAGGCTTTAAGAAAGAATTCTACCATGTCTCATTTAGTGTCTGGTGGTTGGCAACAATTCTTGGTGACCCTTGGCCTGTGGCAGCTTAACTCCAATTTCTGTCTCTGTCTTGACATAGCTATACTACCTCTGTATGTCTGATCTGCCTGTGTCCAAAGTACCCTCTTTTAAAGACAGCAGTCATTGGACTTAGAGCCCAGACAGAGCCAGTATGATCTCATCTTAATTTGGTTACCTCTACAAAGATTCCATTTCCAAATAAGGTCACATTCAGAGGTTCTGGTGTTTAGAACGTCAACATATCTTTTTTTGGGTAACACAAATCAATTTACACAGAAATTATAAGATTCAAATTTGTATGTGTTTTTAGATGGGAAGCATCAATGTAGGCAATTGGAAACCTGCTCCTAGAATTTAGGCCTTCCTTTAAGGAAAAAAAAAAAAAATACAAGTCCTTCACACAGTTTTGCCAGACGTATTAGGTTTTCATCTTGGATTCATGATCCAGAGTAATGAAGATAATTCATATGTAAGTCTTTGTCCTATATATATATCAATTTTAATAGAAACATTATAAAATGACAAATACCCAGTTCATAATGGAACCAGGAGTTTGTATAATCCTGTGTCCTGGGTTTCTGTGTTACAATATTTTTCTTATTCTTCAAACTTGGTAAATAGGATATTGGAAGACAGATCAAACTAAAAAGTGATCTCCATTATTTTAATATTTCATGTTTGTTCTATGTTTTATCATTTATTTATTTATTTTTAATAGAAATGAGGGTCTCAATGTTACCCAGGCTGGTTTGGAACTTCAGGGGCTCAAGTGATTCTCCTGCTTCGGCCTCCCAAAATGCTGGGATTACAGGATATCAATGCTTTTAAGTAACATAAAATTATTACAAAAATTTCACTCTCACACTCTATTCATCATAATTATTATATCTTAATTGTTATATTTTCTGCGTTAATGCCGCTTCCAAAAGTAGGTAAAATGGTATGTCATAAAAAAATCACTATCACCTTGTTTAGAAAACATTACATAAATATGATACTCATATTATATTGCTTACAGAATACCACCACAAATTTAATTTTTTTGGCCAATGTTTTGTTTTAAAAAATAATTCTGATAGGTGGAAAAGCATGAAAACATGATTTAATATTCTTGTCCAATAAACATTTTTATGCTATTGAAAATATTATTTAAATCTGCAGTGTTAACTATAATAGCTATTATAGTAATATGTTAATGTTAGTATAATGAAACTGTGTCATATACACCTTTTAATGAGTATGTATTTGTAACTTAATTAAGACTTTACAGTGTGCATTTAAAAATACGAGTAGGTAAATTTAGGCTCATGGTTGTAAATGTTTAGGTTTCACATAATCAAAACATAGTAATAGTTAGACCATTTTATCCAGTTTTTTGTGAGAATTTTAAATGGTTATTCTTGCACAGTACTACATTTTATGCAACCAGTTTAATTCAAGATTTTGCAAGTTGAATCTAATATAACATAATTCAATACAGCAATGGCCAGATAATATATATTATCTAAGCACTTGAAATACATCTAGTACAAATGAAGAATCGTATTTTATGTTTTATGCTTTATTTAGTTTAAATTAAAATAGCCATATACGGATAGTGGTGAAGATACTGGATATCATAGTTCTATCAGATTTACATAAAGCTAAAGGGATATGACTGTGCCTTGGAGTATTCCACTCTTTAGATCTCCAGATGGGTCCAGTGCAGCAATGTTCACAAAGACTTCTTAAAAAATTAGAAAAAATAACTTATCTTTGCTCATGATTATTAAATTTCTTCCTTGAACTAACAAAGGAAGCATTAAATTGAGTGGAATAAGAGGGAAATGATGAATTCTTTGGCTATATCAAAATCATTAAAGAATGAAATTTGTTCTGGCACAATTACTATGTACTTTATAGCTCATTTAACTAACTGCTCATTATCCCATGAAATGGAAAAGCATCTTGGTGCTCAAATCCATCTGTCTGAGTAAAGGTCACTGAAGACTACTTAGAAAGCCAAGTGAAACCGATTATTTCCTAACAAATCAATGCTTACACCCCAAATTCTACTCACATACAAAGTATCAACTGTCACCATTTTTGGTAAATTCAGCAAAGTAATATTTAAAAGAAAAATTTATAAATGAGTCATTTTCAGTCACAAGGGTCTTATTTTCTTATCACTGTTTTTTGATATATAGTTAATGTGTAAAAAATAAAATTTTCTGGTTTTCTTACGTCCAGACTATGGCAGAAACTGTGTCATAATCATTTTAATGAATATGTGTTTTCAACTTAATTAAGACTTTACAGTATGCACTTAAAAATATGAATATGTAAATTTAAGCTTATGGTTGTAGTTTTTTAGGTTTCACATAATCAAAACATAGTAACAATTAGACCATTTTGTCCAGTTATTTGTGAGAATTTTAAATACTTATTCCTGCACAGCACTACATTTTATGCAACCAGTTTAATTCAAGAGTTTGCAAGTTGAATCTTTCTTGTAGGTTTTTCTTCATGTTGTATTTGCTTCTGGAAGTTTCTTTTTTGACTTCATTTTATAAAATAGTTCTCATATTTTCTCATCCTTTTGGCATCAGAAGACATAGGGAAAATGGCCAAGTAGGTTATAATTTAAGACTATAAATTTAAAAACGTGTTTATATTGCAAAAATATAGAAAAGTAGTTGGAAGTCTGAAGTAAAACATTGGAAATGTAAGAGAAATAATTCATGAGAAATGATGAGCCAAATGTCTTGTATGAGAAAAGGACATGTAAAAAATTTCGTACATTTTTCATGAACTCACCAAGAGGATTCGATTGTGAAAATGCCATCCACATCATCAATTCTTCTTCACCTATACATAAAACCTGATTGACTTTCATAAATTTAGTTTTCCCAATTATATTTTCAAGTTTCCTGTTTTTAATTTTTAATTTTTATTATGTTTTTTGTTTTGTTTTTTGAGACAGGGTCTCTCAGACTGGAGTGCAGTGGCATGGTCATGACTCACTGCAGACTCGAACTCCTGGACACAAGTGATCCCCCCACCTCAGTCTCCTGGGTAGCTAGAATTACAGGTGTGAATCATCATGCACGGCTAATTTTTAAATTTGTATTTTATAGAAACAAGGTCTCACCATATTGGCCAGGCTGGTCTCAAACTCTCAAAATGTTGGAATTACAGACATGAGACACCATGTTTCATTCAAGTTTTATTCTCCAAATATTTGTCATTTATCAATCTTTTGCCTCTCAGATCTAAACCCACCCTTCATTGCTTGCTCTATGAAAATAGAGGTAATCCATTTATTTTTATTTTATTTTATTTTTATTTTTTGGCCACCTGGCACTCTGCTATGCTTTGTCAATTGAGGATGCTTAAAAGAAGTGGTAGGAGTAAAGGGTTTTTCTTCCTGGTTCTGGGGTGTTTCATTGGATAGTTCTTGCATACAAGTTCCCCAGCAGCCAGCTCCTGTAGTGCAGATGGCTTCCCCAGTACTCAGCTCCTACATAACATGGCTTCTGAAACCTCTCTAGTAGTCAGTAGCTTCATACTGGAGCCTCTCCGGTATAGCACTTACTTGTGAATGGCTTTTTCTGGCATGCTAAAAGGCAACTCTCTAACAAGTTCTGCCAGTATGCCTGGTATCACAGCAATTTCTCTCTCTTTTAGTGATCACAGCCATGCCCTCTATAACAAAGTTCAGATCTCAGCCCTGACGGGGAAGGGTTCTCTTTCGCCCTGCCTCAAATATAAAAGTAATGCCTTCTTCTTTACAGTTGCTTTACAGCTTTACAATATTCATTGGAGTTGTCTTTAACTCTTACTAGCTAATCTCTCATTATTCACATATCCTGTTATAATAACTGATTCTGTATATTAGCTTTTTCCCATTCAAGTTACAGTGTGGTTTCTCTGTCTTAATTGGATCCTGATTTACACAGTGGGTAGCGGTTGCCAAAAAGCCAGGCTAGTGTTGCTTTTCATCTCTCTTTGATTTCTGCACTAGCCAGAGAACTGTTAACCTAGTGCACTCATCTACTGACAGGTAGTGAGCTGAATAGTGTCTCCCCGAAAAGATATGTTCATGGTCTCACTCCTACAGCCTGTGAAGACCTTACTGGGGTGGGGGGTGTGGGGTCTTTTTATATATAATTAACTTAATGATCTCAAAATGAAATCATCCTGGATTACCTGGGTGTTCCCTAAGACCAATGACAGCTATTCTTATGAGAATGAAGCAGAGGGAGATTAGACAGACAGAAAAGGAGGACACAAAGGGAAGAAGGCTATGCTAAGACCGAGGTAGAGATCCGAGTCATGAAAACTCAAGCCAAGCAGCACTTGGAGACACTAGAAGCTGGAAGAGGCAGGGAAGGATTCTCCTCTAATGCCTCTGAAGGGAGCATGGCCCTGCTGACAACATGATTTCAGACTTCTGGACTCTATAATTGCAAGATAATACATTTATGTTGTTTAAGGCATCATGTTTGTGATAATTAATTAAGCCAGGCCAAGGAGACTAACACAGATGTGACCAGAATCCCAATGAAGTTGACATTAATGATATATTATCTATATATTATCTAAATTCTAACTGAATACAGATAGAAAACAAATATATTTTCTTCTATCAATTGCAAATGAATTTCATGACTGCTGTTCTTTATTAAACATTCTATGTAATAATAACTAATGCATATGACAGCAATGGAATAAAGTATGATAGAGTTCATATTAAATATTAAAGCCAATCAAAAATGTAATGAATAATTATGATTGATATTGATGCCATTAATGATACTTATTACCTGTGCTCAGTAACTGATATATTTTTTAACCTTATATATTCCACACATAAACTTCTTTAGGATTTTTTTTCTTTAAGTGCTATAGGATAATTTTAATTGGTAATCAAATAATACTGATACCACTAAAAATTTGAAAAGACATGATAAGAGTTATACTGCTGAACACTGTCTTTATAATTTTATATTTAATATTTAAACTCAAAAGGAAACCTAACAATATTAGTGCATTTTATATTCATTTACCAAGGAAGGTAAGTGAAAAAATTTGAATTATTTGTAGATAATTCTCTTTCTAATAATTCCAATTTCATAGGCATTTTAGATCTAATTTCCATATTTTGTTTCTCAGAAAATTACAATATACTTAGAGGACAAAATTTATCATTTCAATAAGAAGAAAAGTTTATAATAAAGTTCTTAAGTGGGGTACATATATTCTTGTATAAAATTCTAACAGCAGATAGAGTAGAAGCTAACCTCCTTCTAAGAATTAAGACATGGAAAAGAAAATTTACCAATTAGCCAGGTCTTAAGAAAACATAACTGTGTTTTCATTGTACTTGTTATTTTCTATATAAATAAAGAAAAAAAGAGATTTAAAACTAAAAATAATAATAATGAAGGTAGTATACTCTTAAATCCACCATGGAAATTAATACCTTTATTTCTTAATTATACCTACTATAGGATCATCCTAAATCCTTGCAGGTTTGAGATTTCTTTTGAAGCACAGTCTAATTTCAGCCTTCTGAAAGAATTCAGTGGGTTAGTTTTCAAGAACAAAAGGAAAAACAATATATCTAATTATTGAAAATTCTCAGAAGAGAAAATGTCTTATGCCAAGCCTAAAATATTTATATTTTCTTGAATTAATTTACAGCTAGCAAACTCTGTCTTCCTAGTTCTCAAAAATAAACGTAGACTTAAAAAGTCTACTTAATTTTCTATGCTTTTAAAAACAGCATTTTGATGAGTTAAGTGTAAATGAATCAGAAACATATGGATAAACTCTCTTTAAAGTATATATAGCTATAAATATATGCATAAAATTGGAAACTAAGTACTTGGCAAAATATAGTTTGGGCTTGCCACACAATCATTTGATAATTACTTGAGTTATTTATCCTCAAGGAACAGGACTGATTCCTCCTTCCAGAATTACTTTGAATGTGGTGAAAATATTTTATGGAAATTAGTAAAACCCGTAAGAGGAAATTCTTAGTTCCCTCTGCCTACATTGATAAAATTTCCAATGACCAACAATATTTAGCCATAAATAGTCATCATACATATTGGGAAATAAATTGTATTACTTTATCTTAATTATTTGGAACATCTACTTTAGTAATCATTAGAGTTATCTGTGATAATATTGCAGCAATAACATTTGGAATATAGAAAACTATATCAACAAGATTGAGGGTAAATGTTGATGTTTCTCTAAGAGGGGATAAATAAATGATTATAATTTGAAGGAATGAAAACACATAATTGCCTGCTATTAAGCACTTTATACAACTGTATAAAGAGTCAGAGATTTACATTTTGTTAGTTTACAGTATATTTATATTCTATTAAATGATTATTAATTTTTGTTTTTTTCAAATCTACCTACATTTGGATGTTTGAAGACTCTAGCACAGCATAATGTTACCAAGTGGTAGATACTTAGACATGTAAACCATTATTAATATTTGTTCATTGTGATGGGTAATTTTGGGTGTCAATTTGACTGAATTAAGGGATAAGCGGGTAGCTGGTGAAGCATTATTTTATTCTCAATAATTGCATTAATTATTCTCCATGCCTCAGTAGTCACTGAGCCTATGCCTCTCTGCTGAAAAGGAAACCCAGGTGACTTGGCATTTGATTAAAATAATTAGGTTGCCCCTGTTGTGTCTATGAGGGTGTTTCTGGAGGAAACTGTTATTTAAGTCCGGCTGAGTAGGATACACTCTCAATTTGGGCAGACACTAACCAATCAACTAGGAGTCTGGATGGAACAAAAGGGCAAATGAAAGGTGAGTTCCTGCTCTGTTTCTTTTGAAGCTGGGACCCATTTCTTTTGACCTTCGATATCAGAATTCCAGATTCTTTGACCTTTGGACTCTGGGTCTTTGACCTGCAGCAGCCTCCATGCCCTTGGACCTTTAGACTTGGTCTGAGTCGTGCTACTGTCTTTCCTGGTTCTCCAGCTTGTAAATGGCCTGTTACGAGACTTAGCCTCCGTAATCAAGTGAGCCAGTTCCCTTAATAATTTCCTTCTCATATATTTATTTTTCTCTTCCTATATATGTATATTATTGTTTCTGTCTTTCTAAAGAACCTTGACTAAAACATTAATGAAAGGTACATTTCTCTGCCTCACAGTTTTTACTTTTTGGTTGACACATTACAAAATCCTACCTTTAGATTTAAGTAATACGGCTTTTTTTTTTTTTTTCAAATTTCTTGAAAATATTTCATCACATATTAGTTAAAAGGAAGTTTTTATTTTTGGGGGTATAATCTGCTTTATGAGCCATACAAATTAGTGTGTCATGAGTCATGCTTTCTACCAAGCATTTCAAGTGTGAAAAGGCATCCAAATTCAACACAGAACTGTTGCCATAGAATACGTTTCCCATCTTCTTCCTTGGTACATATAGGATTCAACTATTCAGGCATTTTTAGGACGTTAATTGAAGGGAGTAACAATAATATCTCTATCAATACTTAAGCACTTGCTTTTGGCCAGGCTCTGTGCTGTCTGCTTTATGTTTTTGTTTATGGTAATTATATTTTCTTATTTCTTATTTGATTAAACAATTCTAATATTTTCTTACACTATAAAGATAGACTGACACAAAATCATAAATATTCCTGGATTTAAAGTTTTACTCAAAATTCAAACTGTTTCTTGTTCAGGGATTTCTGTCTAAATTTTTGGATGATCACACCAGAATTCAAGTGTTTCCTATATAATCTGACACTAGTGCTTATATCTCCGTCCTCACACAGCTGCATTGTGATTCAGACAACCTGAATCACAGACCCTCAGTGAAAATTATTGTTTATGAAATATAAAATTTAAAAAACAGTGATGAACAAATTATTGAATAAAAAAGGTGTGAATTCATAAACATCAAAGACACAATTGCTTTCAATTTAAGACTTTGTTCAGAGTCATGTTTCAAGAAAGATATAGTTTCCAAAATATCCAGTTTTATTTATGAATTATATAATCAAAAATGTATGATTTCAGTCAAAGCATATAAAGTTTCAATTATGCTGGATGAATAAATTCTGGAGATATAATGTATATCATGATGACTATAGCTAATAATAATGTATTTTTTACTTGGGATTTGCCAAGAGAATAGGTCTAAAGTGTTCTCAGCTAAAAAATTAAAAAGTAACTATGTGAGGTGATGGATATGTTAATTAGCTTAATTATGGTATTCATTTCACAATGTACACTTATATCAAAACATCACATTGTATACCTTAAATATTTACAATTTTGATTTGTCAGTCATACTTTAACAAAGCTGGAAAAATGTATGGTGCTCTACACCTCTACACTGTGATGTAAACATGTTTCAAAAATCAGTAATTGTGCTTATTAACATCTTGGAATGTAATGATGACCATCTATTTGCTTATCCTACAGGTGTAATTAGAAGTCAGTAAATCCAGTAATCTCAAAACCTTTTAAAATTCTGAGGTTTTCTAAAAGGTTATAGTGACTGAACAGTTATTGCATTTTTATATTCTGTCTTCCAAATAAATGGGTGAATTGATTCTGTTTAGAAGATAATCCCTTTATCTTTTACTTCAATCTCCTTAGAAAATGAAAGAAAAAAGAAAACAAGGAATATAAACTAACATACTCTAGGTATTTTAAAATCAGAAAAGTATTACGTTGTACTATAAGGAAGTTACCCAATGATATATTGTATTCTTGAAAAATAAGACAGTGGATACTAAGTGTCTTCACCACAAAATGATAATTATGTAAAGTAATGCATATGATAATCAGCTAGATTTAGCTATTCCACAATGCATATGTACTTCAGAACATTATCGTCTACAAAATAAGTAAAATTGTATCTGTCAATATAAATGAATAAATTTGAACATTCTAAAAAAAGTTACCCAATGACTAATAAAAATGAGGTGCTATAATCTCCCATCTCATTCCTATGCCATTAATTTTAGTTTTTTTTAATAGACAGGGTGTTGCTCTGTTTCCCAGGATGCAGTACAGTGATATGATCAGCTATTTATTTATTTTTTTAGAGACACAGTCTCACTCTCTTGTCCAGGTTTGTCTCCAACTCCTGGCCTCAAGGGATCCTTTCACCTCAGACTCCCGAAGTGCTGGGATTGCAGGCATGAGCCTCTGCACCCAGCACCATCAATTTGAAGGATGTAGGATATGGCTCAGGAATTGTAATTTAGCTTGTTATCTTGGGCAGATTTAGTGATGATAGAAACTTTATAGGTAAAACTATATCTATTTTCCTTTAGCGAATTGACTTTTTAAAGCCATCTATTATTTAGTAAATCACTACATAAGTAAAGAAAAACTATTTATAGCTGTACAAAATAGTTATGTTAATGAATCACATTGTTACTTATAGCAATAACTACCCATTCATCCAACAATTTTCAGAGCTGACCATATTTAATTCTAGAATGTAATCTTTCATCTCTGAGGTAAGTGTAACTTTCACATTATTGTTAAAAACAAATTCTGGGAGAAGAAACTGCACACTGCTTGTCAGGGCTAGCTCTCTACTCTTAAATAATAAATACATTTTCTATTTTAAATTATTTATTTAGTAACTTTTATTTAGCTTTTTATTAGATAGGAGGTTTAAAATAATCTATGAAATACGTTAAAATCCTAGAAAAATTGCTTGATTTTTATTTTTTCCTTTGGGTTGGTAGTTAATTATTTTGCTTATAATATAAAAGGATTTTCCTTATGTCCTATGTAACCTTAGATAGCAAAGGTTCTGTGGTTTACCAGGGTAGTTTTGTGCAATCTTTGTTGATTTTATTACATTCATGTTTTTTTTAAAGAACAAATGTTTCTCCTTCATTTATAAAATAGCTAATTTATTTACAAGCCTGATAACTTCTGTGTTTATTTTAAATTATTTTATTGTCATTTACTTAAATACATAACAAAACATTGTTTTTTTGGCACTTGATATTTTATCTTTATTATTTAAATACACTCTGAAAACTTCATTTGGCCTTCCAAAATTGGATTCTAATTTTTTTTTTAAAGTAAAATAAAATTTTAAGTATGTATTTCTGCTTAAAACAGGAAAATCATAAAATATTTTATTCTTTCATATTACAGAAAGAGACATAGTGGAAATAATTAGCGTGTTTGATATATTATAATTTTAAGTGTTGCCATGGAAGAGTTCCCAAATATGAAGACAGCCTGCCTTAGGTTAAGTTTATATAGGTAAAATATTATTAATATAAATACTTTTGGCTTTAGGTCAAGTTTATATAGGCAAAATATTACTAATATGAATATGTTTGAAATTGTATGCTTTTTGAGATATTTCTACAGATATTTAATTGCCCATGTTCTCCATCATGTGTATTTATCCACAGAAAACACATTGATCAAAACCAAGCCCAAGATAGTCTGTTGTTTTCCTATATTTATTAGAGTCCTGGCAGTGCTTATTTAAATTATATTAGAAATAATAGTACAGTGTTATCAATCAAAATGTCAGGTATATAAAATATTTTTCTTATTTATTTTTTATTATACTTTAAGTTCTAGGGTACATGTGCACAATGTGCAGGTTTGTTACACATGTATACATGTGCCATGTTGGTGTGCTGCACCCATTAACTTGTCGTTTACATTAGGTATATCTTCTAATGCTATCCCTCCCCGCTCCCCCCACCCCACAACAGGCCCTGGTGTGTGATGTTCCCCTTTCTGTGTCCATGTGTTCTCATCATTCAATTCCCACCTATGAGTGAGAATATGTGGTGTTTGGTTTTCTGGCCTTGTAATAGTTTGCTGAGAATGATGGTTTCCAGCTGCATCCATGTCCCTACAAAGGACACGAACACATCCTTTTTTATGACTGCGTAGTATTCCATGGTGTATATGCGCCACATTTTCTTAATCCAGTCTATCACTGATGGACATTTGGGTTGGTTCCAAGTCATTGCTATTTTGAATAGTGCCACAATAAACATACGTGTGCATGTGCCATTATAGCAACATGATTTATAATCCTTTGAGTATATACCCAGTAATGGAATGGCTGAGTCAAATGGTATTTCTAGTTCTAGATCCTTGAGGAATCACCACACTGTCTTCCACAATGGTTGAACTAGTTTACGGTCCCACCAACAGTATACAAGTGTTCCTGTTTCTCTATATCCTCTCCAGCACCTGTTGTTTCCTGACTTTTTAATGATTGCCATTCTAGCTGGTGTGAGAGGGTATCTCATTGTGGTTTTGATTTGCATTTATCTGATGGCCAGTGATGATGAGCATTTTTTCATGTGTCTGTTGGCTGTATAAATGTTTTCTTTTGAGAAGTGTCTGTTCATATCCTTTGCCCACTTTTTGATGGGGTTGTTTGTTTTTTTCTTGTAAATTTGTTTGAGTTCTTTGTGGGTTCTGGATATTAGCCCTTGTCAGATGAGTAGATTGGAGAAATTTTCTCCCATTCTGTAGGTTGCCTGTTCACTCTGATGGTAGTTTCTTTTGCTGTGCAAAAGCTCTATAGTTTAATTAGATCCTATTTCTCTATTTTGGCTTTTCTTGCCATTGCTTTTAGTGTTTTAGACATGAAGTCGTTGTCGATGCCTATATCCTGAATTGCCTAGGTTTTCTTCTGGGTTTTTATGGTTTTAGGTCTAACATTTAAGTCTTTAATCCATCTTGAATTAATTTGTGTATAAGGTGTAAGGAAGGGATCCAATTTCAGCTTTCTACATATGGCTAGTTAGTTTTCCCAGCACCATTTATTAAATCTGGAATCCTTTCCCCATTTCTGTTTATGTCAGATTTGTCAAAGATCAGATGATTGTAGATGTGTGGTATTATTTCGGAGGACTCCGTTCTGTTCTATTGGTCTATATCTCTGTTTTGGTACCAGTACCATGCTCTTTTGGTTACTGCAGCCTTGTAGCATAGTTTGAAGTCAGGTAGCATGATGCCTCCAGCTTCATTCTTTTGGCTTAGGATTGTCTTGGCAATGTGGGCTCTTTTTTGGTTCCATATGAACTTTAAAGTAGTTTTTTTCAAATTCTGTGAAGAAAGTCATTGGCAGCTTAATGGGGATGGCATTGAATCTATAAATTACCTTGGGCAGTATGGCCATTTTCGCGATATTGCTTGTTCCTATCCATGAGCATGGAATGTTCTTCCATTTGTTTGTGTCCTCTTTTATTTAATTGAGCCGTGGTTTGTAGTTCTCCTTGAAGAGGTCCTTCACATCCCTTATAAGTTGGATTCCAAGGTATTTTATTCTCTTTGAAGCAATAGTGGATGGGAGTTCACTCATGAGTTGGCTCTCTGTTTGTTATTGGTGTATAAGAATGCTTGTGATTTTTGCACATTCATGTTGTATCCTGAGACTTTCCTGAAGTTGCTTATCAGCTTCAGAAGATTTTGGACTGAGACGATGGGGTTTCCTAAATATACAGTCATGTCATCTGCAAACAGGGACAATTTGACTTCCTCTTTTCCTCATTGAATAGCCTTTATTTCTTTCTCCTGCCTGATTGCCCTGGCAAGAACTTCCAACACCATGTTGAATAGGAGTGGTGAGAGAGGGCATCCCTGTCTTGTGCCAGTTTTCAAAGGGAATGCTTCCAGTTTTTGCCCATTCAGTATGATATTGGCTGTGGGTTTGTCATAAATAGTGCTTATTATTTTGAGATACGTTCCATCAATACCTATGTATGGAAAGTTTTTAGCATGAAGGGCTGTTGAATTTTGTCAAAGGCCTTTTCTGCACCTATTGAGATAATCATGTGGTTTTTGTCTTTGGTTCTGTTTATATGCTGGATTACAGTTATTGATTTGTGTATTTTGAACCAGCCTTGCATCCCAGGGATGAAGCCCACTTGATCATGGTGGATAAGCTTTTTGATGTGCTACTGGATCCAGTTTGCCAGTATTTTATTGAGGATTTTTGCATCGGTGTTCATCAGGGATATTGGTCTAAAATTCTCTTTTTGTGTTGTGTCTCTGCTAGGCTTTGGTATCAGGATGATGTTGGCCTCACAAAATGAGTTAGGGAGGATTCCCTCTTTTTCTATTGATTGGAATAGTTTCAGAAGGAATGGTACCAGCTCCTCCTTTTACCTCTGGTAGAAGTCGGCTGTGAATCCGTCTGGTCCTGGACTCTTTTTAGTTGGTAGGCTATTAATTATTGCCTCAATTTCAGAACCTGTTATTGGTCTATTCAGGGTTTCAACTTCTTCCTGGTTTAGTCTTGGGAGAGTGTATGTGTCCAGGAATTTATCCATTTCTTCTAGATTTTCTAGTTTATTTGCATAGAGGTGCTTATAGTATTCTCTGATGGTAGTTTGTATTTCTGTGGGGTCAGTGGTGATATCCCCTTTATCATTTTTTATTGCATCTATTTGATTCTTCTCTCTTTTCTTCTTTATTAGTCTTGCTTGCAGTCTATCGATTTTGTTGGTCTTTTCAAAAAACCAACTCCCGGATTCATTGATTTTTTTGAAGGGATTTTTTGTGTGTGTCTCTACTTCCTTCAGTTCTGCTCTGATCTTAGTAATTGTTGCCTTTTGCTAGCTTTTGAATGTGTTTGCTCTTGCTTCTCTAGTTCTTTTAATTGTGATGTTAGGGTATCAATTTTAGATCTTCCCTGCTTTCACTTGTGGGCATTTAGTGCTATAAATTTCCCACTACACACTGCTTTAAATGTGTCCTAGAGATTCTGATATGTTGCATCTTTGTTCTCATTGGTTTCAAAGAACATGTTTATTTCTGCCTTCATTTCGTTATGTACCCAGTAGTCATTCAGGAGCAGGTTGTTCAGTTTCCATGTAGTTGAGCGTTTTTGATTGAGTTTCTTAGTCCTGAGTTCTAGTTTGATTGCACTATGGTCTGAGAGACAGTTTGTTATCATTTCTGTTCTTTTATATTTGCTGAGGAGTGCTTTACTTCCAACTCTGTGGTCAATTTTTGAATAAGTGTGATGTGGTGCTGAGAAGAATGTATATTCTGTTGATTTGGGGTGAAGAGTTCTATAGATGTCTATTAGGTCCACTTGGTGCAGAGCTGAGTTCAATTGCTGGATATCCTTGTTAACTTTCTATCTCGTTGATCTGTCTAATGTTGACAGTGGGGTGTTAAATTCTCCGATTATTATTGTGTGGTAGTCTAAGTCTCTTTGTAAGTCTCTAAGGACTTGCTTTATGAATCTAGGTGCTCCTGCATTGGGTACATATATATTTAGTATAATTAGCTCTTCTTGTTGAATTGATCCCTTTACCATTATGTAATGGCCTTCTTTGTCGCTTTGGATCTTTGTTGGTTTAAAGTCTGTTTTATCAGAGACTAGGATTGCAACCCCTGCCTTTTTTTGTTTTCCATTTGCTTGGTAGATCTTCCTCCACCCCTTTATTTTGAGCCTATGTGTGTCTCTGCACGTGAGATGGGTCTCCTGAATACAGCACACTGATGGGTCTTGACTCTATCCAATTTGCCAGTTTGTGTCTTTTAATTGAAGCATTTATCCCATTTACATTTAAGGTTAATATTGTTATGTGTGAATCTGATCCTGTCATTATGCTGTTAGCTGGTTATTTTGTTCATTAGTTGATGCAGTTTCTTCCTAGCATCGATGATCTTTACATTTTGGCAAGTTTTTGCAATGGCTGGTACCAGTTGTTCCTTTCCATGTTTAGTGCTTCCTTCAGGATCTCTTGTAGGGCAGGCCTGGTGGTAACAAAATCTCTCGGCATTTGCTTGTCTGTAAAGGATTTTATTTCTCCTTCATTTATGAAACTTAGTTTGGCTGGATATGAATTTCTGGGTTGAAAATTCTTTTCTTTAAGAATGTTGAATATTGGCCCCCACTCTCTTCTGGCTTGTAGAGTTTTTGCTGAGAGATCCGCTGTTAGTCAGATGAGCATCCCTTTGTGGGTAACTCGACCTTTCTCTCTGGCTGCCCTTAATATTTTTCCCTTCATTTCAACTTTGGTGAATCTGATAATTATGTGTCTTGGAGTTGCTCTTCTCAAGGAGTATATTTGTGGCATTCTCTGTATTTCCTTAATTTGAATGTTGGCCTACCTTGCGAGGTTGGGGAAGTTCTCCTGGATGATATCCTGCAGAGTGTTTTCCAACTTGGTTCCATTCTCCCCGTCACTTTCAGGTACACCAATCAGATGTAGATTTGGTCTTTTCACATAGTCCCACATTTCTTGGAGGCTTTATTCATTTCTTTTTACTCTTTTTTCTCTAAACTTCTCTTCCCGCTTCATTTCATTCATTTGATCTTCAATCACTGATACCCTTTCTTCCAGTTGATCGAATTGGTTACTGAAGCTTGTGCATTTGTCACATAGTTCTCGTGCCACGGTTTTCAGCTCTATCAGGTCATTTAAGGACTTCTCTATATTGGTTATTCTAGTTAGCCATTCGTCAAATTTTTTTTCAAGGTTTTTAGCTCCTTTGCGATGAGTTCGAACTTCCTGCTTTAGCTCGGAGAAGTTTGACCATCTGAAGCCTTCTTCTCTCAACTCGTCAAAGTCATTCTCTGTCCAGTTTGTTCCATTGCTGGTGAGGAGCTGCGTTCCTTTGGAGGGGGAGGGGCGCTCTGATTTTTAGAATTTTCAGCTTTTCAGCTCTGTTTTTTCCCCATCTTTGTGGTTTTATCTACTTTTGGTCTTCGATGATGGTGACGTACAGATGGGTTTTTGTGTGGATGTCCTTTCTGTTTGTCAGTTTTCCTTCTAACAGTCAGGACCCTCAGCTGCAGGTCTGTTGGAATTTACTAGAGGTCCACTCCAGACCCTGTTTGCCTGTGTATCAGCAGCAGAGGCTGCAGAAGAATATTGCTGAACAGCAAAAATGTTGCTGCCTGATCATTCCTCTGGAAGCTTCGTTTCAGACGGGTATCCAGCCGTGTGAGGTGTCAGTCTGCCCCTACTGGGGGGTGCCTCCCAGCTAGGCTACTCAGGGGTCAGGGAACTTGAGGAGGAAGTCTGTCCGTTTTCAGATCTCAGACTCCGTGCTGGGAGAACCACTACTCTCTTCAAAGCTCTCAGACAGGGACATTTACATCTGCAGAGGTTTCTGCCACCTTTTGTTTAGCTATGCCCTGTCCCCAGAGGTGGAGTCTACAGAGGCAGCGCTGCGGTGGGCTCTACCCAGTTTGAGCTTCCCAGCCACTTTGTTCACCTACACAAGCCTCAGCAATGGCAGGCGCCCTTCCCCCAGCCTCACTTTTTTCTTGCAGTTAGATCTCAGACTGCTGTGCTAGCAATGAGGGAGGCTCCGTGGGCGTGGGACTCTCCCAGCCAGGCACAGGATATAGTCTCCTGGTGTGCTGTTTGCTAAGACCCTTAGAAAAGCACAGTATTAGGGAGGGAATGACCCAATTTTCCAGGTGCTGTGTGTCACGGTTTCCCTCAGCTAGGAAAGGGAATACCCTTACCCCTTGCACTTCCCAGGTGAGGCGATGCTTCACCTTGCTTCAGCTCTTGCTTAGTGGGCTGCACCCACTGTCCAACATGCCTCAGTGAGATGAACCCAGTACCTCAGTTGAAAATGCAGAAATCACCCCTCTTCTGTGTCGCTCACGTTGGGTGCTGTAGCCTGGAGCTGTTCCTATTTGGCCATCTTGGAACTCTCTCAGGTACATAAAATATTTACTAACCACAACTCAACTTCTTCCATTTGAATTTGCATCTTCTAGATCACTGGGGATATGCATCAGACTTACCCATTACGTTTTATAAAAATACAGGTAGCTAGGCCTACAGTCGTCTTACAGAGTCTCTCTCTGATATTGACATATTTAAAAGTTATGTTTCCGAATATTACATATCTCAATACATAGTTTTTCCATCAAAGTTACACTCATCAATTTTAATACATCAGATATAAAATTCAATGAGGTCTTTGAAAATATACTTGATCATTATTCTTAGAGATGCTTTGTCCAATTATTTTTTTGGAATGACTTTAGTATCTTTGTTGTGCATGCCACAGAAGAAAACAAATTTTGTTGTTGAATGTATTATTCTTATTATGATCCCTCATCACACATTCCGTATTTTAAAATTAGCAGTAATAAATTAGTAATATTTATTAAATTCTTGTTATCTACAGATGGTTTTAATTTAACTCTGATACATGCCTGAAAGTTCTGTGTATATGCTACACAACAGCTTGTGTCTCTCACAAAAAAAAAAAAAAAAAAAAATGACAGTGTCATATCCTCATGGGAAGGGACTATTGCAGGTGATTTAAACTTGGGTACTACAAAAATATGTGTTTAAGCTTCAGTGGGTCTCCTTGGGTACAGGTTTCTGAGCTTGCATCACTTAGATAACTTTCACATTAAACCAGTGGACTGAGTCAGAATTTCAGGGCTCCATTTTATCTAGAAGCAGACAGCTTTTATAAAAACAAACTATTGAAACAAGATGCTTCAGAACAAGAATTAATTACATAGTATGAATTAATTCATAAATGGAATTTATTATAGTTAGTTCCTTATAGCCATGTTGATTTTTATTTAGTGTTCTATTTTCTGGTTTTATGAAAAATAATCTTGTCTTCCTTATCACACTTTTATTAAGAATTCAGAAGCTCTGTTTTTGTAAAATAAAACATTTTAAAAAATATCAGATTCTCACTGATTCCCACAAAATCCAGAAACTCTAAGTGTTGTTACTTTTTATGGCAATTAGGTTAATAAGAATCTATTCTCCTTTTAGTCAGGATGTTTTTTTGAGAAAACTGATGAGTATAATGCCCATTTATTTAAAAAGATCTAACTCTGATGTCACCAAGATAGTGGAGTAGAATATATCTGCCTCATCCCCCTACAAACAAATACATACAGAAATTCACAAAACAGAATAGCTCAAAGAGGGCTCAAAGGTCCATAAGGAATCTGGAACAACACAGTAGAGCAAGCGTATTGATAACATCTACATAGTAGGGTTCTTGGTAAGATTGGCATACCTCAGAGAGCAGGAGATAGCAATGAGCAAAGAAGAAAGGTGAAGGTTATCGATATTAACCACACTTGGGAAACACTGCAGTCCCAAGTAGCCTGTTTTCACAGAGGATACCAGCATTGCTTGCCACTGAGGTGACCAATAGTCATTCCTATGGAGGAACTCAAGTACAAGACATGGCTATACACTCTTCTACCTCACATAGTAGCTACTCTTCTGCCCCTTCAAATAATAGGGGGCAGGGAAGAAGGAGATCAAAGACTGTACAACTGTGTGTACTATGCTTAGTACCTGAGTAACAGGATCAATCTTACCCCAATTCTCAGCGTCATACAATATACTCACGTAACAAACCTGCATGTGTGCCCCCTGAATCTAAAATAAAATTTGAAATTATTTTAAAAAGATTTTTGACATCTTGTTGTAGCTTAATAGCTCAATAATTTTTTTTGTTACTAAATAATATTGGATTGCATAGATACAACACACTTCGTTGGCAGTTACCTTTTGTAGGATATCTTGGCTGCTTTCTGTTTGGGGAATTATTAATAAAGCCATTATAAACTTATATATATGTATATTTATATATTTTATATATATATATATGCCTATATATTGCCAGCCTATATATATATGTGTGTGTCAATAATTTGGATAACCTAGAAGAAATGTATAAATTCCTAAACCCATGTAACCTACCAAGACTATATTCTAAATTATGAAGAAATAGAAAATCTGAATAGACTAGTTATGATTAAGAAGACTGAAGCAGTAATAAAAGGTGTCTCATTAAAGAAAAGCCCAGACTGGGCATAGTGGTTCACGCCTGTAATCCCAGCATTTTGGAAGGCCGAGGTAGGTGGATCGCTTGAGGTCAGGAGTTCAAGACCAGCCTAGCCAACATTTTGAAGCCCTGTCTCTACTAAAATTACAAAGATTAGCTGCACATGGTGGTGCAAACCTGTAATCCCAGCTACTTGTGAGGCTGAGGCATGAGACTCGCTTGAACCTGGGAGGTGGAGCTTGTGGTGATCCAAGATTGCACCCCTACACTCCAGCCTGGGAGACAGAGTGAGATGAGAAAGAAAGAAAGAAAGAAAGAAAGAAAGAAAGAAAGAAAGAAAGAAAGAAAGAAAGAGAGAAAGAGAGAAAGAGAGAAAGAGAGAAAAGAGAGAAAGAGAGAAAGAGAGAAAAGAGAGAAAGAGAAAGAGAGAAAGAGAGAAAGAGAGAAAGAGAGAAAGAGAGGGAGAGAGAAAGAGAGGGAGGAAGAAGGAAGGAAAAGGAAGGAAGGAAGGAAAGAGAGAGAGAGAAAGCGAGAAAGCAAGAAAGAGAAGAGAAAGAGAAGAAAGAAGGGATGGAGGGAGGGAGGGAGGGAGGAAGGAAGGAAGGAAGGAAGGAAGGAAGGAAGGAAGGAAGGAAAAAGGAAAAAGGAAAAAGGAAAAAGCCCAGGACCTTTGCCACTGAACTCTGCAAAACATTTAAAAAATAGTAATATCAATCCTTCTGAAATTCTTCCAAAAAATTAAAGAGCAGAAGAAAATATCAAACTCATTTTAGAATTCCAGAATTATCCTGATACCAAAACCAAATGAAGACACTATAAAAAAGAAAATTACAAACTAATATCCCTGATGAATATAGATGCAAACATTCTCAATGAAGTACTAGCAGACCTAATTCAAATCACATTAAAAGGAACATTCACCATGATCAAGTGGGATTTATCCCTAGCATGTAAGGATGGTTCTATGTGTGCAAAACAATGAATAAATGTCATACAACAAATTACCAGAATACAGAAAATAGCCTATGATCATCTCAGTAGATACAGAAAAGATATTTGACAAAATACAACATCCTTTCATGATAAAAACTCTCAACATATTAGGTACAGAAGGAATGTACCTAAATACAATAAAGACCATCTATAACAAGCTCAAAGCCAACAACACACGGAACAGTAAAAAAGTTGAAAGCTTCTCCTCTAGGATCGGGCACAAGTCAAGGATTTCCATCCTTGCCTCTTCTATTCAACATAGCATTGGAAGTCCTAGCTCAAGAAATTAGACAAGTTAAAAAGAAAAAAAAAAAAGCCATCCGCATTGAACAACTTAAATTGTCTCTGTTACAGATTACATAACTATATATATATATCTCTAAAATTTTTTATCGGATAACTCTCAGAACTAACAAAATCAGTAAAGTTTCAGGTTATAAATATACATGCAAATATCTATAGTATTTCTATACACAAACAATGAACTATCTGAAAAACAAATCAAGAAAGCAATCTCATTTACAATATCTACAAAAAGTAAAATATTCAGATAAATACATTTAACCAAAGTGGTAAAACACATGGCACTAAAGACTATAACATATTAATAAAATAAATATTAAAAGTCACAAGTAAATGGAAAGCCCATGTTAACGGACTGGAAGAATTAATATTATGACAATGTTTATATCATTCAAAGTGATCTACAGATTTAATGCAATCCCTGTCAAAATTCCAGTGATTTTTTTTTCACAGAAATAGAAAAAACAATTCTAAAATTTGTATGGAACCACAAAAGACTCTAACAACAAAAGGAATATTGAGCATAAGGAAAATAGTTGGAGGTATCCCATTTCCTGACCTCAAAATATGCTGCAAAGCTATAGTAATTAAAACAGCACAGTGCATAAAAACAGATAAACCAATGGAACAGAATAGAAAGCCCAGAATTTATTCCATGCAATTTCATTCAACTGAATTTTGACAAAGGTACCACAATAAGGAAAAGAGTCTCTTCAATAAATGGCACGGGGGAAACTGGATATCCACATGGAGAAGAATGAAATTAGACCATATTTGCATACCATGGATAAAAAAGTACTTAAAATGAATTATGAATTAAAGACTCAAGTATAAGGCCGGAACTGTAAAGCTTCTAAAAGAAAACATAGGGCGAAAGTTCCATGGCATTGGTCTCGGCAAAGATTATTTAAATATGACCCAAAAGCACAGATAACAAGGCAAAAATAGACAAATTGGATTACATCTAACTAAAAAGTTCTGCATAGTAAAGGAAACAACCACCAGAATGAACGAACGACCTATGGAATGGGAGAAAATATTTGCAAACCATATATCTGGTAAGAGGTTAATATCTGATATAGAAGGAACTTAAATACCTCAATAGCAAGAATTAAAAAGTGGTTAGAGAACCTGTTTCTCAGAAGAAGACATAAAAAGCCTGATAGATATATTAGAACATGTTCAACATCACTAATCACCAGGCAATTGCAAATAAAAACAATATGGTCTGGGTGCGGCAGCTCACGCCTGTAATCCCTGCACTTTGAGAGTCCAAGGCTGGTGGATCATCTGAGGTCAGGAGTTTGAGACCAGTCTGGCCAGCATGTTGAAACCCTGTCACTACCAAAAATACAAAAAATTAGCTGGGTGTGGTGGTGTGTACCTGTAATCCCAGCTACCTGGGAGACTGACGTGGAAGAATTACTTGAACCTGGGAGGCGGAGGTTGTGTTGAGCCGAGATTACCCCACTGCACTCCAGCCTGGGCAAGAGCAAAACGGTGTCTCATTTAAAAAAAAAAAAAAAAAAAAAAAAAAAAAGGATATCATCTCATGCTTGTTAGGATGACTATTATCATAAAAGAAAGATAGGTGTCAAAGAGGAGGTGGAGACATTGAAATTCTTGCACATCATTGGTAGAAATGTAAATTAGCCAAGCCACTAAGAAAAACAGGATAGAAGTTCCTCAGATAATTAAAAATAGGACAACTATGTAATGCATCAATCCCACCACTAGAGTTATATATATATGAAATGAAATAATTGTGTTGAAGAGATACCTACACTTCTATGCTCATAACAATATTATTCCCAATACTCAAGACATAGATTCACCCTATGTGAATTCATCAACAAATGAATGGATAAAGCAAATGTGATGTGTATAAATGGGATACAATTTTGCTATACAAAAGAAGAAAATCCTGTAATTTGCAAAATCATGAAAGATATTATGTTAAGTGAAATAAGCCAGACACAGAAAGACAAATGCTACATAATCCAATTATTTGTAGAGGGTAGAAAATTTTGAACTTATAGAAATGGAAAGTAAAATGCTGGTTACCAGAGGCTGGGAATTGAGGGAATTGGGAAGATGTTGGTCAAAGTATACAAAATTTCAGATAGACTGGAGGAGTAAATTCAAGACATTTATTGTACATCATAGTGACTATGATTAATAACAATATATTTTATACTTGAAGATGGCTAAAAATGTGGATTTCAAGTGTCCTCACCACAAAAATAATAAGTACATGAGGTAATGCACATGTTCAATAGCTTGATTTAGACATTCCACCATGTATGCATGTATCAAAATGTTATGTGTACATCATGAATATATTTATTTTTTACTTGCCAATTAAAAATAGAACATACAAAATAAAATGGTATAAGAAACCACTGTTATGGAATGAAGGTAGTTTCACTCCTGGAGCCAATGCCTACAAAGTTCTTCCAGGCAAATATCTGCTTCCAGACTTAGTGGGTTCAGGCACCTAAGTAAATTTGTGGGATCTTGTGAAGAGAGGAATTTACCCAAATTGTTAGATACCACAAGTGTAATCCAATTGTGTAAAGTTTGTGGGGCTTGCTTTCCTATACTCTGAATAGCAACTGAGAGAGACTTTTCAAAGTTTCACCTGAGATTTTTCATTATGAAACATCTAAGCATCTAGGCATCCTGTGACCTCAATAACTTTTTAAGACTGTGTATCTTTAGATTTGCTAAGCAAACTACAAGAGTACTACATGGTAAAGTAACATTTTTGCAGCATCTTCCTAAATACTCCTGCCAACCATAATGAGGCCAGTTTTATCATGTAATAAATAATAATCATTGTTTTCTATTAATAAATGGGAAATGCGAGATGCTAGATAATTGCAAAATACTTATAAATAAACAAGAAAAAATGATTGGGTGTCCTGATTAGCTAGCACAATTTCTGGTTACCTATGTGTTTCATTGTCTTTGGACTATTTTACAGCTCTGTTAAGTTACAGAATATTTAAAGTAATGCAAATTACTATTGTCCTTAGAAATGTAAACTGGTATAGTTTCAGTTGATTATTGTGCTGTGTGTATATTGACCAGGTTTAACAGTTTGTCATCTATTGAATAAATGTATTCCACCATCCCTAATAGTCTTATTATATTTATGGTTCTTTGAACCAGTGATAACATCTTACTGATTCCTTAATGTTTAATGAGTTAAGTATCATTTTGACATGTTTCATTTAATATTTTTAAGGGTCCTAATTGTGGCTTTTTCAAAAAATATTATCTTTAATATTTAGTCTCTTTAAGGTAATCATTATGTGACTAGAAGAAGGAATCATTTCTCCAAGCAACAACTTTATAATCTTAAACTGAAGGAATTGGAATAGATTACCATTAAAGTACTCTAAAACTTTAATTTTAAGTAATATTTTTAAAGAGTTACATCCTGAACCAAGTACTACGGGCAATGTATCTTTTTTCAAACTTCAAAAGCGAGTTTTATTTAATAATGAATTGTTTAAAATAATTTTTTAAAGAAAAATATGCAAATTGAAAATGCTACCACACCAAAGGTGTCAGTATTGCAAAAATTAATATTTAAGGTTTCTACCTTAATATTAGGTTATTAATATTAGGTTAATATTAGGTAATATTAGGTTAGTAATAAGGGTTACTGAGAACAAAAGCAATTGTCTTTTTGTTTCTTAGTGGCTCTTAAATTTATGTACAAGAATGTTTATCACAGCATTATTTAGGATAACAAAAGCTGGAAACAACTACAAGGGGGGAGATGGTTAAATACATTCACATGGTAGAATCTTTCAGCCAGTAATATATGTACAAAGACTTTTTAGTGACAAGTTGAAAACACTATGTTGAGGATAATCCCAATTACGTAAGTACATATTTACACATAAACCCGCTCACTGTCCACAGACTTAAATTGTTTAAACAACTTATTCCACTGCTAATAATTTTCCACCTCACTCATTCTTATAAATGCTTGACCTGTCCAGTTTTTCCTACCCATCAGTTTCTTATTATATTCACTTCACTATCATGCTTGGATTCACTATATGCAAAGACCTGATTAGGCTGGACTAAACCCCAATTCCCAAAACTCTACAACAAAGCATTCGCTTTCTTCTTGCCATCAGAATACAGCTAGGGAAAACTAATAATCTTTGTAATAATATCAATGTAAACACATTATTATTAACCCTAACGGGGTCCTCAACGCTTGCAAGACATCATAATATTTTTCTAGCCACTTCTTTTTTCCAGTTTCTGAGATGCTCCATCTACCACTCTCATTCTTAGCTGATAATTTTAAATCATGAAAAAAAAATGTTCCTCCTATCAAAGTCCATTTCCTCAAATTTCCTTGGGTTCATATCACCTCCCAATTTTTCACTCTATCTGTTGTTCCTCTTTTTCCTCATGAAAAATAATCTCTTTATCAGGTTGTTTTTGCATAGCTATAGCATATACCTGAGGCTGGGTAATTTATAAGCAAAGAGATTTAATTGGCTCAAGGTTCTGCAGGCTGTATGCAAAACATAGCACCATCATTTGCTTCTGATGAGACCTCAGGATGCTTATAATCATGGTGGAAAGTGAAGGGGGAGCAGGTGTCTCACATGGCAGGAGTGGAGAAGGAGGGAGAATGGGGTTGGTGACATGCCACTCACTTTTAAATAAACAGATCTCATGAGAACTCACTCAGTATGGCAAGGACAGCACCAAACCATGAGGGATCCACCCCCATGACCCAAACACCTCTGACCAGGCCCCACCTCCAACACTGGGGATTACATTTCAACATGAGACTTTGGGGTGCAAATATCCAAACCATATCCTTCTTCTTCTTCACTTCACTTCCACTTCTACTTCACAGAAGTAATTCCTGTAGTATTAGATTTTCTCCTCCTTTTACCTCCCATTGTCTTCTCAACCCATTTAGACTCCTTCCTGCCCCAGACCCCAAACTTTTGTATAAGAATGATCTTGATATGTTTACAAATCATTTCTAATGGAAATTCGTTCATTACTTTCCTTGCTTCGTAACTGCCTCCAACACAGTTGACTATTCTGTTTTGGAAGATTCTCTTCCTATCCCTCCCAGATACTCAACTCTCCAGTTTTATTTTTACCTTTCTCCCAGATCCTTTTCATTATTTTTTGCCTTCAGGAGTCTGTTAGCTCAGAGCTCACACCTTTGTTAATCATTTTCACTCTTTACTTGTGTGATCCAACTAACTTCAATGGCTTTAAATGCTGTTTACCTGCTGATCACTTCCAAGATTCTATCATCAGTGCAGGCTTCTTTCTATTCTGTTTCAGACTGTGTATCCAACTGCATAGAGAATACCTCTTCTTGAATGGTATTTCACAATTAGTGTGTTCAAAACTGAACTCATAGTGGAAACATCCTAACCGGCTGCTCATCTAAATGTACAGCAGAAACATTGTGTCTTATATGACACCTTCCTATACCTTACCCCCCAATGCAGTCAACCGACTAGTACTTCCTAAATATAAAGAATATACATTTCATAACTGATTTATTAAATGTTTATTAATTTCCTGCAAAGCAGTGTAATTTGGTAGGCCTCAATTTTTTATTCAGATTACCACATTTACAAAACAACCATATTGCCCCTTAAACATAGGCATTTAACAAATTTACGATAAGATATAATGAATTACCTAGTGAGTTGTTGGAATTTCAGAACTTGGAACTCTTTAAAAGCAAAGGAAATTGCCATATATCTGAACTTGTTTAGAGGAGGTTCTATGTAAGGCAGGAAGGTGAAGTAAATTACATTCCAAACTTTTTTTGAAGGCTATAAAAGTTCAGATTTCAGAATCTTTTTAGCGGACATTACTTTTTGTAAGTGCCAACTTTCACCAATCATGTCCCTTGTATATTTTTTTCTGTGGTATTTAATTTCTGACTAATGTGAGAGTTTGATGAGCATTCTCCCCAATTGTTTGCATGTTTGTTTTAATCTATGCAGCTTGGTTTAAAATAAACATTATTAAGGTTTTCAAACTGTGCATTGAAATAAAATACACTAGTTAGGACAATGAAACGAAAAGAAAGGGTTGGAGTACATGATAAAAAGCAGAATTAATTCCAGTTCAAAGAACACAATTTTATTATCCCTGAAACTATTAGGTTGTTGATTATACATTATAAACAAGCACTTCTTCCTAAGAAATTGCATTTTAGATCTTGTTCACTTCCAATTTTATTGGTCTCAGGGCTCTTAATTCTGCCAAATATAAACATGTCCAAAAGATCTGCATAACACAGTTCTAGAAAAATGCAATAGCTATCATTTGCTGTGCTTCTAATAAGTGGTATTATATTAAATAGCTCACAATCTTTTTTTTTTCCTTTAATGTCATTTTCACACATGAAAATCTTGCAATTTTGATACTGTTGAAAACCCAAAGTTAAGAAACTTACCAAAATTTTGTAACTCTATAGCAACAAATAGTAGTTGAAACAAGTCTCCTTGACTTCCAACTATGAATATAGTCATACATAAGTATTTAGATATTATTTTCTATTTTCTTGGTTTTATCTCTTGTTTCTCTTCATTTCTTGGCCATGTAACATCTGCTTTCTCTAAAAACTAAATGAAATTCCTATGTGTAAGAAAGGGTGTAATATAATTTTTTCATTATCATAATGTTGAATATTTCCCATGCAATCAATTGCATTAAGGTTTCAAAGTTCAATCTAAACTAAATTTCTAATTAACATTCCCTAATATTATTATAGTGAATTTTCAAGCTGTGGAATAAACCACCCTATCATTTTATAAAAGACTTTTCTGTTTTGGTTTGGCCTTGGGCAAATTGTTATGTCATCACCACACTAGAAATTAAGCTGTGTCTGTGATGACAATTACTTCTGCAATTTCCTGAAATCCCAGACTAGAGCTGAAACCATGTCTATGATTAACGACAGCACAATGGAAATATAGAGCTCCATGAAATATGGAATGTATATCCATTGCAAAAATGATAGGGCTTTCCCTTTAGAACAACAGAATGAAGAATAACTAGAGAGGAGCTGTTAAAAACACTTGCCTATTGCCTACAGATTAAATATGTTCTCTTTCATAGTTTATCATGTTCTTAGCCTTTATGTAAAACTTTATATTCAATCCAAGATCTGCTCCAAATAAAATATTATACTTTTAACTGTGTTTCAGTTCTCTGTATCTTGATTAGAGTTTCTTCTTGATCAAAGTCCTGATTTTCACATTTGTAATGTTAAAGCATTTTCACACTTGTTTCTCATTTTCAATTCAAGCAGGTGAAGAGAAAAAAAAAAAATCTTTACAAGCTTTTCCCTGCATCTGGAGAGGCTAATTTGCAAGATCATGACTCTCTGGAAGAGTTCAGTTTAACTATAAAAAGAAAATGAATCTTAGATGTTTTCTGATAAGCTGCAGATCATCACCCTGATCAGCAACATCTTTTTTTTTTTTTTTTTTTAAAGAAGATCTGGCACATCTGCGTTACACAGACTGAGAGATAATTAACCTGAGTTTCATTTAGTTGTTTCAAACAGTGAGCACACAAGCTTGAGCATCGATGTTTTAGGATTCCTTGTGCAAATTGTAGTGGCTGTACTGTAGCCACTTTAATAAGCAGGTAGTTTTTGTTGTTGTTGTTCCAAATCCAAATGCTACTATCCAGGCTGTAAAATGATCTTAATTTATTACGTTTCAGTTATCTTTCTGAAGGCAGTCAGAATATGAAGCCCCATACGGAAACAATATTTATTTTCCATTGGCTGCATATGTTGTGTGCCTAATGAAATGCATTTCACATATTTATTTTAAGTATGTGATAGAATTACAACATTGACAACATTCATAATCTTCAAAAAATGTGATGCATTTTAAACACATGGTGATGCCTAGCTCTGTCTCAGAACTGCTTAAATAAATGTATTTAATTTGAATATATGCAAATATAAATATACCTAATTAATACATATTTTATTTATCTATGTATATTTGTGTAACTCAAGTAGATTTGATGTTTAACAAAACAAAGCTTTAAGAGATCTTCCTTTTTACTTATTTTGTTCAAAGCAATTTTAGTAAATATGTTCAATAATAAAATGTTGCTGAAAATCTATAGTTGGCATTTATCAATTAGGATTTTTTCATGACAGGTAGAATGGTAAGAAAACTTTCTCTAAATTAAGTCAGTAAAACAATTATTGCCACCCATATTTTGCTAGACTCAATGATTTCTCCAATTTTCTCCCAAAGTGAAAAATTGTCCCTTTATTTTTCCCAAGTCTCCAAATTAATGTCACTTAGTTTATTTTATAAAATGCTAATCTTGAAATGCTTTTATAAAGCATCTAGTATCTCAAATGTATGTCAATGATAATAATATGACAATATTAATAAATTAGAAAATTCTCTAATTGATAATGAATTTCTGAGTACCAATTTTGAGCAAAAAAAAAAAAGACTTTAGAAAAACAAAAACTAAAATATTCACTTGGATATTTTTCTTAATTGATACTTACCATGGTACCAAAAATTTCCAATTTGGAGTATAAGAGAATATTTATAGAGAGATCCCTACAAAGAACCATTCTTTTGTATGTGATTTCTAAGTAGATTCAACTTTTCATGTTATTGAGGCCTTGGTATCATTAGAAGCAACATGGGTCATTTCTTTTTCTGGTAAAATTGTCAAATGTAATTTTTTTAAGAAAACTCTCTTTTGATGTAAGATGTATACTCCTAAAGCTATTGTATTTTCATTCAATTGTTGTCTGGTGGCTTCTTTCATATTCTACATCACCAACTTTTTGAGAGGAGTTCAGAATTAAAATAAATGTGAAGGATATTGCAGTACTTTACTATTTTACCATTTTGAGGAGAGTTGTGTATTTAGACAAGTGTTCCTAATTTGGGTTTCACTGACACCTAGGGGGTTCTAGGGAATCAATTCAGGGGGTTCATGAACTCCCTGAAATTGCATGCAAGGTATCACATGTTTGTGCATATATGAAGTTTTAGAGAAAGAAGACCTGTAGCACTCTCACATTAACGACAGGTTAAGAACCACTGTACTGTGGCAAGAGATTCTTCCTGGAGGTCTTCCAGTTTGTTCTACCTGTTACTCATCACTTAGTGCATATTTGCTGCATCACTTTGATTGCAATTAACAGTAACAGTGTCTAGCTGGTGTTTGCAAAAATAGGAATTTATTGTAAACATGTGAAACAGTTCAGACACTTAAGGAGAATAATGTGTAACCAATTTTGAAGGAACTGGAACTGAAGCAGAATCAAGGTTCCAAGCGGAGGAAGCTAATTGATAGTTTTATCAGGCAGTAACTTCTGTAAATAATTAACAGTCAAACTTTCTCCCCCTTTTGCTGAGCATTCTAAAGATTCAAAATCTGGAGAAATAGATCAATTGTCCTATCCCTTAATTAGAGAAAAGCAAGAATTCTAATCAAAGTCCAACTATGACTTCACACAGAGTGAGGAAGTTCCCCAAGAGGATATTGAGACGGTGGTTTTAAAAGGAAAGGGGGAAAAAGTATTCAAACTAATACCTACTACATACTATTCATAGAATCTGGACAAAACCCATATAAATGTAATCCCTTCAAATCCAATATAGTCAAAATGCCTCATCATTGTAAAGCAAGGTGATGCACCTTTCTTTTAGACCTAGATACTATTTATTTGCCAATTCATGTTTATTTTATTCTAGCTGTCATTAAAATTTCTGAATTACCTATGTTGCCTGAAGAATTACAATAATCTCCCACTGTGTCTCCCTACATCAACTTTTTCTTGAATTCATTTTTCCCTAAGCAGCCACGGTAATCTTAATATTTAAATCAAATCATGTCAATTTTCTGTAACAGTCCTTCCAAGGCTATGCATTATTTGAAGAGTAAAATTTAAAAATGCTTACACAGTCTATATTGTTCTACCTGTACACAGTCTACAATGTTTTACATTCTGACCTGGCCCTTGTTCCTTCTTCATCTTTATCTTAAGCCATTCTCCTTCTCCACTCCAGTGTACGAATACTAATGCTCTTTCTGTGAAACAACATATACTTTCCCTTAGTAGAACTTCACTTGTATTGACTATACTGATTCTTCTTCCAGAATTGTTTTGCCAACTTCTTCCCTTATCTACAGCCTCCTAATCGTACCCCCACAGATTCTATGTAAATGTCCTTTCCAAGATATTCCTTCCCTAAACCCTAGTATCAAGTTCCTTTTTTGTATTCTGGGCTTTTATTTGAATTTATTATTATAGCTTGATAATTTTACATATATTATCTCTCCACAAGAATAAGGACCCAGTCTTGTTTATTCACCATCATATTATCAGCACAAAACCTAAAATACAAGTGGAAAATTTAAAAAATAATGAAAGAATGAATTCCATTGCTGGTGCTCCTTCTAGATACAGATCCCATCATTTTTGTTCCTCATTTTATCCAGAGCATGACACAGGGCCTGAGGCACAATATTTGCATAAAAGATACTTGCTAAAAAATAAAATAACATCACTTTACATTTAAAAGTACCTGGTATATTCCAGGAAACATTAGGCACAGGATATATGCTTTCATAATTTCCACAATTATGCATGTCTTTTATTATCACCTCCGTTTTCCAGATTGAAAAAATATTAACTGGTATAATTTCAATTTTTACTGTGGTCTATCAGATTACAAAGGTGCAACATGCCATTTTTGCTGACTCAAACAAGTGTTATGATTTAAGTGCTGACTTTCCTCCAGCTAATTAACACCCACTATAATATTATCTAGAATTTTTAATATGCAAATATTACCTTTCATAGGTTATAGAAAAATGTATATAATGGGTTCTGAGTTCAGAATCTGGAAGGCAAAAACCATGCGTACTTAATTTGCTTTGTATTTGTGTATTTCACATGTTGTCCACTTGCCATGGTAAATGAAAGCTTAATAAATAATATTGATGAAATAGCTTTTATCTTTATCTGAAAGGTGGCACGCTAGAGAAAAATCACCTTGTTAACAGAGGATATAACTTTTATCATAATCTGGATCTGTTGTCTTGTATAATCTAAACCTATTGTCTTCTTTTTTTTTTTTTTTTTTTTTAAACCTTCTAGTTGCTGTGTAAACATTGCTTAAGAAATGTCATCAAAACTGTTAGTAAGTAGCTAGTGGTCTTGAGATGTTGTTGAGGAAAATACCTCAGGTTTTAAAGGCTAGGTTTTAAAGGCTGGTTCCAGGTTCCTTTCATTGCTGATTAAATGTTCATGGCCAAGCTGATTGACCACAAGATTTTGATAAAGTTTTAGATCCTTCTTCAACGAATAGGGGAGGAGGTTAGCAATCAAAACCTCCCTAATTTTTCTTCAAAACCCTGAAAATTTTCAAAATTGGAAACCAAATGGCTTTTTAAAAATGAGGGATTGCTGTAAAGCTCAGAAGGTAAGGATTGGTTGAAGTTTGCACAAAGAAGGGTTAGACATCCAAGTCTCATCTAGGATGAGACTGGGGATTAGCCAGACCAAACTGCTTTCACAATAGTCTGGAGATTTTCATTTTAGGGTGTCTAAGAGAGACAGGTATCATCAAGCTTATTACTTAATGTACTACCAATACCTGCAAATATTATCCAGTGCTTACTTTGTAAATTCTTTATGTTCTAAGATTTTATTGTTTCTTCCAATTTTTAAAATACTAAAATTGCCACCTGACCATGTTGACCATAATAATCTAAATTGTTTTAAATTTTAGAGAAAGTGTTCAAACTGACGCTTTCCTAAATGATGTATTTATTCCTCTGTAGCGTAAGTTCTGTAGATGATATAATTGGCATTTCTAAATATAATAGTTCTTATTATGACAGTATTGACCAATTTTCAAACTGAATTATCAATGATCCAGCTATTGACTAAGATAAGCATATTAATTAATAAACTCTGGTATTTTGTTTCAGAAAAATAATTTCTTCACATTATTTGTTCTTTATCTGTGTCCACAATATTTCACTCTTACACTCCCATATTCATTGTTGTATTCATAATCATTTTAATTCTATAGGTAACTGTGGAATGAATGCTTAATTTTCCCTTACACTACTCAGTGCAATATAAATAATACATAATAGATTATGTAATGGCTTTGGCAAAATTTCTTCCTGACTTTGGGTATTATAGTAACAGAAATCTTAAATCTTTAAAATTGGTATGCTTAATATTTATTTTGGATTGAGTTACTTGGGATTACATTAAGTGGTATGCAATACAAATTGTAAATTCAATATTTGACAATATAGCAACTGTTGGAGCAGCCAAAACTTCTCTTTTCAAAATCAAATTGGTGAAGTTATCAAGTACAGTTGTATATTCCAATAGATAAGAACAGAGAATCCAAATATTTTCCTGAATACTTACTATATCTAAGGTATAACATTAGTTAGAGAATCAGCAATGAACAGTTATTAAATGCTATAGAATTATTTGAAAATGTTACTGTTTAGTTCATAACTGAACTTATGTTTAGTTCTAAAGCGACCTCACTTATTACATCTTAACAAATATAAAGAAATTAACCAAGAGTGTATTCCCAAACTTTTCTTTGTATTTACTTCAATTCATGGTAAGCCTGAGCCGTTGTTTAAAATTATTCACTTTCACAATTATGCAACTTTTCATAATTATGCAATTTTTCTCTTTCATATTTATGAAACTTTTAGTTCATAAATTGGAAAATCATACTTAAATGGAATAACTTATTCAGCTTTTCACCGGGATTTGGTGAAATGGGAATTAATTTTATAATTAGTGAAGCATGGTTATATGCACTCATTTTCATGAATTCACACAACAATTTATTAGATGTGTTCTGTACTCTAGGCTCTGTGGTACACAAGGAAGAACAGTTCTATGAGTTGGGACATGTTCAAATTTGGAGATGCTAGTTCACAGAATATCCAAGTGGAATATGTTAGATTTTTGGATGTGTTGGGGTTGAGACAGTCATTTGAAAATGAATGAAAATTAATGTCATACAATTTGTGAGATTGCTGAATCCATGAATATAGTTGAAAAGGAAGAAGACCTGAACACGACAGTGATGCATACCAGCATTTCCATGCAGATAAAGAAACATGGGTTACTGAAAGAAAACTAGTAGTGTGTGCTTTAACAGACGTGAAGTAGGAGAGGTGGGAGAAGACCCAAAATGTCAAATGATGTTGTGAGTTCTAGTTAGATAAGAATATATTTAAAAGTCTGATGGGTATGTAATAACAATCTTGTTAAAAACATTTAACTAGAATATTGGGGGGCAGGGTGCACTTTTGTTTTGAGAGTAAATGGCAGCAGACAAGGAAATGAACAGATGAATTTGAAGGGTCATGATATAAAGGAGAGAGATAGCAATGACTAAAGGAGGATGTAAAATGAAAAGAGTTGCTTGTTTTTAGTTTTTTTGCCTTTTTAAATTTTTAATGTGAGTTTTATTTGGTGATCTGATTGGTTGATTTGTTGACTTTGTTTTAGGCTGGAAGTATTTGAATTTAGTTGAGAAGAAGGATAAAATGTGAAAAAGGTAGTGACCAATGAAGCATAAATATGTGGCAGAGCAGTGTTGGGGCCCAGGTGAGATTTCCTACTTCACTGCTACTTCTGGGAATTAGTGTAGGAAATATAATTTAAGCTTGTTCCCCTGCAATGTTTAAAGATCAGAGGAAGCTCTGCCATTTAGAGTTGGTTTCTCACAGTTTTATGTTAACAAATACCTATGAAAATTTGAGTATTAGTTTTGACTCTGTCACTTTTTCACCTTGGCTGAGTCACATAAATTTTTTGAGTCTCAGCAGTCTCATCTGTATAAACTTTCTTTATGTTGAAAAAAAAAATATATACACACACACACACACATACATATTTATACACACACATAGAAATGTGTGAAATTTCACACAATTATAATCTAAGCTCAAAACAAAAATATAATTAAATAAACAATGAAACCATTTAATAATATGTAAAATATATCTAGATAAAATATTCTCTGCTATTCTCAACACATTGCTAATCATTTTATTTATTTATAAAATCTAGGATTAATATTTCAGTTTCTTAAGAATGTCTGCTTCTTCTGAAATTAACATAATGCTATATGGAGTTATTTAGCTTAAAAATGGTTACAATAAATCCACTTTCAGGGAAAAATATTTCTTGATATGTTTTAGAAGGAAAAAATTCCATGAGCACAGTCTCAACATTTGCATTTTCATCAAACTATAAAGCAATTGAACTTTCTTCTAATTAATTTCCAAATATTTATTTACTTTTTTTCCATGTGGAGCTTTATCATCAAAACATTTCTAGCTGTTTGGCACTGAGATCTGGCAAGGTGAAAATAATTTACAAATGCGCTTTTCATTCTTTTTAATGGAAGGTATAGCTGCTCATCTAGATAACAAAGGTCTCTCCAATATTTATTCATGATCTAGTATAGATATAGTTGTAAAAAAGTATTTCAAACTCCATTAAATCATGGTGAAATATCCCACTTTATGTAAATATTTATTGACAATATAATCATTTTATTTTTATTATGTCTCCATTTTGACAGGAAATATATTAAACATAAAATATTTAAATTTCAAGTACTTCATAATAATTATACAGAAAAGAAATATGTGACCCTGGAAAATATTAGAAATAGGAGCAGCTAGACAAAATATGAAGACAAATAAATATTTTTATATATCATGTATCTACATATATATACACATAATTTATGTATGTTTTTTATTATAATTAGTACACTTGACTTTTATAAATAATAAGCAGAGACATTTTAAAATGTTAATAGTAGTTTTTAAGTTTTTTACAATTAAATTAATGGTTTTAGACATATAGACTGAAGCATACAAAGTATGTTTCTTTTACTAATGGGATGTAGAGAATCTATATCTTTTCTAGTTTTGAGTCCTTAGTACATGGTTTATTTATCAAAATATGGCAAAATCATCAATGTCAAGTATGTTGTTACATAGTTATGTAGCTGTAATTATCATTTGTAATACATGAGTCAATAAATGACATAACCATTTATTGAGCACTTCTTTTTTATTTATTAATCATCTTAACATTTTTATGCATCCAATACTACTTTCATTTCATTAACATTTAAGAAAGCTGATATTTTGATAAGCCACGATCACATCACGAACATGTGGCAGAGCCATGCATTAGGTCCAGAGTCTATAAACATCAAACAACCCTATTGCTCAATACCTACAAGATAAAAACAATGGAAAGACTCAGAAGTATGCCTTTGTAAGGTCAGTGTCAGGGTGAATACCCTTCCTCCTTTTGCCTTAGTCTCATTTCTCTTAAAATACAAATGGGCTTTCCTACAGACATCTTCACCCTTTTTTTTTTTTTTTTTTTTTTTTTTTAACCATCTCTCACCCCTCTTGCCGTGACATTCTTTCCTTAAGTATTACCACCTTTTCTTTTAAGCACACTTCTCTTTTCCATTCCTCGTACATTAACTCCAATTCAGATCTCATTCTTGAATTTCAAACTCATATAGCTAGATTTGTACTGAAAAATCTCTGGTTGACAATCGAGAGCAGTGGTCCCACATTCAACTCCCCATGTTGAAAACACATATTCAGATTCATTTTCAGATCTGACCATGCCTCTACACCACGTCTCAGTAAAACAAAGTTACTATTCCTCTGCACTCATCAGAGCCAGTTACCAATTCTGACAACTTAATTTCTTGACTATTTTCTGAATCCATCTTCTCCATTCGATTACATTTTTACTTCTACTTTTTCTTAGGTTCTATGTCTTTTACAACAAATTATAACTTCAACTAGCTTACATGTCATTCTGCTTCCAATCTTGACTCACCCCATCCAGTCAATTATTCATATTGGAATAGGTTTTAAAACCTGCATATCTGATCATGTTTCTTCACCACTTAATGTCTTTCAAGAGCTTCTGATCACTTTCTAGATTCCACCTGTATCATCAGGTTTCTGTCAGAAAAGCAGAACCAACAGAATAATGTATTTATTATAGGATTTGCTGTTAAAAAAATGTATGAACTGCTTAAGAGGTGCATATGTGTCTGTTGCATCTGCATCTGGCTCTGGGTCTGAAGTTAGCAGAGCAGCCAGCCAGGAAAGAAAGATGGATATAAATTTGGGGAGAGAAAAGACAAATTGAAACCCATGAGGATGAGCTGAGACCTCCATGGATGGATTAATCAGAACGTGTCTGGATGAGCTGACACCTGCATTGGTCCCTCATTGGCTCCACGCCTCCAATAATTTTGCAGTCGACCTGAAGGAGAAGCTGGCAACCCAATGCATACTTGGAAAACTGAAGGTGGACTATATTGAGAACTGCAGAACCAGTGAACCAAATAGCTTCTTCAAGCCAACAAAGTAAGTCAGCAGATCCACAGCAGCCTGTGTGAGCTGGAAGCACCTGATCTTAACTACACTATCGTTTCAAACATAAACATGGTTTTTGCTTCACTTTTGAGCCTTCCCAAACTCACATAACTTTATCTTCGGAGCAAATCATCGTCAAAGCCATTCAGGGAAGGAAATTGTAGAAAATGTAATTCCAGCTTAGCTAAGTTGATACAGTATAAAGCCATCACACAGGCCAAACTTCAGAGCAGAATTTCACCTACTTTAAACACTGGTCATAATTAACTGTTAATATTTTCCCAAAGAATCCAAGCTTCCTTGCCTGTATCCTTAAACCATGTTATTTTCTTTACCTTAACAATTTATTTATCACTTTTCTACTTCCCTAACTATTACCTTTCAGGAATCTGACCCAATATCACTACCATGAAAAGTCTCCTCAGATTAAGTATGTATTTCTCTTCTGTAGTGTCATTGTACCATCAACATGTGACTATCACGGAACTTCTGGCAATATTATTAATTGTATATCTTCTTCAGCAGAACAGGCAATAGGGGAGAACAAGGACTATGTGTGTTTAGTCTTGTACTTTAAAATACATTGTAATGTATGACATAGAGTAGGTGTCATCCTTAGCAAAATGCTCAGAATTTCTCCAATAGCTATGAAGACAAACTCAGCGTGTTCTTTTAACAGCCTTTAATTAGAATGGTAAACCGAATCAGTTTTTTAACTGTTCAAGTTAGATTATAATGTAGGGACTATTGCAATATGCCACATTCTATAAGGCCCAGGTCCAGCTATCTCTTATTTTAATTAAACTTATCTTTTTATTTAATCCTTAGAACAAATGAATAAATTAAACATGTTACTTCTTATTAATAAACTTTTTGTGGGCACTACAAGAGATGATAAAGTAGTATGCTGGTTATTTGTATTAAAATCAAGTACTATTATACTATCTTCAGGAAAAAATATACACAAACTAGACTTTATTTCAGTAGAGTAGAGTAAGATGTAGTATCCCAATTTAAGATGTTTCTGCTGTGATGTGAAATATGTCATTGATTTTTTTTTTAACTTTTTAATTTTTTTTAATTTAAGTTCTAGGGTACATGTGCAGGTTTGTTATATATGTATACATGTGCCATGTTGCTGTGCTGCACCTGTTAACTGATCATTTACATTAGATATATCTCCTAATGCTATCCCTCCCCCCTCCCCAATCCCATGACAGGCCCCAGTGTGTGATGTTCACCCCCGTCCCCATGTCCAAGTGTTCTCATTGATCAGTTCCCACCTGTGAGTGAGAACATGCGGTGTTTGGTTTTCTGTCATTGCAACAGTTTGCTCAGAATGATAGTTTCCAGCTTCATCCATGTCCCTACAAAGGACATGAACTCATCTTTTTTTATGGTTGCATAGTATTCTTTGGTGTATATGTGCCACATTTCCTTAATCCAGTCTATCATTGATCGACATTTGAGTTGGTTCCAAGTCTGCCATTGTAAATAGTGCCACAATAAACATACGTGTGCATGTGTCTTTATAGCAGCATGACTTATAATCCTTTGGGTATATCCCTAGTAATGAGATAGCTGAGTCAAATGGTATTTCTAGTTCTAGATCCTTGAGGAATCGCTACTGTCTTCCACAATGGTTGAACTAGTTTACAGTCCCACCAACAGTGTAAAAGTGTTTCTATTTCTCCACATCCTCTCCAGCACCTGTTGTTTCCTGTGAAATGTGTCAATATTTTAAGCTAAAATGTTATCCAGCACAACTATGGATTTGAAAGTTAAAATATCTAGATTTTTTTCTCTATCTAATAGCCATCATTATATTAACCAGTTGTATCATTTTAAAGGACTTAACAAGCTGTCTGCCTCTGCTTTCCTGCAATATTGTTCTTTAGCCGGTAAAAATTGGGCCAGTTTTGCAGAATAATTATCAAGTGGCCAAATATACAAAGCCAAATTCAGTGACATTTTGGTATGGGCTGTGTACTGACCAATTTACTGGATTCAAAAATTGAGGTTTATGCGGACAGAGGTGTTTGCGCCGATGCTTCCTGGGTGCAGAGAGGCAAGTCACATACCAATGAACATAGCTATGATTCAAAAACAACAACAACAAATGTAGCCAAAGCACAAATCTGGGGTCCAGAGCCATAGATCACTGAGTCAGGAATTTGGAAATATGCAGAAGCTGAATTAGAGTTGGAATGAATTGGGAAATGGCACAAGTACTTGGAGGCAGGGAAATTTCTAAATAAATTGTTATAAGTGCCAATGCTTTTAACTGCCTCAATGGATCAGGTATATGAGTATAGCAGAATAGTTCAAAAGTTGGGTAGATAAAAATGCTTTCATCTAGTCAGTCTATTATCTATTTACTTCCATCATACTGAAATAACAGAAAGTTTTGCCTTTTAATGATGAGAAATCGCATCACTTCCATCCTTTTATCTGGCAGGTTTTTGTAAACAATTACTAAATTGATTTTTAAACTTGGCTGAAATAACATTTCTTCCTAGTTTAAATGACAAAGGAGAAATTTAGTATTTTCCTTACATTGAAAAAAAAAACAGTAGCAACTAGCATTAACATTATTTTCTAACTTGTCTGAATATCTATTAAGTTATCATTTTATATATAATGCCAAGAATGCTTCACTTTTTAATCTGTTCCTATTCAGTGTTTCTTAATAGAAATATCAATGTTAAAGCTGACTTACTACAAATTTTCCTTAAAAGAAGAATATAATGATTCAATAAGTAAGACTACAAAGGTTAGTTTTAAAATGCTGTATTTTTTTTCCATGAAATTCATAGTGATTGGAAATCATTGGTGATTTTATTAAAAATCTAAAGGTCACCCAAAAAATCTGGGTTAAATTTGCTATGGGTTGATTAACTGCGAAGGAAAAAAAACGGGGAAAAAGCAATATTCTAGTAGTATTTTATGTTGAAAAACTTAACAGTGTGCTGTTTAGTCACCAATGGACTATCATATAACCTGTTTGGAATTAAAATGAAATACATTGTTAAGATTAAAGATGAAAGTGTGAAATAGAGGAGAAGCAGCAGTGAGAAAACATAGATGAATTAGATGTCAGAAAACCTGGCCCAAGTCCCAATGCAACCTCTCACATTAATGATTAGTTGCAAAATTAAGTTGCAAAATTAAGTTTATTTAGTTACAAAATTAAGATTTGGGGAGGGGAGTGGTGGCTCACGCCTGTCCTGCCAGCACTTTGAGAAGCTGAGGCGGGTGGATCACCTGAGTTCCGGAATTTGAGACCAGCCTGGCCAACATGGTGAAACCCCATCTCTACTAAAATTACAAAAATTATCTGGGCTTGGTGGCAGTCACCTGTAATCCCAGCTACTTGGGAGGCTGAGGCAGGAGAATCACTTGAACTGGGGAGGTTGAGGTTGCAGTGAGTCGACATCAGGCCATTGTACTCCAGCCAGCCTGGGTGAAAGGAACAAAACTCCTTTTCAAAAAACAAAACAAAACAAAAGAATTAAGATTTGGGTCAAATGACTCCTAAGGATCCTTCGACAACCTTAGTAGTATTCAGAGCTGAAATTATTTAAATTGACAACGGTTTTATAATTCTTATTTGATAGGAAAAGAATATACAAAAAAATGCAAGACATTTTATGTAAAAATTTGCTTGAGAGACACAATAAATTGGCAGTTTGTAAAAATGTTTTGACTGTAAGAAACTGCACCACGGAGAACTTGGTTTTGTGACAGGCCATCACACAGCACTGTTCCCTTGCCTCATGCTGGGTAATTGGTCCAGAAATGACTCAGAGGAAAGATCACCACCTACTGTATCACCCATATCACTTCCTGTAGCACCTGGGTTTTTCTTGGAATATTTCCATCCAAATGTATATCATATCTGACCTGATCTGTTTGCAAGGGTTGATAAGATTATAGCCTGGGGTATGGTGGCAGTGGGCCATGAGTATATAAAAGCAAGTGGTTATTTTTTCTGATAGTTACGTAAAGGGTGATTTAATCACTGGACTAGTCACTAACGTATGACCAAATGGGATTTCTTGAAACATAGAATTTCCTTAATGGTTTCCCGATTGTAAATGAACTCACCAGTTTCCCATTAGGATTAACTTTCATCACAAGCCTTAACACTCAAGATTCTCATAACATTTTTTAAAGTGCAATGAATGACTGGAAAATTACAAATTGTCCAAATTCTGTGTACAGGAAGTACAAATAAATGGAAAAAAAAAATGATGTCTAGGACATAGGAAGTACATGAAACAGAATTCAGCAAGATGTGCAATTCCTGTAATGTTGCTGATGTTTTAAGAGAAAGAAGCACCGATCTGGAAGAGAAACCTGTAATTCTCAGAGAGATACTTTTAACATTGCTCATATGCTTTAACTATTTAACTGTTTAGCAGTATTTGTATTAGGTTTGACAAGATCAAGATATATGTAATTTATGAACTGAAATTTACCCATATTTAGCACACAACCTTCTTTAAAATGATATATTTTTAATTGATTTGATGCTTCAAGTAAGTTTAAAGTCTTCAATAATTGTGTAAAACACAAGTTGCATATTACTTTCAAATATTCAGCATTCTCTTTATATGAAAGAGTAAATTAAAAATGAAGAGAAAAAAATTTCCTGATTTCCCAGATTGTTTTGTTAAATGGAGATGCAGAGTGTCTTTTTATTCTCTTTTTGGTTACATGAAAGAACACAGAGAAGAACTGTATCAATCTCATTCAACAAAAGACCACTAAGAACACTGTATGATTAAACAGATTAGGCTTCCCACACCTTGCCATGGGAAGAACACACACCATGGAATGATGCTCACCTGCATTAAAGCAAGTAATCTGCTTTACTCAAAGTCTACTGATTTAAATTTTAATCATATCTTTAAAAAATACCTTCACAACAATATCTAAACTGGTGTTTGGCTGAGTAACTGGGCATCTAGCCAAGTCGACACATAAAATTAACCATCACAATGGGTAATCATAAGGTGTCTCAGTAAGAAGGTGTTAGAAAGAATCTATTATAGCATTTTGAGGGCTTGATTGAGTGATTTGGGGAAGGGTTTAAGGAAGCAGCAGTGGTGGAGTGGTGGAGGAGAGTTGCTCTATGTCGGATGCTGTGAGAAAGTGGAGCAATTTCATGACTGGTATTTTAACACATTTTATTTATAGGTAGAGAAGATTAGAATAAGTATAAAGCCGAGTATTAAAGAATACTGAGCAATCATCCTTGTAGCCAAAAAAGGGAGGTGTTTGGTATTTTGCGGTTGGCACAATGCTCTGTTTTTGTCAGGGCTTAGACAAAATTATGAACTGACCTTGTTTGGTTTCACTTTATAATGGACTCAGAATGACACTTATTTGAAGGTGGTGTTCAGTGAGATTATTTTTGTGAATTGCACATCCTGGCTTTAAGTATCAGTCCAGATACTGGATGTCAGGGGCTACTGTATTTTTTTCTTTTACTTCTAAATAGTAATTTGCCTTTCTCTGATCTTTACTTCAGATTGCATGGGGAAGGGATTTGTTTTGTCTTTTGATCTGTTTGCTGATTTTGGCTGTACTCTCAAGACTGACATTTAAATTAGGAACATTTCATATGCTACATATAACCTGTTATCTCTGGAAATGAGTTGAATGAGGAAAGAGTTTTAGGAGAGGAAGAATTGGTTAAAAGTCTGTTTAAAAAACTCATAACCCCTGAATATTGTATACTACTATAAGTAGCCAGGTGATAGTCGAATCTTGACAGAAAAATGGAGATTTTTTCTCTGGAGAGAATAAAGAAGAGGATCTCTAAACTGGGGTATACCAGCTAATCCAGGTATTAAGATATTAGGCACATGTACGTATATTTATTTAAAATGCTGACATGCTCACAGCCCCCTGCTTCATTTCTTCCTTGGCTCTCAGAATCTTGGCTCCAGGCAGAAGACAGAGAAGTCTTTGCAGAATTTGACCAAATCAAAAGGCAAAACATAAATGTTTTGTTACAGTTGGTTTTTCAGTGAAAACGTTCCACTCGTCAATGAAAGTCACAGTTGACCACCCACAGTCATGTGCTCAGAGTTTCTGAACAGCATCTTGATCCCCTACTCTTACATATGAGCAGAAAACCAATGATTAACAAACATGTGAGGAAATCACCCAATATGGAATTCAATGAGCAAAACAAGCAACAACAAAAACACGTGAAGAAAATAATGTATGCAGGGAAAAGTAAATTTCATATATATATATGATATTCTTAAGGAGATAATGCTCCACTATTCCCTGGGTGGCCAGGATGTGCAGCCAGGTTACAAGGCAGATAAGTGTGTGCCATCCAGGGAAGAGACCAGTGAGTGATTCAAGTTCACTGTGAACGGACAACACACACACTAGGCTCAAGTGGTACAGCATCTACTTCAAGCAAAAGTAGAGAAAAAGTGCACAAGATCAGGCCCTGTGCCAACGGGTTAATCTCCCTTGGCCGGTGGATCCATTCTGCAGTGAAGATGGATGATGTAGCTGCACAGAACCCACTTGGTGCCATGGTAGAAGCATCTCAACCTCTCACCCATGGAGTAGGAAATACAGAAAGCTAGTGGTGTACCTGACAGTCACTGACACGTTCTCTTAAACAAAACAAAGGAGTGCATATTGAGTTTGAAACAGATAAAGGTATTCCCACAAAAGGCAATAAGCCTAGCCCAAGCCGTGAGCACTGTTTATCTCTTGCTAGAAAAAATCCATCCGCATGTGGCCAAGTGCAGGTTGAAAGACTGCGTGAATTAGACTGCCTTTCCCCAAAGAAATAAAAAACTATGAATAAAACACAGAGCAATATTAAAAAGGAACATACAGATAAGAAAATAGAATAAGTGGATTATTTCTAAAGGTTCTACATCCAACTAATGAGAGTTCCATAACAAAGGAATCGATAAAAATGAGAAAAAAATCATCAAATAAATCTTTCAAGAATTTTCAATAACTGAAGGACATGTTTCCAGATTAAAAGTCCACATCAAATGCCAGCACAGTGAATGAAAATATGCTTCCACCAGTGTACATCACTGTAAAATTCTGAAACAGATGAGAACAAATAGATAATTCTATATACCTCCATAAAGGGGAAAAATAACATACATGAAAAGAATCAAGAATCAACATAGCTTCTGACTTCTCTGCAGCAAAATTAGAAGCTAACAGACAATGGAGCAATATATTTAATATTACAAAAGAATTCATATACATATATGCACATACATAATAATATTTAGACATATTAATTAGGCATACAGTATTATACATTTCTAAGATACAAATATTTGGGTATATGTTTAATAAAATAGCCAACATAGAACTCTTTAAAAAGTATGTAAACAATTAACCAAGTTGCAAAGCTTTTGCATATATTTATTTTTCATTGATGCCATACTCAATTATGATGACAAAGTATAAAACACATGAGAGGGCACAGAAAATTTAGTGGAGGGCAGGGATGGTGGCTCATGCCTATAAGGCCAGCACTTTGGGAGGCAAAGGTGGGAGGATTGCTTGAGGTGAGGAGTTTGAGACAAGCCTGAGCAACATAGAGAGATCCTGTCTACTAAAAAAAAATTATAATAATAATGATAATAATCTAGATGGGGTGGCACATGCTTGCAGTCGTAGCTACTTGGGAGGCTGAGGTGGGAGGATCACTGGAGTCCAGGAGTTCAAGGCTGCAATAAGGTATGATCATGCTATTGTACACTAGGCTGGGCAACAGAGCAAGACACTGTCTCCAAAAATAATAATAATAATTAAAATAAGGAAGTATATTGGAAGCTGATTTTCAATGAATAATTATTGTATAGTCTATCCATATTCTATATATATATGTGTGTAGTAAATGAAACATTATTATAATCTAAAAACCTTGTAGTTACCTCAAAGTTTCAATAAAGTAACGTGTGAAATTAGCATTGCTAAAATTAGAGGTAATTTGTTCAATTTCTTTAAAATTGTTTTTTTGAAGACAACTCTTTTCCCAACTGTTTTACACTATTCTGGAGTTGATCAAAAAATTTCTCACAGATGATATACACGTGGGCATTTGAACCTGCTTGAAGATATACTGTGGTAATTTACATGTAATAAATTCATTCACGGGATGCCAGAGTAATTATCACTCAGCAATGGTAGTTATTACTACTAATAATTTATAAGCTGCTTCAAAGCAATGGAAAAATGGATGACTTTAGGGGAAGAAAAGGGTAAGGAATAAACATTAACTGGAGTATTCCTTGAATGAACAATTTCTTTTTCCCCAGAGAATTCCTAAAGTTAAATTTGTCTTCACTAACTCAACAGAAGGATTGTGTACATTCTAGGTTATGACCAAATTCAGGATATTACAGTTGTATTTTTTAAAATAACCTCTGTTGGGTTTGGTGCTCTTTTTGGCACTTGAAAGGCTTATTTAATTTTGTTTTCATTACATTTCTCTCTCTGGTTCATATTTTCCAAAAATTATCTCTGCTTTTAAGAGTTACAGTTAATAAACCAAATGCCCAGACCAAGCAGTAAAACAAATGATAAAAAAAAAATCACTGCAAATAACAAAAAATATATATATTTTCTGCTCTATGTTGCTATTTTTCTGTTCAAACAGATTAAGTAAAGCACAACATTGGAAATTCCATACGTTTATATTTCTTGTAAGCAAATCTCTTTCAAGATGATTTTGAACTTTGAGCAAGAGGGCTTATTTGCAGACAATATAGGACAGGTTTTCTTATCCCTTATTCCCTTATCAGAAAGGGAAAACAATCTTTTGCCCAGGTATAATGCAGAGTGTTCTAAATAATCCCTATATGAATCATGATTTTAATGAAAACTGTTTTTATGCCTTATAGTTTTTAAACATATTTGAATGCATTTGAAATATTTGAAAATAAATTCAAAATTATTTTATTTAAAATTTTAACAGAAACTTCCTCAAAATTCATAGTAGTAGCAGGCATTAACAACAGAATCTTATTTAGGCAGTAACGGTTTGGGGGGTGTATACAAAAAGGGATTGTGAGGGCCAATGTGAGGGGTCCCTCTTTTCCTTATTAGCAATGTAAGTTTTAACATGACAGATTGACTATTAAGGCTGGGTTTCGGCCAAAATTGAAGGAGGTCAGGTGTATTTTCTCTGTTCCTCCTACTTTCTCCTCCTTGTGTAGTTTCTCTTTCACTTTCCTCACAGCCTGTGACTCCACAGTTGCTTTTGGACTTCTCAGGGACTGAGCTTAATAATACCTCACAGCCCCACTGTAGAAAGAGTCATTTTCACCTTACAATGGGAACCCTCTGTACCCTACCCACACTTACCTGTGACACTCAGAGGACCTTTTACATCTTCTCTCTTCTGCAAACATGTGCATGTGGAATCATGGCTTTCTGAATTGTCCTTTCAGAGGCATTTGGTCCAAAAATTGGCAGCGCTAACTCAATACACCATGTCGTACTCCAGACTATGGTAGTGCCATCTCATAGATTTTCAGCTTTCTGATGTCAGAGCTTATACCGTATCCATTCTTGTATACCCTTCATTATCTCCAACATTGTTTTGGAAGTAGTAGGTATTCAGATATATGTGAAATTGATGTGAATTTAACATAGTGAAAACATATTTCCACAGACCCTTTAGAGAACACTGACAATCTTTTGACACCTGCCATTTAGATTCATTTTGATAATTTTCAACTTATTTTTTGGCTGTTTTAATGGTCAATTTTAGACTGTCAGAATAGCCAAATGTGTCTTCTGATCTGCTTTGGTCATTCACTCATACACACTTTCAAATTCCTATCAGCTTTTTCCAATCTTCAGCTCCACTGTGCCCTTCAGCCTTGTTTTTCTCCTTGACCTGATCTGGCTTTCTTCTTACTTTCTCTGAGGCACATGAACTGCCTTGTGCATTTATTCTTAGTGATGTTCCATTTATTTCCTTCTGGGAAATTTTGTGTTCATTTGGCATCAGCAAAAATGAAAAAAAAAAAGAAAGAAAGAAATGAATACAATGAGACAAGCCACATGATAGATAGCACTACAGTTAATGACATGTCTTATGTGAAGTGCTAGACATTATATTACGTTGTTTGTAAGGGCACAGTCTCATGGGAAATTGCCACTGTGTTTGAAGGGCAGTTAATAAATATGGATATGCTCTTGCCTTCTGCAATGACACTAGCATTCCTTTAGGTTATCTTTTAACAAATTCACTTTTGGAGGACACTGAGTGAAGCACTCTGAAGAGAAACTTTGCTTAAGTGGGGTTTGTCCATGTTTTCCTTGGGAAAGAGAGTTCCAGGAAGTTTGATAAGATTGCCATTTCCTATTAAACTGTCATGACGAACTTAGCGTGATACCATCCCGGATGCAGGTGTCCAGGTCAAAGGAAATAAAAGGGAAGTTCAAAAGCACTCCTCCCATAGTTGCTGATCTTATATCTCTATTAGTATGTCATGGGAAGTTTTTATGTGAGCATATGCTGGAAATTAGGCAAAACACAAATTGCATGTCAAGCAAATAAAATAGGTTAGAGAAAAAGAGAAGAAAAAATTTCTCCAAAAAACGTTTATATTTAACAATACGGTATATTGCATTTAAAAATTTGTTAAAAGTGTACATATCATGTTAATTGTTCTTAGCAAATAAAGAGGGAGGGGCAGGAGGAAACTTTTAAAGGTGACAGATATGTTTACTTCCTTGATTGTGGTGATGGTTTCATGGATATATGCATATATCTAAACTCATTGAATATTTGCAGGTTTTGTATATTAGTTATACTTCAATAAAGTTATTGTTTTTTTAAAAGCATTTAGAAATGCAGATAAATATATCCTTTTCATTTTAAAAGGATTAATTAGGTTTTAAATCATTTCAAACCTATTGAAAAGTAGCAGGAATAGTGCAAGAAAAGTGCAACACACTCCTGTTTATACCCGTAAACCTTTTTAAAGTTTCTACTCATTCATGTCCTTTATAACGGTAACCAACCTAGAATCATACATGTACCCGGTTGTCATATTATTCTAAATGTCTTCATTTTAGAACCTTCCTCAATCTTTCCTTTATGTAATAACCTTCATATTTTTCAAAATTACCACACTGTCATTTTGTAGACTATATTTCCATTTGGGTTTCTGTGATGTTTGCTCATGAGTAAACCCAGGTTATATATTTGGGGCAGGAATATCACAGAAATGATACTGTGCGTATGTGTTTTTTATTGCATCCTTCCAGGTAACACATAGTGGTTTTTTGCCTAATACTTGTGTTAACTTTGTTCACATAATTAAGATGGTGACAGCAACGTTTCTGTATTTTTTCTTCATAATCAATAAGTATTTTTTGCAGAGGCAACTTGAAGCTATGTAAATATGCAATTCCTCATCCCACTGTCACACTCAAGTTTTAGCAGTCATTGATATATCTTGTGTGAATTAATTATGGCTAGGATGTCACATTGTGATTTTAAAAAAAAATTCTTTCTACATGTATCACTTCTGATTTATTTACCCATTCGTGTATTTTTATCCTGCAATCTCCACCTGTGAATCAGGTTTTCTTTCAGATATATTTAACTGGTACAACTATTTTTACCTAAATTATCAGTATGGACTCACTGATTCCTCTTTTATTCAATGGTCTGTAGACTATTAGTATCATTATCTAATTAAATGGTTAGATCATCATGTATTTGGTCACTGGGACCTCCCTACACAAAATTGGCTTCTGAATTATTTTATTATACTCCCATTTTTCTTTGAGAGATTCTTTATTGGCACAACAAGATGTTCCTGATGCATATTATTCTTTTTCTGCCCCAGCTCTGAAATCAGCTATTTCTCTTGTCTCCAGTCCTGTTTACTGGAGAACGGAATTTAAAAGTCAAGAAGTAAAATGAACCCACTGTGTGTGTTCATTATTAATGGAGTCTTTTAATGCCAAAGCTCTCCAACATTTGTACCTTTATTCTGTGAGTGAGAAACTTGGCTCTTATTATTCTTTACATATTTACATATTTGCTAAATCCCCTATGTGTGGCTAATCTTCCCAAACTACCAGGCTGCCTTCAACAATTCTCTTGACAGGCAATCACATTGGCTACTATTACTGGCCATCTCTGACCATATTCACTTCTCACTCTGCTTAAACCCCTATATCTGCCATCATTACTATCGCTGACTAATGTCTCTTGGAAGAGAAAAGAAGAGAGTTATGTTTAGGAGAGGGGATAGCTGACACAGGAGAAGAAGAAAGAGGAGAGCAAACGGGGAGGAGGGGAAGGAGAATAAAGAATGGAAGGGAAGAAACAGTGTTCATATTTTATACACTATTTATATTATACCTTAAGATGAATTGAAACATTCCAGATTGTGTGAGATTTTGAGACCAACAATAGACACATTTTATAATTATTATGCTTTATATTTTGCTAACTGAAATACTGCCATAACAAAATGGCTAAAATCCAAAATTAGTATTTTGTAATGTAGATTTGTTTATTGAACATCTTTCATTTTTTAAAAATAAAATGGACTTATAAAAGTTATACTTTATATCTCAGGTTGACTTAAGTATGCCATTTTATACTTAGAAATACTTTTTCTAGTATATGTATGAAAAAAACTATAAAAATACCTTTGACTCTTACTTGTCGAAAAAACACGATAATATTATCACAACCCCAACATTTCTCTGTAAATACAGCTATCTGTGATTGCGTTATCTATCACTGGCAAGGACTTCGAAATAATGACACATTCACTAGTCTTTAATAGACACATGATGAGCACAAGCTCCAGTCTGATCAGTCAGTGAACTAAATATAAAAGAAATGCTTTATAAAGTGTCATTTAGATTCCAGTGTAATAGAGATGTAATGCATATGTCAAGTTATTGAGTTGTCAACTTAAATAGAAGCCAGTATGTCATCCAGCAATTATTGCTATTTAGGCCTCAGGCATTAGTGCTAATATTAGCATTTGAGTGTTAAGTATGTAAAGTACAAAAGGGAAAAGAAGAGATTATACGAAGCAAACCCTAAAGAACCCAGTATGTCACTAAAGGACACAATCTATCCTGTAGCTATGTGCTGACATTTTAAAAAAAGGAAAATTTGTGTAAAAATATACAGCCCACTTGAGGAAGTAAGTACAAAAACGGTACAAGAATTTACCTATTATTTCAGGCAGAGCTTAGTATGTTATCATTATTCTACGTAGGCAAATTTTTAAATCATCAGAAGTCTATTTCAAATTAAATTTGGTGGCTCAGTTTCTGGTTGCAATGATTTATTAACAGATATTTGAGATGGCAAGGATTTCTTTTAAAACACAAAAACCTGGAACAGACCTTCATATTTAACCCGTATCTAAAACTCAAACTTTATAGAACTTTTCTGCAGTTCTCTACCTATAAATCAGGTTCATATTTTAGGTACGGCCACCTTTACCTAGCACTCCTGACGTGATCCGTTTTATAATATGGATTTCTATCAAAGCTGAGAAATAAAAAGAGGCTTTTGAGATCACACTTGCAGAGGTTTGTCAATCATAAATATATATAATGCTAATTATCTGCTAATTTAAATATATATTTATATTACATACATTTATAAACATGTATATTATATACATTATATACATTTATGCATACATAAATGTTTATACATATATTTAGTTGCAAATATTAGGTTGGTGCAAAAGTAATGGCAGGTTTTGCCATTAAAAGTTAAGGCAAAGACAGCAATTACTTTTGCACCAACTTAATATGTGTATACATACACACACACAAACATAAATATTATGTTACTCTTGCAGGTAGTATGTCTAAATTAAAAGCACAAAGCACAGTTCATTGTAAAGTCATTCTTTCAAAGAGATAGATTAAAACCTGCTGTTTGTAAATCTATTGCACATATGAACAGTCCAAAGAAAAAGCAAAGCAAGGAAAAAAACAGACACTCTGGCATCTCTTTCTGGTCCATTGCTGAAGAACATTAAGTACTAAAAGGATCTATGTGAAGATTAAGATAAAATCTAGCAGGACCAGCACTGTCTTCCCTAATTCACTATGCAGACAACAGAGTCAGCGAAAAAAGAAAAAAATAAAAAGGTTGAACTATTTCCAAATCCTTTTAAAAGCATATACCCTCTAAAGCAGAAGGCATCTTTACGTGAACAGGCAACCTTCCCTACACACACCACTGCTGTTCTGGCCTGAATTTTATGCTAATGGAATAAAACCACACAGTGCAGAACCACATTCCTTAAAAGCAAGGATTCTATGTATGTAACAGTAAGTAACGCAAAGCAAAGAACAAGTCGGCAGGGCAAGTCTTCAGTCAGATGCTGTTTTACTTCCTCTTTGCTTTTGTCCATGTTGTAAGACATCCTCTCAACAGACCTAAATCCTCTCCTTCCTTCAAGGTTCAACTCAACTACATTCTCCTCCAAAACTTTTTCCCTTTCTGAACCTGCCAACGTGATACGAAGCACCCTTCTTTTGCCTTCTCATAGCATTTTGAGTTTATGCTTCTATGGAAATAGCTACCACTTATATTTAAATGTCTGTCTCCTTTACCAGACTGTAAATTCCACAAGTGCAAATTTAATAGTTTAAATTTACTATAATTCCACAAGAACTGGTACATTATATTTGTATTCCCAGTGCCTCTCACATGGACTATGGGTAGACTGAAGAACAGAAAGATTTAAGGCCCTAAATTTTCTCTTGCTCTTTACTGACAAAAGGCCTCTACATTTCAAAACAAGTTTGGCTATTTTTCCTACTTAGAAAAATAGGAGGGAATTAAAGTCAATCTTCATTTTTATTGCCTTTTCTCCTCTTCTTCTACACCCAAAACACTAAACCACATGAAAGGTACTAAAGACGTTGTAACTACAAGTTTGATCTTAATTGGGAAGTGTAAATTAGAGATTTTTTGAAGAAGAAAATAAAAATCTTCCCTCAGGCAATTCTCTCCTTTCTGGCTTCCTAGTATTTGAACATATTCTTATCTCAATAGACATAGTTGTCCATTCCATACCATTGAAGAGATACTCAGGACACAAAAAACTAGAATGCAAATATCCTTGGATAAAGAGCCAGGTATTGGTTACTCTGCTTTTGGTAAATGTATAATTGAGAGTATATGAGTTCTAGGTTTGATGGAGAAAATGAGGTTAAAAGATATCATGGATGTTTAAAGGAAGAAAGAAACAGTTAAGGTGGTTCAGAGACACTTTGCCTAATCATGTCTGATCTCAACTGAGTAAGGGAAAATCAATACCTTATCAGAGATATTTCTTATTTGTCAATAGTTTTCAGTACCTGAGTTCCTGAAGGCTAGAGAAATTATGTTTAAGATGATCACATTATTAGAATGCCACAGATTTTCATCTTAATGTATTTTTTTCCGATCTTACTTTATCTCAATGCTATGAAATATTCCCTTTACTTGAAAACTGAAAGTACAAATTAATAGTCATTAATAAAGCTCTTTGTTTTAGGGCTTATCTCAGACAAGATTGGATAATAAATCTTTTCTGTTCCTAACTATCACTTCTTTTGGTGTGAAAACATTTATGCTACTTCACAACTTTAAACGTGGTTTACAAAAATCTGAGTCTTACATACATATTCATTAGTAATATTGGACTACAGTTGCCTTCTTGGTATAGTATGTCATGTTTTATTATAAAAATCACATTTATGTTATAATACAATAAAATTAGAAGCTTTCCATCTTTTTATCAAGCCTGGGAAAGCTTCAATATATTTGAATTATCTGTATTTTTAAAGATTCTGGATTTGTAAGACCTTTGATCTTAATGCCTTTTTTCCCCAGTGACAGTGCTTTTACTTATTCCTCGTGCCTTCTTTACTAATTGCTATCTTGAAGTCTTTCACTTTCTATTTGGTCAATTTTGGTAATTTCTACTTTGCTACAAAGTCATATGTTTTCCTTGTGTTTTAGATTCGTTGCAATAGTGGCATGCATTAGTCTCTTAACTTTTTAAAGTTTCTTTGTCTATGTTTAGGTATTTTTTATTTTGTATGTATTTTTTCTCCCTGTTGCTGTTATCAGATCTCAGAGATGATTTTCTGTATCTGTCTTACTGGTGTTTGTGAAGAACAAGCTTTTAGAACTTATTTTTCATTTTAGTATACAGTCGTATGTTACTTAATGACAGGAATGTGTTCTGAGAAATGCATCCCTAAGTGATTTCATCATTGTGCAAACATCAATGAGTATACTTACATAAATCTAGATGGTATAGCCTACTACATATGTTGCTGTATGGTACAGCTTATTGCTCTTAGGCTACAAACGTGTACAGCATGACACTGAACTGAATAATGTAGGCAACAGTAACACAATGGTAAGTATTTGTGTATCTAAACATGTAAAAGGTACAGTAAAAATATGGCGTTATTGTTTTGTGGGACCACTGTTACAATATTGATCTGTCATTGACCAAAACGTCATTTTGTGGCACATGACTATATTTCTATTTTTATTGCATTAATTTTAGACTGTATCCTTTTAAATTCTCTTTCCTAGTTTTTAACAATAGAATTTTAATCTGAAGTAATTCTGTTAAAATAGTTTAGAGGCAAAAATGTTATTTTCTATTTTATTTCCATAAAATATGGTATTTAATATTTAAAGGCTTAGACTTCATGTCTATGATACTTTAAATTATCTTTTCTATAGTATATAGAGTTAATAATGTGTTTATCAAACATTCTGTGAGTCATTGCACAATAATGAAAATGTCAAATGAGCATAAACCTTTACATGGTAGTAAATGTTTAAAAACTGAATTATTAGTATGGCATTGCAACAGCTTTTCTTTTCATTAAATATACTGATATACATCTACTAAAATAATAATCTTATCTTGATTGACTTATTTGGCAAGGACAAGTTCAAATGTCAGTAAAAAGGTTAGCCTTCTTGCACTCCTGTTTAAAAATATGAAGTGACATCCCTTGACCTGTACTTGTCTTCTTATATAACAAGAATGTGTAGATGACAATGTGCACAGCTATACAAGGGAAAAATTAGAAAAAGTATTTTACAAGTCATTACAATGTCTGTGTTATCATCTAGTACTATTCCCTTCTCATCATTGCCCTTGCTTAAAAACACTGGCCACACCCCCAGATAAAAGCATACTGATATAAATCATCACTTCAGAATAAATGAAGTTCTTACTTGCACAATGTTCTTCCTTTATGAAGATTATAATTTTAATTAGAAATTAAACTGACATTTTTACTTTGTTGAGATAAAATATACAAATCATAAAATCTATTTGTTGTAAGTATACAATTCAATGATTTTTAGTTAATGTATACAATTGTGCATGTATCCCTACAATTCAATTTTAGAACATTTTCATCTCTCCAAAAACTTCCCTTGAGCCTGTTTGCCATCAATTCATTTTTTTATTCCCAATCTCAGGGCGATTTCTGATTCATTCTTTATCCCTATAAATTTGCCTTTGCTGTTCATTTCATATGAAAGAATCATACGTTACATAGTCTTTTGACCTCTTTTATTTAGTATAATGTTTTTGAGGTTTATCCATGATGTAGCATTTTTTGGTCTTTTGTTCTTTTTTATTGTCGGGTAGCATTCCATTGTATGGACATACCACATTTGCTTATTCCTTCAGCAGATGATAGACATTTACTATGTTTCCGTTTTTGGCTGTGATACTAACACTGCTATGAACATTTCATTTACAGATCTTTGCAAGGATGTGTTCTTCATTTATCATCATGCATTCCCAGCCGTAGAATTGCTGTGCCATGTGAGTATTCATATTTAACTCTTGAAGAAAGGACCACACTGTTGTTCCAAATTCCCTCTATGATTTTTTCATCCTCACCGATACCTGCCATTTTCTGCCTCTTGATTATAGTCATTCAAGTAAGTATATATCAATATTTTACTGTGGTTTTAATCTTCATTTTACTAATGACTAACGATGTTGTGTACATTTTCATGTGCTTCTTAGCCATTCATGTGTCTTCTTTGGTGAAATGCCAGTCTTGTATCTATTTTTAAAATAACTATTTATTTTCTTGTTTTTGAGTTGTAAGAGATTTGTTAATGCATTCTATATATAATTTGAAATTATTTCTCATTGTTTTCATTTCCATCTTTTTAAAGAAAGTCTTTTAAGGTTTGACTTTTGAAAAAGTGTTATTTATCGGTTTTTTCTTCCGTAGATTATGTCTTTATTGTTGTATTCAGGGACTGTTTGCCTAACCCAGAGTGACAAAAAAATTTTTTTTGTTGTTTTTAGTAGTAGCTTCATAGTTTTAGCTCTTAAATTTAGGTCTACAAATCAGTTTTAATGCATTTTTTTTGTAAGGAGTAAAGTAAATGTCTATGTCAAATGTGTGCATGTGCATCTTCAATTCTTCAAACACTAGTTGGTATAAAAGCCGACCTTCTCTGCATTGAGGATTCTTGGAGTCTTTGTTTAAAAAAAATTACTTCAAATGTAAGAATTCATTTCTGAACTCTCAATTCTGTTTCATGGATCTACATGCCCATCCATAGCCAATATCCCCATTGTCCTGCTTTTGTAATTTTATATTATGTTTTGAAATCAGATAGTCTAAGTTCTCTAACTGTGTTGCTCCTTTCAAAATCATTTTTACTGTCCTAGATCCTCTGAATTTCCATGTGAGTTTTAGAATCAGTTTGTCAATTTTTACAAAAAACATAAGCTTTCTTGGATTTTTACTGATCTATTAGGTATTATGCTGAATCTATAGTATTCTGATCTTTAGAAAAAGCAAATAAATCTGTGGACCAATTTCACCTTTTATGACTTAATTCATAAACATTTTCTATTAAAAACAGATCTTGTAAACTTGAAGAAAATTTAAATATGAACAATCTAATTTAAAATGTTTAATGATTGTCATTTTGTTTTGTGAAACTCTTGATTTTAATTATATCTATGCATCTACTTTTTTACAGAAAATAAAACAAAATGTCTAAAGAACTCTGATCAGAATTGTATTCTAACCTGGATTCTGCTATTTTTCTTATGCACCTTGGGCTAAGACAATTAATTCTTCTGAGTTTTAGTTTTATCAACTAAAACAAAGCCTCTCCTTGTTTTAATATTTTATGATTAGACAATATCATACTAATTTTTATTCAGAAATGTTTCACAACTTATTTGAGTTTTAAGACCATAAAAAAGCGCTTTGAGCCAATCCCTATAATTTTAATTTTTGCATAATTTAAAAAAATCATTAACATTTTATTGTGAGTTTAACTGCATTTTTTTAAACACCTGGCCTTAAGCAATTCTCCCACCTCAGCCTCCCAAAATGCTAGGATTATAGGCATGAGCCATTGTGCCTGGCCAAGCTGCATTTTCTATGGTAATAATTGATTGTTTTATTAAAAGTGTCGAAAGAAATACATCTCTGGAGATTTTAAAATAACAGCTCAGACCTGTTTTTCATCTGAACAAGGTTTACCTGTATTTTCATCTCACATATACTGTCTAAATGTTTCTATTGTACATTGTTTTGAATGAGCATTTACCTTTAATTGCTTCTTAAACCAATATTTTTAAGTAATTAGAATTTAACTGACATTTAAAACGTAATTAGTTCTGTGCCATAGCATTAGCACATTAAGAATGTGACAACTTGTTCTTATCTCATAACATCTAATAAACTTAAAACACCATAATGTGATATAATGCAAATAGCAAGGGGCCAGGTGCTGGAGACTTTGGGAGAACTCATGTATTTGCAGCTTACTAAACTGATGATTTCAGATAAGTAAGTTTCTTGAAAACTTGGCCTTCTCATTTGTACAGTTTGATATAGCCACTCCAGCTCTCTACATGTTACCAGATTACTAAAACAAGAACATTAGATACCATGAAAAAGCCATTTTAAATGGGAGAATATTCTGCCACTTATCCAAATGACTTTGAAAATTTACTTGATAACTTTGAGGCTCAGTTTCCCAATCTGAAAATAAGAGTAATAATAGAAGTTACCTCAGTCTGGGTATCTATGCAAAGTGCTTAGCAAAGGGTCTAGTATTTTGCTAACGTTCAATGATATTAGTTATTTCTATCAAAAATAATAGAAATAGCAGTAATACAAAAGTTGATAGGAAATAATACTGAACAAATTATACTAGACTAGTGGGAGAATGTCTGAATTTTAGTTTAGATTTTGCTAAAATTAACTAATGGATTTGAACCAAATAATTTAATCTTTCAAGGCCTGAATATAATCATGTGTACATCAAGAACAATAAGTAAAATAATTTCAAATACTTCCTTTTGCTCTGAAATTCAATGACTGTTATTATTGTAGAAAGTTAGTAAATGAATACTAATTGCAATTTATTAAACACATATCAGCTTTCTTTCAGCTTTTCTATCATTGCCACTTGATATATATAAAAGCACAGCATTATTCTCTGTTGCCCAAAATTTTTAAAACAGCATAATTCATGAAATTATACTGAAAATACTTCTTGGCTTTTGATTAATTTTCTTTTCTTCTGAAAGTATCTTGAAAATATAAATGTATGACCTTGTTATACATATATAATAAGCCACATCACATTCTGGTAACATGAATAATTGAAATGGAAAAATTCCTAAACCCTCTATTTTTGAAGGTGTCACTTCAGTAACATCATTTTAAAAAATCCTCTAATAAAGCTTCAAAGTTAAGCAATACTCCTATTCTCAAAGATATGGATGAATTTATGCACAGAGACATTAACACTTTACTAAAGTTTCTCTTATTTTATAAGCTGAAGAACATGGAATTAAAATTATTGATTACTTATATGACCTTGTTTGTGAATTGGAAAAGCTGAAAAGGAGTAGTAGGTAACAAAGGAATGTGCCTCCTGTGACAGATGCAAGGAAACAAATAAACACAGTATCATGATGTACAAAAACAAACTAAGTGAACTGTCATGTACAGACCTACAGTAATGGTAAGGCTTCTAATATTTATTATTTTATTTCTTTAAAAAAGTAAAGACAGGTGTCATTGGCAGCTTGAAACAACATTCATGTCTGTGCAACTACATTCTAATCACATTTAACAAATGACAAATGTAGTCATTACCTGGAGTTTTTCATTTGATGGCTCTGTTCCTTCTGGGGACAGGAGATAAATGAAGGAAAGCTGACACCTTCAGATGTTGTCTAGATTAGTGTTGACATTTTTCCTTGGAGGTTGACAGCTGCTAATGAACTTAATTTAAACATGAAACAGAGAATCAAAAATATCTTTTAAATAGAATTTTACTAAAAGGGATATTGAGGCACATCGATCATGAGCAATAACAGAAAGGAAATCTAATTTGCAAGATTCCAAATCACCAATATGAGCCCACTCATGTTACTTCATTCTTTAATTTTTTTAAGTCTAACTTATGCTCAAATTCTTAAATTCAGAGATTATAGAAAGTGCATTAAATTAGATGGAAATGTTTTTCATATAAATATATCATCAAAGGAATTTTCTATTCAGGCATCCTGAATGAAAATCTGAAGGTATAGTGTGTGGCAGGAGATAATTTTTATGCAAATTGTCTTTATTCCTAAATCTTTAAAGATGACATTTTTATGTGCCAAAGTCCACATGATTTATTGGTAGACTTCTTAGATTCTTCTCCACTTTCACCTCTAATTATCTTGTCTTTTGTAGAACATAAGATCATTACATGCCTTTGTTTTCTGAGGCAGAAATACCTGAATTTCTAGATCCTTCAAAGAATGAAAATGAGACACATAAAAATGCTGCCATAATTTACAGTAAATGGTATTAATAAATAACAACAAGTATGTGTGTACCATACTGCAATTTGAAAAGCATGTTTCTCAGCTAGACAGGAACAGAATGGACAAGTTGAAACATTCTCAGGTCAGTCCAACACAAGGTCATCAGCTGTAAGAATGAGAGCAAGAGTATGAAAAGCTGGAAGTCCTGAAGCAGCTCGGGGAGGAGGAGGTGATAATCAATAAATGATATACGATGAGAAGTGCTGCTCCATTTTGAGAAAAGAGGTTCAAACTTTCAATGAGCTAACAAGTGTTGGAGATTGAGGGGGCATGGCAAGAAGCTGGGGAGATGGGGCTGTTTCAGAATACCTGTAATATGTATCCAACTCTTGTTCTTCACGGAGTCCAGACATAGGGATTTTAGCATGAATGACTGATAGAAGTACAGAAGTGGCCGATTTTCTCACACATGATTATCAATATGAATCTTTCATTTGTCCAGAATGAAATTATGTGATCAAATGGGACTTCACAAATAATTCTGCAATAATTTCAGACCATGCTCTGCTATCACCTGACAAATCACTCAACTAACCTCTCTTTGTGTTGTTTTTCTTTTTGGAACATGGGGATAAACTAGTAAGAACAGAAGAAAAAAAAACACACATTTAAGAAGAGTTAGCCAGGCTGTTAGGCAGTCAGCCTACACACCAGACATAATGGGATACATTCTAGGAAGACTTAAAAAATATATATGTATTCACATGGACTAGTTCAGAGATGATTCCTGAATTTGCAAATGTGGATGGAGAAACTTTATTCAGAAAGAGGAAAGGGATGTGGAGGAAAGCCATACCATCTAGAAAAAAAACAGTGTTGGGCTTCTGCAAGTGGCTTTTCAAAAGGTACTACAAGTTTTCTCTTGCTTTTTACCAACCTTGAGTACACACTGCCTTGCCTTTCTGGATAGTAATAGTAGTAATTCAGCATGGTTGAAAAACAGATGAGTAAACTCTGCGGTCGGTAGAGGTAACACCAAATTCCAGACATTAGTTACTCTTGTTGCTTTTGTTGGCGTTCACCTTCTTGCAATGTGCCAAGTACTGTGCTAATGCTTTACATGATTTGCTTCATTTAATCCTAACAACAACTCTCTTAAGGGGTACTGTTATAAACCTTAACCTCAGCTTTATCTAGTTAATATAGGTAATAAATAATGGCACTTAAGTTTGTTCTCAGCCAGAATTACTCCAGGATAAACGTTCTTAAGCCCCATACTATACTGGGTATCTTTGTATAATTTTAAATGTATTTCACCCTAGCATATTTTGCACTGTTAAATGGAATTTACACAAAATCATAGCAGAAACTGTTCCTGCCTTATTCAGTTGTTATAATTTACTGACTTTGAAATCCAGAACCTTGGCTGAAACTGACCAGGGATGCCATAGCATCTAGACAACGGAAGTTAGCAACTTCCCCTTGCAACTTTATTAGTTGAAACAAAAAGGATTAAATTAAAAGTGATCAAAACCATGCCCTTTAATAACTTGTATGTAATTAAGCTGGCAGTTGATATATGTATTTGTGTATGTCTATCTGTATTATCAATCATTCATTTACAGTTCTAACTAGATGCCTTTTTAATGGCTGTAATTCCAATACTCTTATAATCAACATGAAGAAATTGGTAAAAATCCTAACAATGTACTATAAAGGAAATATCTCTGCTTCCATTCCTGTCAAAATTCTCCGTAAGTAGTCTACTGCATATGCCCCATTCATCCCATTTTGTGACCTATGTGGATTCACCCAGTTGTTATTAATGCTGCAAAGTAAACATTTTCATCTTTACTTCTCACCCATGTGACAGATAGTATTCCACTTTTTGGCATCCTGTGATTAGGTAGGGACATGTAACAAGTTCATCCTGATGAAATATGAGTAAAACTGATACGTGTATCACTTCCAAATGAAACTTTAAGAGCCATCCTCTGAATTACCACACTCTCCTTCTGCCACAGTTCCAGAGTAGCTTCTTCCCAGCAGAAGAGAATGATGATACAAAACTAAAAATGCAGCCAAGTGAGGCAGGGATTGGTGAAAGGAAGGAGTGTGTCATGGTGTGAACCAGAAATAAATCTTGTTGTTTTGAGTATTTGAAATTTAGGGGTTGTGTGTTACCATAGTATAACTTAGCATATAGTGGCTGATATCCTTATATTATGTAGATATATGATACATCACATCAGATTTTTTGAAACAAATTGCAGAAACGCTTCAATTTATGCTTCCGTAAACTTCACTAGTAACATCTCTCTTCTTATTCCTACAGGTTTTAGTTTCAAGAAATCTAATGAGATTAACCTTTGTATTTCAAACTGCCCAAAACTGACCACTAAGCTATTGAGGAATGCCTGTCCATCTCTGTGGTAGTGGTGGGAAGGTATTTGTAATGTTCTTTCTATTTATTGAAAATATTTTAATTATTTTTCTCAATGGCAGCAAATGGCTTAATGAAGTCTGTGTGTCCTATAAGATATTAATATTGTAGTTCATAAAAGAATAAATTTATGAGCACATTATATAGATTAAGCAGTTACATATATTTATAATTCACAAAATCTAACAAGAGAATGTGAAGTCTCTATTTCTCCCAGAAAGTGATTTCTCCCAGTCTCTCGCTATTTCACTTTTTATTTCCTTCTCTAACTTTAATAGGTATTTCTCTGTAATTCTTTACATAACACTCTGACAAATACTCTCTCTAGCTGTAATGGCTTAAAGACTTTTGTTTGTTGCTCTCGTTTCTTAATCATTTTATGCATAATTATAAGTAGGCTACATTATAATTGCAATTGGACTTTGCATTTCCCTACATATAGTTTGTACTCGTGCAACATCTAGTGCTTTATTTTGCATGCAATACCTATAATAGGTATTTCTTGACATTTCTCCAATTCTGTTATTTGTTCATTAGCATTTAGAGAAGGAGCTGAATAGCCCCTGCTTTTCACTCTTAAGATTGAATCTTACATTTTCAGAATATGTATTATACTAGTAAGGTGCTTTATGTCCATAGGGTATGAACATAAGGAATAACTATATGGAAAATTATATTAACTAGGGTGATAACTATTGCAGTAAATGGATCCCTAAATCCAGTAACTTAACTCAAGGAAAAGCGTGTTCTCTTTCAAGCAGCAATCCCATACTGCTCTTCCGGGTGGCTGGGGGACAGAGTGCTCTGTTTCACGCTGTCATATGGAGTTCCAATTTTTTACAGTCTTCCACACATGACTTCCAAGCTTTCCTGAGTTTTCACATTCAGCAGGCAGAAGGGGAAGAACATGGATGATTGATTGCATAGGGGAGATCTTTGGAACTAGACCCTTAAATGTAATATATTACTACTGCTGCCCTCAGTCAGGAACTCAGTCACATGGCTATAACTAATTGCAATGATGAGCAGGAAATGTAATGCAGAAAGAAGAGGAAGTTAACCAATCTCTGCAATGTATTTAAGTAGCTATAAGTGCTTTGATTATGGCTGTGTTTTATCAAATCTAGAATTAACTTCTCTTAAAACCATCTTTGGTATCAAGATTTTAACATTGATGATGTTATAGGCTTTCATTATGGTTTAATTAGAACCTTCTTGTATCTCTTTTTAGTACATCAAAGTAAAATAGATTTTACAATATATAATACCATATTGTTCAATAGAATGTGTAATATCTCAGTAACTTCCCAAGAAAAAATAACTTTTTAAGTAGTTATTGCAAATATTGTATAAAGGTACTATTAAATCTAAAAATTAAAAAAAAAATCATGCTAAATGACATTATAAGGGTTGTTTGTTTACCCTTTTTCTACTGTTTCTCACAGAACATGACTATTAACAATAAGTGCTAAAAAGCAATATGTTAATTTATTGAAAAGTTAAATTTAAAGAATAAAATACTGAACTGCTCTAAGGGGTCATGCAGTCATATATATTCATTAAAGTGTCATATTAGACTGAGCTATGTTTCTCAGTAAATACCTTTAGAATCTATTATAAATCACACAAACAACATGATGGGAAAGGGGATAATTAACATTTTTTACAAATGGTCTTGTTATAAAATGGAGTTTATATTTAAATCCTTACATCTACCGATATTAGCTGCACAGCGTGGAAGGCTCCAAAACTGTGGAAACCAAGGCACTATGTGTCCAAAAAGTTAATGCCCTTTAGCCTATTTCCCATTTCCCTCTTGAGCTTACAGTTTTAGTGTTCACTCTTATTTAGCCGTTTTTGAAAAGTACTTGTAGAAAATATAAATAAGAGTGTAGATATATTTGCTGACATTAAATATTTCTAATTATTATCATGAATAGTGGAATATATTTAATGAAGTATAAAAACGATATTCTAGGTTATGTCTTTAATAACTTTTTCTAACTTCCAACATCATAGACTCTATTTGTTATTGTAATCCTCCAAAGTTTTCTTTCTTGATTCATGTAAGAAAGGAACACTTTTTTTTTTTTTTTTTTTTTTTGAGATGGCATCTCGCTCTGTTGCCCAGGCTGGAGTACAGTGGTGCAATCTCGACTCACTGCACGCTCCGCCTCCCAGGTTCACACCATTCTCTTGCCTCAGCCTCCCTAGTAGCTGGGACTACAGTCGCCCCACCACCATGCCTGGCTAATTTTTGTATTTTTAGTAGAGATGGGGTTTCACCTTGTTAGCCGGGATAGTCTCGATCTCCTGACCTCGTGATCTGCCCTCCTTGGACTCACAAAGTGCTGGGATTACAGGCATGAGCCACCGTGCCCGGCCTAAAAAGAAACACATTTTTCATTAATGTTCAAGGTACTTTTCTCCAGTGTTCTTAAACCACATTCTTTTATCCTAAATCACTACATCTTCGGTTATCTATTCTAATTTATGTATAAATTCTTAAAAGAATATAAGCAGCATTATTTACCTGCTAGCTTTATGCAACCAAACGAATGCTAACTTTGGACATTGTTAAAGATATAAAGAATTTACATTCGTTTATGTTTTTATTAAACCCATGAAAAACACCATCTAAATTTCAAGTTGAAATAAATATAGCTGATTGAAACTGTAGAAAAAAAAATTTCTTTTTTCTGTGTTGTCCGTTCCTTTGTTATATATAAACACTTCTTATCTTTATTTTTAAAGTGTCTTTCCATGAGCAATTATTACATAATAATATTCATCTTTAATATAGTTATCCACAAAAATATAAACAGTCACAAAATTACAAGACAATTTTTATCACGTACGTTTAAAAAATTGTCAGCCTTAATGTGAATAAAATTCATATTTTTTTCTAACATTCAATTCATCTTGAAAATGGATGCTTAAATATAAGTTTATTTACCTTTTTCCCTCATTGGTATTTTAGATTTCAGAGCCTACTTTTTTACAGAGTATACACCAGAGGCTAAATGTCAATCCTCTGGGTTCTAACCTAGAGCTAGCTACCCTCTAACTTAGCACGTTTCTGGGTTCTAACCTAGAGCTATCAAACCTCTAGCTTAGCACTTTTCACTATTGAAATTTCCCTTTTTGTTTTCAGTCTTCTTCCCTAGACTCTAAATTCGTTGAAAGCATTTCTGATGCCTGGCATAAAATAGTCACTCAAATGTTTATTGAACTGAATATAAGCTAAGTGAGTAGAATTGTAATAAGGACGTTGAATGAGCTGTTTGAGGACACATCACATGCTTTTGTTTATGGGTGACAACTTTTGTTTTAGAAACTGAGCAAAAATCTGGTGTGTTAAATATGCTGTACATGGACTGATTTCATTTAACACATAATTCTTCATATTGTAGAAAAAAAAATATTTTAGAATTTAAAATATCTCAGCCTGAGCAGGTTGTGATCTTTTGTACTTGTCTGTTGATAGCAGAGGGCTCCAGGGCTCAAGCAAAATTTGAAGAATTGACGTTTCAGTCTCAAAAGATATTGAAGGGATTGCCGAACTTATCTGCAACCGTACCAGGCAAAATTAAATCTCTATTTTTGCACACAGTATGCCATCATAGATATAGCAGACATTCTTGGCATCTCTTAGTATGATAAATGTAAGATATGATTATGAAAGCACTGACACAAATTTTAAATATCATAAGCATCGCTCAATAGCAACACTAATAAATTTAGCTCAAATTTACAACTATAAACCTGACTCCTCCAAAAGTTATTTCCAATATTGTCTACAGCATACAATTTTCATATTTCTGAGCTACTTCCTGTAAATAGTTATTTGGGTAGTTGATGAAATGTAACCATTCTACTGAGCCATGTATGTTTAAGATCAGAATTAGAGTCAAAAAGGAGCTGTACATAAAATTACTATATTTGGATTAACTATTCAAAGGTATTTTCTTGACCTTTTTCTGTCTTAAAGAAGATTTCTTAAAACCTAACTTGCTTCCATAATACAAATGAACCTGTATTTACATGTGCTTCTAGATGATAGCAGCCAAAAAATAGAATTACTGAATGAAATAGTGCATATTTTTATAAGTAATCTCACCGGTTCTCAGTTTAAGCAATTTCATCCAAGGCAATACTGCTAATACTTTTTGGTGACAATAAAATATTTAACATATATGTCTTCAATGTGCTCAGGAGAAATCAGATTAAGTCATAATAATAAATAAAATTATCCTCCATGACTTAATAAATTAATATGTAGAATAATCCTCCATGACATAAGTATCTTTAGTGGGATTTGGAGAGTTTGAAGAGCAAGTATAAGTCCATATATGGGATTTGTTATTTTTAGCTGCTCAGGTTGGATCTCCCATGTGCGTTTTGGCACTCTTTGTCAGAAGTCATGTCACAGATTTCAGTTCCAGCTCATCTTTACTTATTATCATTAGACACATCAGCCTTATAAAATGACCTCCTCATGTGTACCGCGTAGTAAGAGAGGAATGTATTAGAGAGGCTCCAAAGCTACCACCTCAAAGAGCTGGTTTCAATTTCTACTCATCTTTTTTCCTGCTACATCCTTTCATTAAATCTTCTCTGAGTTTGTTGTCTTACGTACTCAGTAAATGGTCTATTTCTGTTTTTCACGGGTCATGTGGAGGGATGTGTGTTGTGTAGTGAAAAATGTCCCTTGTCCTCTGATTGACTCGCTGTCATTATTTAACTCCTTTTTTCTGCTGTCATTTATGCAAAAGGAAGCAAGTAAAGCTTTAAACTTGAGTTAAATAAGTAGAATATTTGCAGTCTGATATCGCTTTCATATTCCTCTGTTTTAAAATTTTTAATTTTAAAAAAATTTACTTTTTTCAGATGAGCTCTTGCTCTGTCTCCCATACTAGAGTGCATTGACACAATCATAGCTCACTGTAGCCTTGACTTTCTGTGCTCAAGCAATACTTCTGCCTTAGCCTCCTGACTAGCTGGGACTATAGGCACACGTCACTACACCAAACTATTATTTTGTTATTATTACATAGTATCTCACTATGTCACCCCGGCTGGTCTCAAACTCATAACTTCAAGTGATATTCCTGCCTTGGCTTCCCAAAGTGCTGGGATTATTAGTATAGGCCACCGTGCCCAGCCCATATTCTCTTCTTATGATTAATTTTTATTTTACTTTTAGCTTTAAAAATACAGGTTAAATACAACATTCTTCATTTTTCCTGTGTTGTGAGTGAAAATCTTTTCTTGTTAAAACACACAAGCCCCAAGATTTGGGAGTTAAACGGAACTCCAGATTTGGTGAAGCAGCTGTACACAGTTAAGCTGCTTGATCTGACACCTCACCAAATCTGGAGGCTCCTTTTCCTCTCCTAAATCATGACATTTCTCTGTTTGTCATAGTTGACTACTTCTTCCTTGAATAACTCTTTCTACTTTTCTTCCGGAACAATGTATTTCCTGATTTTTCTTCTATTCAGTTAGTCAATTATCATTTGTTTTTGAGGTTTCTCCTCATCTTCCTGATTTTCAGTGCTTGAATGTACTAGATTTTAGTTCATAATTATCTTCTCTCTGTACATTCACTCCTTACTGATCTCATCTACTCTCATGGCTTTAAACACATTTACAGGCTGATGGCTCCAAATTTATATCTCTAGCCCAGACGTCTCTCCTGATCTCTAGTCTCATGCAACTATTTGTCTCCTGGATATCTCTCCTTGGGTAGTTAGCATTAATTCAGCATGAGAAAATTTAGGCACCTATTCTTTGTACCAGAACCTTTTCCTCCCAGAGCCTTCTCCAACTCCATCCACCCCACTTGCTCAGGCCAAAGCCCTTGCTAAAAGGAGTCTTTGACTCCTTTTCCTACTCCCATATCTAATTCATTAGCAAATTATACATGCCTTCATAATCTGTTCTCTAGATATAAGCTAGATAAAGTATCTGGCACATACTAGGTAATCAATAAATATTCGTAGATGAGACGAATGACAAAATATACCAAATCTCACTCTATTCACTCTTTCTTTCATTATACCTTTAGATAAATTTCTGCATTAGCCTCTGACCTTGTCTTGCTGGTGCCAGCTATGCTTTCAAAATTTTGTTTTTGAAAGAGCTGTTATGGTGATCATTTGGAAGGAACCTGTTATTCTTTACAAAAGTTTTCAGAAACTACCCATTTCAGAATCAATATCAAACAACTTACAGTGAACAAAATGTCATACACAGCCTAGTCTTCTTTAACCTCTGTGACTCTTCTGTCCTCTACTTTGCAATCATGCTGTTCTAGTTCCTGGATACATCAATTGTCATGTTCCCAACTCTGTATCTTTGCTCTTTGGTGTTACTTCTTCCAGTAATGCCGTTTTTCCGATATAAGCACAGCTTTCTGCTTCCTTAGTTCCATTGTTCTTTGTTTAAATGAGCTATTTTCAGAAGGGATTTCTCTGGTATATTACAGATTAGAAACATGCATTCCTCCATCCCACCTGCACAAGTGCTGTGTACTTACCTACACTCCCCGCTAGCACCCTTGACTTTTAGCCTTTGCCATGTGAATTGCCAGTGGAATGTTATACAGATTGTTTCTGCTTGAAAAGCATTTGTAATATTAAATCTTCCCTTTTGCACCTCTGCTATCCAGATGAGAAGAATATAACCAGGCTGATCCATCAGTCCCAGAAGGAGAACAAGAAACACATGGGAGCCGAGCTAGGTTACCCAGCCTAGCCCAGCCTAGATCACCATCCTGTAACAGGCCCCCAGACTCGTGGGCTAAATAAACATGTGTTGTTGTATGTTACCGTGTTGTTTTTACTTAGCACTGTGTGGCAATAACTGATATGCTTTCTGTGATTGCCCTGTTTAAAATTTAATGAGCACAAGATATAAAACCCAAAATGCACAGATGTTTTAGTATCACATCATCTATACAATTCTCTTTAATTTATTGACCATTTTAAAATTTAGTACATTACTCTTTTTTTTTTTTTTTGGCAAAAAGGCACCCGACTTGCATGGTTTTCTGTGAGAACTAAGCTTTTGCATGACTTGTTCATGTCTTTGTGTCCAATCAGAGCAACACTGAGAGCAGATGCTTTGGATATAATTTCCCATTCATCTTAGTTTTTTCTTCACAACATTTGATTCTTGCAGTTGCTGGAATGATTTCCAGAATGAGATTCATTGTATAAGCTTTGAGTCAGGAATTTTAGCATTTTAGAATAAACAAATGCACACAGATTGTTCCTAAAGAACAGGCTTAGGGCCCAGAAATTAGAGTACTCCAACCATTCTCTTGCCATTTTTAGTTACTTCATAGCTTAGTAAAATAAGCTCTTTCCAGGCATTCCATGCATTTTTTTGTCCCTAGTTCACCAGCCCTTTTCCACAGTTCTCTTGGGTATTCTCTTTAGAACTTAATATTTAAGCATGGATATAAAAACAATTTGCAACATGAGATTTAGCTGTGTGTGCAAAATGTTATTTATTTATTTTTTTACATATGGTTGAGAGAATTCATAGCTTTTTATTGATAGCCTGTTATTGCCCTAAGTGAATCATTCAGGAAGTTCAGAGCTTATATTTCACTCATGTGGGTCTCTAATTTTTACTCCTTGTATCCTGAGTTATTTAAATTAAGAAGCTCATATAGTAGTTCCAACAGCCTGCTATAATTTTTGTTGACTAAAAAAAAAAAAAATGCTTTATTCTAAGAAATATTCCACTACTGCCTCAAGTCTTTTAGGAAAGAGGTAAGGTATTAATATATGCACTTTTTAATAAAGAAAGACGTTTCTTATGAATATTTCAGCCTATTTAAATTAGTGACTGAAAAATCTAACCAATTCATTTTAATCTTCACTCTTGTATTCTAAGAAAACTAAAATAGGATTACTTTAATTTATAGTAAAAATATATAGACAGTTTCCTATATAGATATATATTGCAGATGATGCTGAATGATCTGTTACACTGTATCATTCAGGCATTAGCTGATTAAGTGTACGTTAGATGAAAACACAGAGAAACAGAAAAAAAAATGAAATACTTTATGAAAAATAATCATTATAGCTTGTTCCAAATTAACAACAAAATCAAGTTTTATAATAAAACATGTATTATCATTCATTGGGCAACCTCAAAGGGGAATTTTTGTTTTGAGAAAACAAAATTTTTGTTACCTTACAGGGTAATTTTTATTTTGGAAAAACAAAAAATTTCCTATGTCTATGGAAACTCTATCTCAGCTATTTTATTTGGTCAATATTAAAATTTCATTGGGTTCTTATTATTTATGGACATGTTAATTAATTTTCATGTCTTTCAGGAAGAAACATTCTGTTAACACTATGTTCTACTTGTTTTCTGCTAGTTATTTTCAATTCTTGGTAAGTTTTAATTTTTAAAATTAAAATTTTATTGTGTGCTTATTATTTATGAATGTATTAATCTATTTTATGACATCCATGAACAAACATTCTACTAACAGTCTGTTCTACTTGTTTTCTGTCAGTTAATTTCAACTCTTGATATGTTTATCTTCCCATTACAAAGCATACCAATAGAAAAATGTGCTTTGTGCTGAATACTAAATTGAAAATGAATAATACTCCTCACCCACCTTTGAGTTTACAGGTATTGCCTTTAGTGAAAGGCAACATGCTGCTAATACATTATGACATCAGCAGCTTTACCACAATGAACCAAAGGGCAGAATAGCTCAACAGCTGATATTTCTGTTCCACAAACTACTGTGCCTACTAACTAGATTTTTTATGTCAACCTCAATTTGGAGACCTAAGATACACACACAGAAGATGCACACACATTGCTCTTTCTGTCCTATACTCTTTTTTTTTAAATCTCTGTGGCGGGAGTGTGTGTTTAAACATACATTGTATTTATTGAAATATAATTAATCATGGTTGAACATAAAAAATGCATCAGATTTTACAATTTTGAGATGTTTGGTATTTTTACTTCCTAATTACTAAGAAAACCATTAGACCAAAAACACAGGTTAAAATACAGTGGACAAATGCTCAGTTAATGATAATGTTAGAATATCAATTGCTGATCAAATATTTTTGATAATACAAGAGAGCTAAGCGGCAGCTGCTCAATCACCTTTTGTTTTCATACCCAGGGACATATTTTGAATTTTTCTATACCTAATTTTTCTCCCTGTACAACAACATAGCAGTAGCTTTTAGGATTATAGCAATGGTTAACTAGAATAATAAATAAAAACACTAAGCATAATATAAAGAACATAATAAGTGTTAAATGAATTTGAACTAAACTCGATAATTGGCTTTACACTTAGGTGAACAAGAATTAGTGATAAGCCTAGGAATGTCTACTTGTAGAAATTCTTTCTAAAGAATAAAATTTCATCTCCCTCCACATCAGGAACAACATATCCCTCAAAAATACTTGAGTATGAGGTACAGAGATATATATTTCCATTAATAGAGCTTTTACAATTTTGACATTTACAGTTAAGGTAGTTTAATGGAACAAAACAATACTTTTTTCCTATGACTTATGGATTCCCATACTTCAGAAGACTAACAGAAAGGGAACAAAAAAATGATATGGGAACACATCATTTAATGTTTAGGAAAAAAAAAAAAAAAGTCTTAACTAGTCCAATACCATAATATTATTTCTCAAAAGTGTGCAATTAGTTATTACATTACTTAGAATGAGGTAGATTATGTTGTAGTAGCAGGTAACCCCACATATCAGGGGTTGAATTCAAACTGCTTACTCTGTTTTATGACCAAGGAACTGCAGGGGGAGGAAGGTCTAAAGGCTCATTGTAATCATTCAGGCATGCACAGTGATAGAAACTCCATCTTGGTACATGCTTCCATAATCATTAAAGCAGGCAAAGAGAAGGTAACAATTCATACATATGTTCCTAAAACTTCTTCCTGGAAGTTAAAATTGTTGCTTATGCTAATGTTTATTGGATAATGTCACATTGTCAGGGTGATTTCAAAGAGGGTGATTCATAATGATCATACTCAATAAATTGAGCTAATGTAATATCAACCAAATTTATGGCAGTTGATGCATAAAACAGGCTAGTTCATTAGTTAATAACAACCATTTATTAGGCTTACTGACAAGCACATTCTACCTTGGTAGGCAAAATAAACATAATACCAAATAATAATTAGACAACTGCTTGGTGAACAGGCAATCAAAATATGGTGGTCAATAGTGCAATATGTGTGTTATATGTGTGTATGTGTGTGTGTATAAAATATGTGTTGTATGTTACAATGGCCAGATGTGTCTGTCAACATTACAGAAGTATATCTATGAGACAGACTGTATAATTAAATCTATAGGTAAAGGTGTCCTGTTCATTAAACAGCATTAATATTCAATACTGCAATATAAATAATGGGCTGACCAACTTCATTCATAAATTTCTTTCTTTTATCATAATTCATCTTTAACTATAATAATAATTTTCTGAGGTAATATCTAGTCACCTACAATTAATGTTTACATACTTTTTCTGTCACTTATGTCTTGTGTTTTTTTCACGTCTAAAGATGTTACTATTACTACCACTATAATTGTTACTATTTACTAAGTGCCTGCAATGTGTTAGGAACTTTACATGTTATATAAAAGTTTATACTTTTAGCAATCTAGTGAAATAGGCATTATTATTGTTATCATCATTTTAGAGAGGAAGGAATTAAGATTTATAATATTAATTATTTTTCCCCTTATTACCGTATGGAGAATTTGGCAAAGCAGCAATTCAAATAAAGATATTCCTATATTTCACTTGCTCAATTCCTTTTTAACAATTCTGAATTTTATTAAGGAGTGTCCTAAGTTTACATTGTTGTCATAATCCTCATGCCTCCCTTTCCCTCCTCAGTGATCAACAATCAAAAGGACAAATAACTAAGATAACGATGTTCTAGTCAATTTTAAGGAAAAGCTAAACGTTGAAGAGTTAAGATTTTTGGAATTCTTTCTTCATTCCTTTAGTTTTATCTTTTGCAGTAAGTTTTCTTCATCTAAGTATCATTCTGTCACTTAAGGTATCCTTTATTGTCCAGCAGAAATTATAATTTTCATTGAGCATCTCAAGTTCACACAGATCGAAGTTTTTCAACTGATGGAACTTTAGCTGTAGGGACCACCTCTAGCTTTTAAAGGAGAAATTCAAATTCCTCTGAATCTTATCTAAACCTATTCACTATGAAAAAGGGCATCTTACCTTCTAAAAAGCTGAAGAAATAAATAGTAAAGTCATGGCCCCCATCTTCTACTTTTATCCTATTTTAGAAAAACCACAGCTCAATCAGGGAATAAGGAACATCCATATGCAACAAAACCATTAGCGTGCTATAGTATATGGATGATGATGGCCAAACGTAAAAGAGAAAATCCATTTTTTCAAACATTCTAGGGTTTTTGTTTTCTGAACAGAATTAGTGACTTTTTCAGTTGATCATTTAATTAGCATTTACTAACAGTCTCTGTGTTGTTAAATAACATATGATGCAGTTTTTAGAACTGTATCCTCATAATCATAATCTCTATAATTTCATGCATTAGTCATTTAAATAAGTGGTAGTGGCACTCAATCTTCCCTCAAACTGAAATCACAAGATTTTTTGATGTGAAAACATATGTCTCCTCAGGACAGCTAAAGGAATAATTCTGACTACATTAATGTACACCATCTTACATGATGGAGGGTCAAAGTATACATAAAAAAGAGTAACCGTGGTCAATAATTGTTCTGGAGAAGATGCAAGTTGATAGGTAATGTCAAATGTATGCTCTTAGAAACAGACACTTTGGTATAGGGTTGGAACCCATTCCCAAGAAATTGCAAATGTTTTAGAGCCATAGAAATGCCCAAGGTTGAATTTACATTTAACAGTGAATCTCCAGGAGAAAAGGGTGGGTAACAAGGGCGATAATTTCTTTTCCCAGCTGAGTTCTGTATGTTTGAATGGCTAGACTAAAACTGCAGTAAAGTGGCATAGCCTGTATATTCTGTAGAGCAAACACTGCTTTATAAACAGATGGTACCCACAAAGTATGAAAAAAATAATCTGATCTGCTAATTATAAAAACTTCAACTGCTTAAGCATCTAATCTCTTCATAATTCTAAAATTAATATAAATATCTCATCAAATATAAAGATTATTTTTATAGTTACATAAAGGTAGTATTGACTGTTACCAGCTGTCTTATTTAGAACTCTATAAAATTGCTAATAGTCTTTTGCATATCATATTTGTTCAATAGTTATTCTATTAACAGAAAGTTCTGACATTTTAAAAGGGCAAAATCAAAATTGCAGTTTTGTTTGCATTTCCTTCTACCACTTTTTATTGACTGGCTTTATTTCTGTTTAATGTTAATAACAGATGTGACGTTCACTTCTCCCATCATAGTGGGAATTTCCTTTCATGTGTCAGGTTGTTGTCAGGTTTTCATCACTGTTATCTCCTTCAGTATTCCCCGCAGATGGGTACTACCTACTCTATTCACTGAAAAGCATTCAATCTGATTGTTTTAACGTAGAAAAAAGTTTTTAACATTTTAATTTTAAAGTGAATTATGTTTTCAGATTTGCAGTATGCCTGCTGGGTGAGTTAAGGTGTGTCAGGAAATTTTTGTGTCTGTCAGGATCCAGTGCTGTAAAATAGTCAGTGGTATTGATTTGTTCACTGGAAAATGTGATACATCTGTGTAAAATATTATTCAATTGATTTGTTATGTGAAAAGGTGCATCTCTCCATGAAAAACTCTTCCTTAGAGAAATGGAAGCTGCCATGGTTGTGAGATATTTTCCTAGTACTGTCTTAAACACAGCTTTAAGTTTGTGCATTCTCTTGTTGCCATTACATTCTGTGAATGTTTCTTAAATATTATGATTATTAAAATATTTATTGTTTTGTTTAATAAGAAGAAAATAAAATAAATTAAAACAAGATATGGTTTCAATTTTCAAGACAGTCATAAGAGAGAAGATGATAAAACGTGATGCAGATAGGAAATGATTATAAAAAGTATAAATTGTTTTGTTTATTGGATTGATTCTAGGGCAATGTACAGTCTGCCTCATTAAAACTCATTTAAGGTGATTGATAGTATTATATAGTGTTATGAAGATATAGGTAAAATGGTTTAGCTATTAAGAGTAGAATCATATATTGAAGCCAGGATTAGAGTTGTATACTTGTCATAAACTGGGTATGAGCTTCTTAGGACACAAAACCAAGAAGGGAGTATAATAGGCATTAGAGTAAATATTAAAAGAGGTAAAATAGTGATATAACACAAATACAAAATGAACATGTATTAGGGAATTTTTTTCAACTTATTACAAGAGGATATTAGTAAGATATTAAAATTAGCTCAAAGAGCTAAAGATCATTTGAGAAGTATATATATATATACACACACACACACACACAAATATAAATTGATATGATTATATATAATTTAATATTGTAAGTCTCTTGTGTTAGAGATGAAACTGTTTAATATCCTATAGATATTAAACTTTTGATATTATCTGTGCTACCAGGCAGAAGTAATTTAATTTCTACTGAACAAAAATTAGCAAATTTTGCACAGTATGCAATCTTTAATTTTGAACAAAGATTTGAACTAAATACATTTCCCTGGAAAAAATCCCTTAGTGGCTTCAATACTACTTAGGATTGAAAGAATATACGGCTTATGATTGGACTTATTTTTCAGCTTTGTTAATTTTTTGTAATATAAGTTATAATAACTAATATTTATTGAGTCCTAACTATGTCTCTGGCACTTGGTTAATTTATTTACAGATGTGGATGTACTTACTGTTAGTTTGTTATTTACAAGTGTTAATTTACTTACTCTTTAAAATCATCTTAATTGGCCGGGCGCGGTGGCTCACGCCTGTAATCCCAGCACTTTGGGAGGCCGACATGGGCGGATCACGAGGTCAGGAGATCGAGACCATCCTGACTAACACGGTGAAACCCCGTCTCTACTAAAAATACAAAACTTAGCTGGGCGCGGTGGCGGGCGCCTGTAGTCCCAGCTACACGGGAGGCTGAGGCAGGAGAATGGCATGAACCCGGGAGGCGGAGCTTGCAGTGAGCTGAGATCCGGCCACTGCACCCCAGCCTGGGCGACTGAGCGAGACTCCATCTCAAAAAAAAAAAAAAAAAAAATTACCTTATTTATCTTATTATAATTATTCACCTTCAGATTATTTTTCTGATGAAGAAGTTGAGGCAGTGGAAGGTTCAATAACTTCTAAAATTACAGAGTAGTAAGTGTTAAAGCAGGGATTCAGGTGCAGACCGTGTGCTTTTAGATTCAGGCCCCTTAATCCCTATGATTTACTGCCAACTGCACAAAAAAGAATAGTGCTGTTGTTGTTTTGTTTTGTTTTTTGTTTCTTTGTTTTAACCTATTGTGTAGAGGGAAAAGGGCACAGTGGATGATAGTTAATAATCAATTTTCACATCTTTCCATGTGGAATTATATGTAACTGTTTTGCATAAGCAATATTTGGTGTAAAATACATTCATACCACCCAAGTATAGTTCAATAAAATCAATCTTTAGGGTATGAAAACAATGTTGATTAAGCATACAGTTCTCCAAAATCTTAGTTCAGAACTTGTAAACTCACATGACTGTTAGAGACCAGGCAGATTAGATAATGGGTCTTATGGTCTAAGAGGATAGTAGAAAACTGTAGAAAACTGGAGGGCCATTCTCAGCTTAATCTTGGCATTGTCTTGTAGAAATGTGATTGTCAGGCAGCCAGATTTTGTTTTCCAGAGAAGTCTTAATTTTAACGTGAAATCTTCCACTTTTATGCACACACACATACATACATATACACATGGGAATAAAGAGAATTCATAAGAAAACTTTTCTTAGGTTTATGAATAGATTTCATATTTTTTACGCAAACTTCCACAAATGTTTTATCTTACAAATATGCTTTTGGTAAGAATTTTGTATCAAAAAAGATGGGCTACGTGCTCCAGTAAAAAATTAGAGAGTAAATATTATGTTGCAGATCATTCTTGATCTGCTGGTAAAGTTGATAGATTCTTAAGTAAATTAAGGTGTTAAAACATAACTCAGATTAAAACAAAACAAAACAAACAAAACAAAACAGGCAGTCAAAGGAGCACTTTACAAGGTATTACCAAGATCTTCCTCCAAATAAAGCTCAAGAGTTACATCAAAAATGAACAAATAAATAATACTTGTAAATCTTCTCACAGAATTTGGTTGAATTAATGATATTCTAATAATTGCAGAGAGCTTATTATTAATATCTCAACATGCATAAAACGCATTGCATATATAAAATGCCTAATGTTTAGGAATTCAACTTTTAATGTAAACAAATTTCAACATGCATTACCAGAAAATAAGAACAAAAACAACAAAACGGCAAACTTCACCTGCCACATTGTATTGTTTAATATAAACCTCATTGAAAACTTATACCAAGAAAAGGTAGTTGTAGTTAAGTCTTTTCTTTTGGAGAATATACATTTACGTATATCATCCAAATATACCAATATTCTTTAAAATCATTTATTTATAAAACAGGGATAACAATACATATTTCATTGTATTTGTGAGAATTAAATGACATTTAATATGTAAAGTAAGAAAAGCAAGGGAAATTTAGTAGGTACTAAATTAAGGTATAGTATTTTCCTGCTCCACTGCTAACCACTCACTAGACCCCAACAAACATGCCTCATCAGATGTATCAGAAGAAACATTTATTTTACAGTGATTTGTTTTGTTTGTTCTTTTAATTTCTTATCTACTCTCTACCCTACTAACTCATTTTGATGTCTGACTTCTTTGAATTTGATTATTTGTGTGCTTTGATTTCTAGTACCTATAGACTCCTTTAATCCTCACTGTTCTTATTTCATCTTGAATCCAATTTCTCAATACAACCTTCATAATTATCAGGTAATAATAATGTTTCAATAAGTTAACAAGAAATAATTTTTTAAATACATAAACGTGTTAATGTACTGAGCACATTGCTAACTGAAACTTGAGAGAAGATTGAAACACATATGTAGCACCCATTGCCTTCAAGAATCACAATGTTAGGATATGAAACTGGAAATATTTTAGAGGAGACTATAAACTTGACCACTTTGAAGGTAGTTATATTTAAAAACAAAGATATGTACATAGATGAACAAAACCCAAACAAGTAAATAGCAATGATGGTTGCATGTGGTGAGCTACTAAATATTAATAGCATAGCACATGTTATGATGTGACAGGAATGCAAAAGAAGAAAGACTAAACCAGAGTAGAGCAAGAGAAAGGGATTTGTAGATGAACGTTTGACTTCAGACATAAAAGTAAATTTTTGACTATGAAGAAAAGGTGAAATGCACCAAGTGATAAAAGACATCCAACACCAAACCAAGGTAAGAATAAATATGGTAAATGCACTAAAACCGGGTGATAATTTTGACTGATGAATAACATTCTTTTATTCATTGAGGTGGTTAACAAATATTTACTGCATGTGCACCATGTGAGGGTTTTTTCTAAGGTCTAGATGCACATTAGGAAAGAGAAATAAACTTCCATTTTATTATAAATGAAAATTAAGAAAAGGCAACTAGTGAGAAATATTTTTGTATGTATAACACTAAGGCTTTAAGTAAGCCTGTTTTTATTATTTTTTATTTTTTTTCAAGCCCCTCTGCACATGCTGTTTGTTCCGTCTGTTTAGAATGTTAGCCTTCTTATCTTTACTGCCTACCTTGCTAGTTTATTGCTACTCATTTTTAAAACCTCCCTGTGATAAGCCTTCTGCGGCATCCCAAATTCAGTTAGATTCTCCTACCTTTTCAACACTATTTGATTGTTCTTTCTTAAGACATTTCACATTTGTAATTTTACGTAGTTAATGTGAATATTTTTACATTTTTCTCTTAGTGAACTGTGGGTTTTGTGAGGATGAGGACAATGTCTGCTTTGCTTCCTAACACCTACTAATGTGAGATACCATTACATTAATCTTTATGCATTTTAAAAGCTCAGACGTTTTATAATGGGTAAAAAGTAGTTATCATGAGCTCTTTAATTAAAAGCACTCAATTATTCTAGGTCCAGAAAATTATGTTTTAGGCTGAAAGTAATTGTAATTATGTTAGTAAAACCACTCCTGATAATTTTTCAGAATTTATGATTAATGAGAAATAAGCAGAAAAGTAAGTATCTCAATTTTCAAACAAAGGAGATGAGTAAAGCTCAAAACTGCATAGCTCACCAAGGAATTTTTGACTGGTTTCTTAGCACATGACACAGTTAGACTTAGGAATGTTGAGAATGCTGGCAGTCAGCATGAATTTACTAGAAGCTAGTCATGTCAAACAAGTGTCATTTCCTTTTTTTTTCTTTTTTAACTGTATTATTAGATTCCTAGATCAAATGATTGCTGAAGACATAGGCCATCGTAGTTGTCAAAAATCTCTCCTTGTACCTTATGAATAAGGGAAATAAATGCTTCTAGGTGATAGAAGAAGTGAATGGTTAGATAATCTTAAGAATATGTATGACTGGATTCCAAACTAAATTAAATGAAAGAAGTTCTTTAATAAAACGGATATAACTCCTATAATTCTAGCCACAAGAGAGCCCTTTGATCCTTGCAGGTCCTGAAACTAACATAGAAAGCCATCTGAAAACCATGCAGTGGTATTGCTCCAGGAATGGGCGAGGAGGGTGCGGGGGATGTCACACCATGTCCCACACACTTCAAGCCCTAAGCAGATACAACAAGGTACCATTTTGAGAGTCCAGTCCTCACCAGACTGCATCCAGTCCTGGGGCCAAGCCCAGCCCTGGAGCCCCACTGATATCCCACATACACACAGCCTGGTGGCACTGCTGGCTGCTGCAAACAGGCCCAAGGTGTGAGCCATTGGCAATGACCTTGCTACCCCCAGAAGCAGAGCCACAGTGCACTTCTGTTGCCCTTCACCCCTACTCGAGTATTCTACTGAGGTCCTAGAGATCACCCTGTTCCTACCTACTACAGCCAACACCCCCACACACCACTAAGGGGCTGGAGAACAGGCCTGCTTGGTCCAACTCCATACTTCATCCTACTGCCCAAACATGTCATCCAAGGACTTGGGGATCCCCTGCCTTATCCACCACCATTGGCACCAGACCCCTCCTTCTGGAGGCATGAAGATAGGTCCACTTAACCTGCCACTATCATCACAGCTGGCACCCACCAACCCATTCCATGAGTGGGCATGGGGATTGACCCATGCAGCTGATTGAAGCCACTGTGAAGACCAGTGCAGACCACTTGGGAAGCCAGAGGATTGTTTTCCCACTGCTATTTCCATCATTCACGTCATACTCAAGCCCAGGGACCCGAGAGTCCACCCACCTGGATGGCCTAGTGCTGCCTTTGTTGGCACCCAAGAAAGCCACCTGGAGGCCCAAGAATTTGTCTTCCTGAACATGCTAACAATGGTGCCAGCATATGCCACTTTGGGGCTCAAGGACAAAAATGCTTGTCCTGCTGTTGCCACCACTGGGGCCCGAGGACTGGCTTACTAGACATCCATGTCCCCATCAAAACTGTACTGTAGCATCCACAAACAAACACAACCTAAGCCACTGAGGAAATCACAGACACTAATGACACTGTTTACGACTGAAGAAATCATATAAGGTCTACACTATTACATGCATCTAGAATCAAAGCTAAAGTGGCCTACCCAAACAACATCATAAGTACACCTTCAGGAGAAAGTCCACTGAATGAAAGCAAATTCAAAAAACTGGAAGAAATGACTGTTACGTCAGATGGACACATATAATTAAGTACATAAGAAACACGAAAAACCAAGAAAATATGACACCATCAAAGGAAAACAATAATTCTCCAACAATAGATTCCAATGAAAAAGAAATGTATAAATCCCAGATAAAAAAATTCAAAATAGGGATATTAAATAAGCTCAGAAAGCTCTGAAAAACAATACAAAGCAACCAGTAAAAACAATCTGGGATATGAATGAGTAATTTACCAAAGAGATAGATATCATTAAAAAAGAACCAAACAAAAATTCTGAAACTGAATAATTCATTGAATAAATAAAAAATACATTCAAATGTTGAAACAATAGACTAGATCAAGCAGAAGAAGGAATTTCCAAAGTTGAAAGCAGGTCATATGAAATAATCCAGTCAGACAAAAAAAAAAAAAATTAAATGAACAAAGCTTTTGTGACATATGGTACACCATAATATAATCATATATTCAAATGTTGGGGGGCCTGGTGTGCTGGCTCATGCCTGTAATCCCAGCACTTTGGGAGACCAAGGCGGGCAGATCACATGAGGTCAGGAGTTTGAGACCAGCCTGGCCAACGTGGTGAAATTCCGTTTCTACACAAAAATACAAAAACTAGCTTGGGAGTGCTCGTGCACACCTGTTATCCCAGATACTCAGGAGGCTGAGGCAGGAGAATCACTTGAACCCAGGAGGCGAAGGTTTGCCATGAACCAAGATCACACCACTGTACTCCAGCCTGGGTGACAGAATGAGACTCCATTACAAAAAAAAAAAAAAAAAAAAAAAGCATCCAAGAAGGTCATAAGAAAATGAAAGTGATAAAAAACCTATTTAACAAAATAATAGCTGAAAACTTTTCAAGTCTTGCAAAAGATTTAGACTTCCACAGAAAAGAAGCTCAGTGATCTCTAAACAGATACAATGCAAAAATATCTTCTTCATGGCACATTATAGTTAAGCTATCAAAATCAAAGACAAAGATTTCTGAAAATAGCAAGAAAAAAGTGTCTAATCAGTTATAAGGCCACCCCCATCAGACTAACACCAGATTTCTCAGCAGAAACCTTAGAGGTCAGGAGAAAATTGAATGATGCATTTAAAGTGCTAGGAAAAAAAAAATTGTTAATCGGAGATGCTGTACCCAGAAATATTATGCTCATAAAGGAAGATAAATTAAGTCTCCCACAGACAAGCAAAAGCTGAGGGAATTCATCATGCCTAGACTAGCACCACCCCCCCACCCTTGAAAATTCTTAAGGACATTCTACATTTAGAAGTGTAAAAAACAATATCTACCGTTATAAAAAGACACAAAAGTATAATATGCACTGGTAAAGCAAACACACAAATGAGAAACAAAGTATTCAAATGTTATCTCTACCAAAAATTACCAAATCACAATGATAAACAATAAGAAAGATAGGAACAAAGGATATACAAAAAAATCAGTAATCAATTAATAAAATGGCAGGCATAAGCCTCACATATCAATAATAATCTTGAATGTAAACAAATTAAATTTTCCACTTAAAAGATACAGTCCAGCTGGTGGATTTTTTTAAAGTCCCAAATATATGCTGCCTACAAGAAAATCATCTCCCCTAAAAAGATACATATGGACTGAAAATAATAATACCTAATAATAAATTTAACCAATGATGTAAAATACCTCTACCAAAAATAATAATAATAATACAAAACTCTGATGAAAGAAACTGAAGAGAAAACAAACAAATGGAAAAACACTCCATGTTTATGACTCAGATGATTTAACATAGTTACAATGACCATACTACCCAAAGCAATCTATACGTTCAGTGCAATCTATAGATTTAGTACAATCTCTATCAAAATATCAATGTCATTTTTCACAAAAATAGAAAAAATAATCTTGAAATTCATATAAAATTCAAAAAGAGCCCAAATAGCCAAAGCAGTCCTAGGCATAAAGAACAAATCTGAAGCCATCACACTAACTGACCTCAAAATATATTACAAGGTTATATTAACACAAATGGCATGGTATTTCTATAAAAACAGACACAGGGACCAATAGAACAGAATAGAAAACTCAGACATAAATCCATGTATTTACACCAACTTCTTTTTGACAAAAGTGCCAAGAACATAGGGAAAGAATGACCTCGTCAATAAATGGTGCAGGGGAAATTGAATATTCATATGCAAAAGAATGAAACAGGAAGCCTATCACTAAGCAAATAAAATACCTATTTCAAGATGGATTAAAGGCTTAAATAAAATACCTGTAACTATAAAAATGTTAGAAAATAATGTAGGGGAACACTTCCGTATATTTGCATAAGCTAACACATCAAAAGCATAGACAGTAAAGACAAAAATAGAAAAATGTGACTATATTAAAGTTAAAAGCTTTTGTGCAGCAAAGAAAATAATCAACAGAGTGAAGAGATGACCTGCAGAATGACAGAAAATACTTTCAAACTATCTGACATGGGACTAATATCCAGAATATACACGGAGCTCAAACAATTCAACAGTTAGAAAAAAAAAAACCCATGAAAGATTGGCAAAGGACATGAATAGATATTTTCCAAAAGAAGACATACAAATGGCCAAGTATATTAAAAAAAAAAAAAGTTCAACATCACTAATCATCATGGAAATGCAAATCAAAACCACAATGACAGATTATCTTACTCTAGTTAGAATGGCTGTTACTAAATTGACAAAAAAAAAGAAAAAAAAAAAGATGCTGGTAAAAATGCAGAGAAAGGGGAACTCTTATACACTGTTGGTGAGAATGTGAATTATGCAGCCACTATGGAAAACAGTATAAAGATTTCTCAAAAAAGCTAAAAAAAAAAAAAAAAAGAACTACCATACGATCCAGCAATCCTACTAGCGGGTATTTATCCAGAGGATAAAAAGGCATTATATAAAAAATATACCTGTCTTTTCATGTCTACTGTGGCACTATTCACAATAGCAAAGATATGAAGTCAACTTAAGTGTCCATCAACAGACAAATTAATGAAGATAATGTGGCATATATAAACAATGGAATGCAATTTGGCCATAAAATAGAATGAAATCATGTCACTTACAGCAGCATGGTTGCTGGGGGTCATTAAGGGAAACTAGACCAGCACAAAGAGACAAATATTCCACATTCTCAATCATCATATGTGTGAGCCAAAAAGTTCGCATAATGATAGATACTAGAGGCTGGGAAGGGTATGTGGGTTGAGATGGGCAGGATGAAGTGAGTTTGATTAATGTATACAAACATGCAGTTAGGTAGAAGAAATAAGACCTAATGTTGAATAGCAGAGTGACTATAGTTAGCAACAACGTATTTGATATTTAAAAATAGCTAGGAGAGGGGACTTGAAGTGTTCCCAACTGTATTAGTCCATTCTCATGTTGCTGATAAAGACATACCCAAGACTGAGCAATTTACAAGAGAGGTTTAATTGATTTGCAGTTCCACGTGGTTGGAGAGGTCTCACAATCATGGTGGAAGGCAAGGGGGAGCAAGTCACTTCTTACATGGATGGCAGCAGGCAAAGAGAGAGAGCTTGTACAGGGAAACTCCCATTTTTGAAACCATCAGATCTCATGAGCCTTACTCACTATCATGAGAACATCATGAGAAAGACTCACCCCCATGATTCAATTATCTCCCACTGGGTTCCTCTCACAACACCTGAGACTTATGGGGGCTACAAGATGAGATTTGGGTGGGGACAGAGAGTCAAACCAGATTATTCCACACCTGGCCCCTCCCAAATTTCACTTCTTCACATTTCGAGGCCAATCAATCAAGCCTTCCCAGCAGTCCCCCAAAGTCTCAACTCATTTCAGCATTAACCCAAAAGTCTACAGTCCAAAGTCTCATCTGAGAAAAGGCAAGTCCCTTCTGCCTATGAGCCTGTAAAATCAAAAGCAAATTAGTTACTTCTTAAATACACTGAGGGTAAAGGCATTTGGTAAATACAGATGTTCCAAATGGGAAAAATTGGCCAAAAGGGCTATGGGACCCATGCAAGTCCAAAATCTAGTGGGGCAGTCAAATCTTAAAGCTCCAAGATGATCTCCTTTGACTCCATGTCTCACATCCAGGTCACAGTGATGCAAGAGGTAGGCTCCCATGGCCTTGGGTAGCACCTCCCCTGTGGCTTTGCAGGGTGTAGCCCCCCTTTCTGGCTGCTTTCATGGGCTGGTGCTGAGTGTCTTCAGCTTTTCCAGGTTTATGGTGCAGGTTGTCAGTGGATCTACCATTCTGGAGTCTGGAGGATGGTTGCCCTCTTCTCACAGCTTCACTAGGCAGTGCCACAGTAGAAAGTCTGTGTAGGGGCTCCCATTTCACATTTTCCTTCTGCACTGCCCTAGCAGAGATTCTCCACGAGTGCTCCTCCCCTGAAGCAAACTTTTTCCTGGGTATTCAGGCATTTCCATACATCCTGAAATCTAGACAGAGATTCCCAAACCTCAATTATTGATTTCTGTGCACCCACAGGCTCAACATCATGTGGAAGCTGCCAAGGCTTGGGACTTGCACCATCTAAAGCAACATCCTGAGCTGTACCTTCACCCATTTTAGTCACGGCTGTAGCAGCCAGGACTCTGGCACCAACTCCCTGGACTGCACACAGTACGGGGACCATGGGCCTGGCCTACAAAACCATTTGTTCCTCCTGGACCTCCAAGCCTGTGATAGGAGGGGATGCCATGATGACTTCTGACATGACCTGGAGACATTTTTCCCAATGTCTTAGGGATTAACATTCATCTTCCTCTTACTTCTGCAAATTTCTGCAGCAAGCTTGAATTTCTCCTCGGAAAAATGGAATTTTCTTTTCTATCACATTGTCAGGCTGCAAATTTTCCAAACTTTTATTTTCTGCTTGCCTTATAAAACTGAATACCTTTAACAGCAGCCAAGTTATTTCTCAAATCCTTTGCTGCTTAGAAATTTCTTCTGTCAGATACCCTAAATCATCGCTCTAAAGTTCAAAGTTCCACAAATCTCGAAGGCAGGGGCTAAATGCCACCAGTCTCCTTGCTAAAACATAGCAAGAGTCACTTTTGCTCCAGTTCCCATGTTTCCCATTTCCATCTGAGACCACCTCAAGCTGGACCTTATTGTCCATATCGATATCAGGCTTTTGGGCAAAGGCATTCAACGAGTCTCTAGGAAGTTCCGAACATTTCCACATTTTTTCTATCTTCTTCTGAGCCCTCCCAGTTCCAAAATTGCTACCACATTTTTGGGTGTCTTTTCAGCAATGCCCCACTCTACTGGTACCAATTTACTGTATTGGTCCATTTTCATGCTGCTGATAAAGACTTACCCAAGACTAGGCAATTTACAAAAGAAACAGGTTTAATGGACTTATAGTTCCACATGACTAGGGAGGCCTCACAATCATGGTGGAAGGCAGGAGGAGCAACTCACATCTTACATGGATAGCAGCAGGAAAAGAGACAGCGTGTGCAGGCAAACTCCTTTTTTAAAAATCACTGGATCATGTGAGACTTATTCACTATCCCAAGAACAGCATGGGAAAGACCCACCCTCATGATTCAGTTGTCTCCCACTGGGTCCCTCCCACAACATGTGAGAATTATGAGAAGATGAAATTTGGATGGGACACAAAGCCAAACTATATCACCAACACAAAGAAATGAGAAATACTCAAGATGAGATTTACCATAAATACCGTCTTGATCATTACATATCCTATGCATGTAATAAAATATCACATGTACCCCATAAACATGTACAAATATTATGTATGTGTATATATATAATCTCTCTCTCTCTTTTGCTCCTGCTTTTACCATGTGAAGTACCTGCTCCTGCTTTGCCTTCCATCATAAACAAAAGCTCCCTGAGGCTACCCTAGAAGTGTAAGGATGATGGTATCATGCTTATATTCCCTGCAGAACGTAAACCAATTAATCTGCTTTTCTTACAAATTGCACAGTCTCAGGTAATGAGATTTAGCAATGTAAAAATGACCTAATACAATGAGATTAATATTTAAATCAGTAGACTTTGAGTAAAGCGGATTACCCTCCATAATGTGAATAAGCCTCATTCTGTCAGTTGAAAATGTGTATAGAAAAAGGCTGATCTCTCTGAAAAAAAGAGGAAATTCTTCCAGCAGATTGCCTTAAGACCTGAACTGCTGCATCAACACTTCCCTAGTTCAGCCCTTCCCTATGTCTTCAGTGTGCCGGACTACCCTACAGAATTTGAATTTGCCAGCCCTGCAATTGTATGACCCAATTCCTTAAAATAAGTCTCTCTGTATACAGATATAAATATGGATATAATTTTTATATATTTGTGTATATGTATGTGCATATATATGTACAGTCACATATTGCTTAACAACAGGGATATATTTTGATAGGTGATTTTGTCACTGTGTGAACATAATAGAGTATACTTACAGAAACCTAGATGGTCTAGCCTACTACATACATAGGCTATATTTTATAGCCTACTGCTCCTAGACTACAAACATGTACAATATGTTATTGTACTGAACACTGTAGGCAATTGTAAGACAATGTTAATATTTGTGTATCTAAACGTATATAATATATATAAACACGTAAAGGTACAGTAACAGTGTTCTCTAAAAGTTAAAAAAATGGTACACCTCTATAGGACACTTACCATGAATGGAACTTGTAGGACTGGAAGTCGCTTTGGGTGAGTCAGTGAGTGGTGAGTGAATGTGAAGTCCTAGGAGATTACTGTATAGTACTGTATACTTTATAAACACTATAATCTTAGGCTATACTAAGTTAGTTCAAAATATTTTTTCTGTAATAATACATTTTTTGGAGCTTATTTTAACAGTTTAGTTTAGAAACTTAATTTTTTAACTTTTTGATTTTGTAATAACACAAATTAAAATACAAACACGTACAGCTGTATAAAATATGGTTTTCTTTAAATGCTTATTTTTGTAAGCTTTTTCCTATTTTATTTATTTATTTATTTTTGCTTTTTAAACTTTTTTCTTAAAAAACTAAGCTGCAAACACACACATTAGTCTAGGCCTACAAAAGGTCAGGATCATCAGTATTTCTTTCTCTTCCACATCTTGTCCTACTGGAAGGTCTTCAAGGTCAATGACACATATGGAGCTGTCAACTCCTATGAGAACAGTGCCTTCTGGAATATCTCCTAAAGGACCTGCCTGAGGCTGTCTTACAGTTCATTTATTTTTATAAGTAGAAGAAGTGCTCTCTAAAATAATGACAAAAAGTATAATATAATAAATAAATAAATAAACTAGTAACAAGATGTTTATGATTATTATTATATATTATGTACTGTCTATTACTGTATGTACTATACTTTTATACAACCGGCAGGGCAGTAGGTTACACATTACTCACATGTTTGTGGTGATGCAGGTCTAAATAAACCTACTGCCCTGCCAGTCGTAGAAAGGTTATTGGTGAATTGATTTGCAGCAAGAGTCCTTTCAACAGTGCTGGATAAACTGGATAGCCGTATGGAAAAAAAAAAAAAAAAAAGCCTTTGATCCTTATATCAGATAAAAAGTTGACCTGAAGTGGTTGGGAGGTCTAAATGTATGGCTGAGTTTTAAAATTTCTAGAAGAAATGGAGGGGGAAAAAAACCTTCACAATGTGGAATAGGCAAACATATTTTAGGACACAAAATGCACAAATCATAGGAGAAAAATCTTATATTTTATCAAAATTTAAAACTTCTGTTTTTGAGAGAACCATAAATTCACAGACTACGAGAAAATAATGGGGAGAAACAAATACATTCACATGATATAAAATTCTGTAAAAAATATGGAACACTTGCAATTTAGTAGTAAAAAGAAAAACTACCCAATTAACATTTTGACAAAAAAAAAAAGAATACAACTTTACTAAGGAAGAAACGCAATACAATTGGCCAAAACTTATGTGAAAAGATACTCAACATCATTTACCATTAGGAAAATTAGAATTACAAATTAGTGTAGTGTCTTATAAAGTTAGAAATGTAATTATTTAATGACCCCAAAAACTGTATACCTAGGTATTTTCTTAAGAAAAATAAATGCATACATCCACGCAAAGACTTGAAACAAATGTTCATTGAAGTTTTATGCATAAGAGTCCAAACCTGGAAACACCTCAAATGTCTGTCTACTGATGAATGGCTAAGTAAATTTTGGTATCGATAGATAGAAAGATAGAAAGATCGATAGATTAGATAGATAGATAGATAGATAGATAGATAGATAGATAGATAGATAGATAAATAGATCAATGAGTACTATCAACTATAGAAAGAAATTTCACTGATTTATACAATAGCTGATATAAACAATTTACAATCTGTACAAAGTAGAATGATATACACAATAACATAAATGAATATTAAAAACATTATGTTGAGGAATAGAAACAAACACAGAAATTTCATAATTGGAGATTCCATGTTATGTAACCACAAAGCACCAAAGTATCATGATGGGAAGCAGATCAGTGGTTATTTGTGGCTCACAATAAGGGGGCAATTGACTGAAAAGGTATATAAAATAATTTCTTGGAATAATGAACATTTTATCTTGATTTATGCTGTTGATTCTAAAGGTTTATGCTCTTAAAAAAGACATCAACATGTAAATTTCATATAGGTGTTTTTATATGTATACTTAAAGTTATCTCTCAAAAAGGTTTTTCTAAAACAAAAACAGACATATATATAACAACCTCAACTAGAACTTTGAAGAAATACAATTAGAGTAAGATTTTCTGCTTTACCATTAAGTTTGGGTAAGTTAATTATTCCCTGAACTTCAGCTTCTTCATATGCAAGGCAGAGAAAATTATGGGCCCTGACTCTTAGAATTAATGGGAGGAATAAATGAAACTGCATGTAAAGTGCATAGCACAATGACTGATATTCAATATATAATAGCTTATACTTTAGAAGGAATGAGACTTATCCCTAAGCTAACTTCCAACAAATTTATAGTAAGTTTAACATATCAAATTCATGGTTGGATAAAATTTGACTGTACTCTAGAGTTTTATTTGTGTGCATTTTGAGACATTTAATATTATTCAAGGGAAGTATCTGAGACGTTTTAGTGAGCCCCTCTCAGCAGATCCATAGAACTGCAAATTACTTTTGTGCACAAATAGGAACATGGCTGTGATGAGATGGGAAAAGTTTTCCCAATTGTAGCGAGGTAAGCCACAGAGGTTAATAACTTTGTCTGCTAGGAAGCTATAGTTCTAGGATAGAGGAAAACTCTAGTAAGTGTAATGAAATAGATTGCCCAGAAAACTTAAGGCACTGATATAAATGGATGGGCTGTTGTGAATTCAAAATCCGGAAATAGGCTAATACATTCTTACTGACTCTGATAAGAGTAAACCAATGACACAACCTCTAATGTGCATAATAATGTGCGTAATATACAAACAGAGAAACCTGTGGAATAAAGTGTAGTGAATATTATCCATTTTGCTGCTTTTCTGAATGTTGAATTTTGTTTTCACATATTTAAAAACATTTCTATTAACTATGCATTCCTATTAACTATTCTTAATGGTTCTATTCTATTAAGAATGAACTAACTAAATGATTGTGGGATGACACTCAGAGTTCATGTTTAAGTTGGATGGAATGGTCTCTTAATTATGTACATTTGACATTTGTTTCAAATATTCCCTGGAATTTGTGATTAAGAAGCAGTCAGTCTTCTTTATACTCTAATGCCACTTTGGGTTATTAATTATTTAATCTACTTTTGTTTTTATTTAAAGTAAAAATCACAAAAAAGATATATTTCTGAATAAAAATAGAAAAATTTGATTCAATTTTGACATACAAAAATTTGGTAGCTACTTAAGTTTTCAAAGAAAAACCAGAAGGAGGTTTTTTTTCTCTGATGTAAGGGCGATAGGATAATTCTGAGACATTTTTACTTGTTGTATTGTCAATCAAATTGTAAATGTTGGGACGGATAATTCTGGAGCTCCCTTATGTGGAATGGTTGAATTCTATCTATTCAATGATTAAAAGGTTTAGTATTCTCCATGTTTCAGCTAATGTGCATACTACTATTTCCTTAAATTATAGGCTTCTAGAGAGATGAGAATGTATTGTGAGACTGATTATTATTATTATTATTATTTTGAGACGGAGTGTCGCTCTGTCGCCCAGGCTGGAGTGCAGTGGCCAGATCTCAGCTCACTGAAAGCTCCGCCTCCCGGGTTTACGCCATTCTCCTGCCTCAGCCTCCCGAGTAGCTGGGACTACAGGCGCCCGCCACCTCGCCCGGCTAGATTTTTTTGTATTTTTTTTAGTAGAGACGGGGTTTCACCGTGTTAGCCAGGATGGTCTCGATCTCCTGACCTCGTGATCCGCCCGTCTCGGCCTCCCAAAATGCTGGGATTACAGGCTTGAGCCACCGCGCCCGGCCATGAGATTGATTATTTTTTTAACTTGATACATGAGAGTTTAATCAATGAAAATCTGTCGCTGCTATAAAGTCAGTATTGCAATTATGTCTCACTCTAATGAAACGTACACAGGGAAGAAACTTTCTGAGTAATTTATCCATTTGCTTGCTTGAAACAACTTTTACATGTGTTATTTGTTTCCTCATAAAATACTATTTTTAATTATAGTAATAAAATTGTACCTATATGTAAGATGAATATAAAGCATTTTTATTTGTTTTCTAATTCTAAAACAATATTAATAATAGAATACTAATTACAAAAATAGAATATGCCTTTCAATGTCAGAGTTATGTGTATGAAAATATATTAGTGAGACATAAAAAGTAGTCAGAAAATAAAAGGAAAACTGCTTTAACAAAAGTGAGTATCATTGATCAAGGAAACTGGGACAAGTAAATACATGCTGAAATGAATCTGTCTGATACCCAAGAACAATTAGGCTCTAGTTTATGACTTTCATTAGATTTAAAATAGGATTTTGGTTCATTTTTTTCTATTTCTTGGGACTCTGACATCACTTGTATAATTCATTATCCAATTCATTTGTCTGATTCATTCTGCAAACTATAAAGACCAATGTCTCTTGAATTAAATGCATAATTTAGTGCCCTGCCTCCCCCCAAAAAATTAATCTGTAGTTTTTTTTAATTATCTCAGAATTTCTATGATGTTGTTTTTCCTTAGCTTTAAATAAAATATTGGAAGTATATGAGTATTCCTTTATATGAACCTGAACCTTTAAGAGATTTACATTTTAAAAAGTTTGAAGAATACTGAGATATTGCTTAGTTTCAAGATAGTAGGAACTTATTCATTCACCAAATAGCCATAAATGTGTAATAGGTACTGTGTTAGGTACCAAGAATACTATTTTGAGAACCAAAGACTCACTTATGTGGCAGACCTTATTAGGAGTGGCTTTCAGGAAAAAAATAAATAAATAAGTGTGTTAAGGGAAACCAACATAAGATTTTTATCTGTGAAAAATTTCTGTATCATAAATATGAATAATAATTTTACAGAGCTTTGTTTTGATTTGGATCAAATAGTTGATAGAAATGCTAAAACACTATGATTATGAATAAAAATAATTCACTAAAAAATCTAAATAACATTATACTAATTTCACAATAAGTGATACTAAAATTGTATAAACATTTGCAGTTATAAAAAATGTGCACAAACATTTGTTTTTATTCCACAATAGTTGCAATTATTATAGCTTCCTTTCTAATTCCTAATAATTAGAAAAATATCATTACAACTGAAAATACATGAGACCTTGGGCTTTAGACTCTTTTAAGAAGAAGGTGATGCTTCTTATAGATCACTATATTGTTTTCCTCCTTCTTACATTGATTCTTTTTTTCTGAGAAATTTTGGATGCTTTCATCACAGCTCTTAGTCTTGCGAGCCTTTTCAGACATATAAAATAAGAGAACACACTTGGGGAAAAAAGGAATTTCTCAAAATTCCCTAATGTTTCACATATTGGGTTACAGTGTATGTATATGTGCTCTTTAACTTCCTTTTCTGGAAAACAGGGTATGAAGTAAGCAGGATGATTTTACTCTAAATTTATGTTACAAGAATCTAATCATCATGGTAAATTCTTAATGACTAATAGCTCTCTAACCTGTCTTATGTCAATATAGCCACAGGATCAGGTTAAGTTCATTGAAAATTTCATGGTTTTAGCATTTAATATTAAAGTTGGCAGTGAAATATGAATATTTCTAATGCCATTTTTTGATTGAAGAAAACACATCATAAGAAGTCTCCTTTCTTATATTGCTAATGTATTCCACATCATCAGAACATACTCATTTTTAATGTTTCTCAAAGTTTTTCTATTGAGAGAAGAAACACTGAGGTTTAAAATTAATATAAAGATCTTTCCTAGTGAACCAGTGTGCTCAAAGGAAATCACGAGAGATTAGCTAGATGATTTTGACTCATGACAAAGGGTGATCTTGACAGGAATATGATGATCTACTCTCCCAAAACTTCTTTAATAAGAAAAACGTGTGCTTGATCTCTAGGGAGAAAATGGAGCGTTAGAACAGGAGATATAAATTCAAGCAACTCTGCTAACCCTTATCCTCCTTGGGACCGACTAAGACATCTTGACCACCATAATTTTTGAAGCACCCTAGCAGCTGATACACATATATTGAAACTGGCAAAAGCTCTAAATATAAAATTGCATCCTATAGTGATTCTAACAATAGATTTTATTGTAAATTTTTGTTCCTTGAAATCTGTAGAATTCATGTCCTTGCATTTTTTTTTTTTTGTTACTCAAACTTAGAGGGTCTGATCTATGCAGATAAAGGATTTTAGAGGACGGAATATCTGTGGAGGGAGATCAGCATCACTCAATAAGCTGAGAATCAGAAGTAGTGACTACCAATCCCATGGTAATTTTATTTATACTAAAGTCCACTGCAGGAAAGAGCATATATGTTTCTTATTAATTTTTAGAAAACATGTTAGCATATTATAGAGTTTTCCACAATGCTGATTGATTGTGCCATGAAATATAAAATATCCTATCATTTTATAATTTATTATGCTAGAAATTTTCAATAATGACCATTCTATTAATGAAAAGTTTTATATCTTTACAAGTCCACATTTCCTTCCTGTTTAAAAAAATTCTAAAGACATGCCATTGTGTATTATATCTTTTGTAATACTGTGGCTGTTTATTTAAACGTCATTGTTCAGATAGATTCCTTTGCTAGTCTTCTATTTTTGTTTGAATACTGAATCACATTACAGCATGTCTGTATAAGTAAATAGTAGTGCAGTAGGTTGAATGTAACTCAGTTTGTAGATTGACTACAAAGATGCTGTTGCCTTAAATCAGAAGAATTTTACAAGTGGCAATTATTTTCTGACTTCTTTTGGATTCATTAAAGCTTTTGTGAATCCAGTCAAATGTTTCTTACCCAAAAGGACAATCAGTACTTAACATAAGATGACAAAAGGTGACTCGGTGAAGTAATTGCTTTGGGAAAACTCTGAAGTAGTTTTCCATCCTTTCAGTGAGGTCTAGTCAAGCTATAACCCACTTTTTCCCAGCAATCAATACCCATTGTTCAAAATACTCAAACTAACATTTTTTAGACAGGAGTCAGATGATTGTGTACTATTTGTTTTTTCTTCAAAATATTTGTTAGATTACAACTTTGAAAAAAAATAGTTAAGGTTACTATTCATAAAATAAAGTATAAACTTTGGTAATCTACTTGTTTATCAAATCGATGAAGAGAGAATTTCTTAAAATATTCGAAATTACTTAAAAAAATTTCTGGCAATTATTGCCGGGCGCGGTGGCTCAAGCCTGTAATCCCAGCACTTTGGGAGGCCGAGACGGGCGGATCACGAGGTCAGGAGATCGAGACCATCCTGGCTAACACGGTGAAACCCCGTCTCTACTAAAAATACAAAAAACTAGCTGGGCGAGGTGGCGGGCGCCTGTAGTCCCAGCTACTCGGGAGGCTGAGGCAGGAGAATGGCGTAAACCCGGGAGGCGGAGCTTGCAGTGAGCTGAGATCTGGCCACTGCACTCCAGCCTGGGCGACAGAACGAGACTCTGTCTCAAAAAAAAAAAAAAAAAAAAAAAAAAAATTCTGGCAATTATTATAGAAAGAACACTGCACTCTTTGTTTCTCATTAGATTTTTGGAAAATTTATTATAAATCTCAAGAGACTGCATGTAATAAATGCAGTAATTATTCTAATTACTGTTTGTCTCTACCAGAGCAAGAAAACAGCAGTCAGAAGTACAATAATTGGGATTGTTAATTATGGAACTAGTCTCACAAGTAAAATTTCATAATATACAAAATATATAATATTAAGTGATTAAAAGATAGAAGGTTTTAAAGGACTTCATTAGTATTGTATACCAAACGTCCACAAGCAATTCCCTCCCCAGAAGATACATGTATAACACATATATTTTATATATCTATATATGTCTAAGTATGCATATTTAGCCCTCTATGTAATGTACTTGTCAATTAGTAGTATAGAAAGCTTAGTTTGAGAAAAAAAAAATGTATATCTTAGTCTATAAAGTTAAAAATATCTAAATAAGAATACCATTCATTACTATTTTCATGTAACATTGATGCTGTTGACCCTTGATAATGAGAATATGTTCTGAACTTGTTTTTTAATGCAAGTGATTAATCCCTTCGCAAAAGATCCATATTCTCTGGCTGGAGTAGGGCATCCTCGGACCAGAAATAACTATCATGTTTTCAACAACTGAATTTACCAAATAACAGAAACAAGACATGTAAAATTTGGCCAGTTACTAGATTTTTTACTTTAAAGTTAAAGCTTTGCTAGCACTGTTGAAGGGAGATGGGGGACTACTTATTGCAGTTAAGATTTACATTTAGGTGTCTTAGCCAACAATAATTTTATTAGTTCCTAGTGCTAAGAGTTCTTGCCTTTTTCTGTACCATGCTGTGGTGTTTCCAGTAATGCCAGTTGTCATTAAATTTTCAAAACCAAAAATATTTAACTATGAGAATGTAAACTTTCATATATCTCTATGAGAATTAGGTAGAGAAATTAAGAATAAAGCAATCAAATACGTGACAACAAGTAGTCATAGTCTCACCACCCAAGCCATTAAAATCTATTTGGGGAAGAAAGTGAAACACACAAGAAAAACACAAGAAAAATATGTTAGAACTCTAGAGATGTTACAAGTAAAAGTGGAAAGTAACTAACAAAGTAATTTTTTTTTTTTTTTTTTTTGAGACGGAGTCTCCCTCTGTCGCCCAGGCTGGAGTGCAGTGGCCAGATCTCAGCTCACTACAAGCTCCGCCTCCCGGGTTTACGCCATTCTCCTGCCTCAGCCTCCCGAGTAGCTGGGACTACAGGCGCCCGCCACCTCGCCCGGCTGGTTTTTTGTACTTTTTAGTAGAGACGGGGTTTCACCGCGTTAGCCAGGATGGTCTCGATCTCCTGACCTTGTGATTCGCCCGTCTCGGCCTCCCAAAGTGCTGGGATTACAGGCTTGAGCCACCGCGCCCGGCCTCAAAGTAATATTTTTAAATAAGCTACTCATTTAGTCATTTCTTCATCCATCGCTGGCTCTGACATTCATCATTAATCCATTCATTATTTCATTAAATATTTACTGAGTTCTGGAATTGTGCCAGAAGTGTGTGGATATCTAGGATACCTACGTTGACAAAACAGAATCCTTTACCATGAGAAGTACACAGTCAAAAAAGCAAGATAGACCAGTAAAATCATAAAGTTACAGTAGAGATTGAACAATACAACTATAGAAGCATATACAAAGTAGATACACAGTGTAGAAAAAAGAGCTATTCAATATACTGGATGGGTCAGGAAAGGGTTTGTATGGTTATATATTGACAGAACAAATATGTACATGATGGAAGTTGTAGGTTGAATATTAATAATTTACTAGGACTCACTGATATTAGAAAGAATTCTTAAAATTAAATCTATTCAAACTCAAAGAGAATTTTCATGGTAAAAGAAATGTTTTTTGGTTTTAAAAATATGTACAAATATTAATGAAAGTGACTGTGGTAAGTAAAAAAAAAAAAAAAAAAAAAAGTTGTAGATGAAATACCTTGATCGTTTAGTGTATTAGCTATCTATAACTGTGTGGCACACTATCCCAATCTTTAGTGACTTAAAAGAATAATAAATATATTATTCCTCATAATTCTATGGATTGGTTGTTCAGCCATTTCTTCTGCTGGTATCATCTAGGATTGCTCATGGAGCTGCAATTATCTGAAGTCTTCACTGGGTTGGATGCTCTGACGTGGCCTCACATGTTAGCAGTTGGTGTTGGCTGTGAGCTGAGTTGTCCTAGGTCACACCCACATGACCTCCTATCCTCCAGTCTGTATTTTTTCACAGTGTTCCAAAGGAACAAGAGTGTAATCTGTAACACCTCTTAGTTTTAGAATCTGAAATTTGAGCAATGTTAATTCTGTCATACTGTATGTGACAAATCACAAAAACAGCTTCAATTCAGGGGAGGGGGTTATAGATAAATAAGCCATGTGATTTCACAAGGATTCTGGCCAACATCATATAGAAATATTCTCCAATAACTCAGAATTTAAAAGTTAAGAAGGATGACTCAGTGGGTCCAGTAGAATAAAGGAACCAAAATGTACCCAGAAGGTGGTTGCCAGAATGAATGAACTGAAAGATGACAAAAAAAGTCAAAGATATAGTTTGATCAAAGATGAGGATTAACATACCCAAAAGAGTTGGAGAGAGTTCAGAAGCAAGGTGTTGGGGCTTGAAATTGAGTTAGATGAAATAGAAAATCCCCATTCTTTGTCTCACCAGCTCTCTGATGACAGTAGTTTTGGACTAATAATGAGTATGCTATGAAATTCCCCAGAGGTATTTAAATTGGTGTTGGAAGTCTGTTTCTCCTTATAGTCACCATACTGCATTATAATTAAAAGCATAAGGTATTCTCTTCTTTATCAGCAAATAGTTCAAGTAGCATATCTAGTCTAAAATTTATGTTAGAAACATATAGACACTCAAAGAAAAACATTTGAGTAATCTTTTCAGAAGCTATTTAGGACAACAAAATGTTAGTAAACCAAGTACAACAACATATAAAAATGTATACACTACTACTTCATGGGATGTATCCTAAGAATGTAAAGTGCTTACACACACACACACACACACACACACACACGTGTGTATATATATAGATGTTTTGTGTGTATATATGGATGTTTATATCAAAATAATCATCTCAATATGTAGAAAAAGAATTTGATGAAAACCAACACCCATTTATAATAAAAACTCTCAGTATATTTAACCTAGTAAAGTCCACATACTAAACACCCTATAGCTAACATCATAATTAATAATAAAATTAAGCTTTCCTTCTAAGAGCTGAACAGTTTCAAGGATGTTCACTGTCATCACATCATTTAACATTGTTTCAGACATTCTGGGGAATAAAACTGAAGAAGAAATAAAAGGTATGTAGACTAGAAAAAATAAGTAAAACTGTCTTTATGCATCATGATATGATCTTGTATACAAAAAAACTCTAAGAAATTATCTTCAAATGTATTAGAAAAAATAACCAACTTAAGCAAGATTATATGATACAAGATTGATATGTCTAAAATGAATTGCATTTTAATATATAAGCAATGAACAACCCAAAAATAAAATCAAGAAGAAAATTTTATTCACATTGCTATGAAAAACAATGAAATACTTAAGCTTGGGACAGTGCCTCACACTAATAGCCCCAGAGGTTTGGGAGGCCGAGGTGGAAGGATGAGCTGAGGCCAGGAGTTCAAAACCAGCCTGAGCAACACAGAAAGATCCTATCACTGCAAAAAGAGTAGAAAACAAAGAGGAGGAGGAGGAGGAGGAAGAGAAAGAGGAAGAAGAGGAGGAGGAGGAGGGGGAAGAGGTAGAAGAAGAGAAAAACAATGAAAAATAATAATTTTTTAAAAAGGTAAAAATAGCTGGGTATGGTGGCGTGTGCCTGCATTCTTAGCTACTTAGGAGGTTGTGAGGTTGTGGTGGGAAGATTGTTTGAGCCCAGAACTTCAAGGTTATAGTGAGCTATGATTGCTCCACTGTACTCCAGCCTGGACAGCAGAGGAAGACTCTGTCTCTGAAGAAAATATAAATAAAAGGAAATATCTTATTCAGAAATAAATTTAACAAAAGAAGTCCAAGAATAGTATACTGAAATTTATAAAACATTGTTGAAAGACATTAAAAGTGACCCAAATAAGTGGAAATATATTCTCTGTTCATGAATTGGAAAACTTAATATTGCTAAGATGATAATTCTCCCCGGAGTAATTAATAGATTTAATATAAATCTTAACAAAGTTCCAGCAGATTTTTTTTTTTTTTTGCAGAAATTGATGTTGATTCTAAATTGTAGAAAATCTAAAAGACCCAAAACAATTTTGAAAAAGAACAAAGCTAAAGAACTTTCATTTTCCAATTTCAAAACTTATTAAAAGTTGTATTTATCAGATCTGTGTGGTATTGGCATAAGAATACACAGGTAGATTAATAGACTAAAACTAAGAGTCCAGAAATAAATTCTAACATTTGTGGTCAATTGTTTTTCAAAAAAGGTACCAAAGTAATTCACAAAAAAATATTAACTTAGACCCTAGCCTCATACCACACACAAAAATTAGACTATACATAGATCATAAAGCTACATCTAAGAACGAAAAAGATAAATTTTGTTAGTAGACAGCAGGAAAAAATCTTGGAGACCTTGAATTAGGCAAAGATTTGAATAGGCAGCTCACCAAAGAGAATACACACACACTGATGCACACACACAAACATACATACACATACATACATATATTAAATGCATGTGTGTATATGTATATGTATGTATGTGTGTGTATATTTATGTGTAAGAATGTAAGATGTTCAACATCATTAGTCATTAGGGAAGTGTAAATTAAAATCACAATAAGAAATCACTTAAATCCACTATTTTAGCTATAATAAAGACAGATAATAGCAAGTGTTGAGGATCAGAGAAAGAGGAAGCCTTCTATAATGCTGATGGACAGGTAAAATTGTACCGCCACTTTGCAAAGCAGTTGGCAGTTTCTTAAAAGTTAAACATAAATATACTATAAAACCTGTTCTATTCTGTTCTTAGATATTTAAAACACATTTTTAGTGGAATCTAGAAGAACAGTTAAGATTAAAATATGTGAGAATGTGAGGAAAGTATATCCAGTGGGGAGAAGTACGTGAAAAGATAGATAAATTTAGATGAAATATTATTATGGCTGTACCATATGAATGCAAAAGTGAAGGAAAGAGACATAAAGGTGGATAGTAAGGTGGATGTCCACACAAAATATCTGCTTATAAATTATTCATAGAAGTATTATTCAAATAGCCAAAATTAGAAACAACCTAAATGCTTATCAACAGATGAAGAAATAGATGAAGTGTTATATATCCATATAACAGAATACTAGTCAGCATTAAAAATGAGCAAGCTACTGATGAATGTCACAATATCAGTGAAACTCTAAAATATTATGGTAAGTGAAATAAGTTCACCCTAAGAGACCATATATTGTATAATTTCATTCATAATTCAATAAATTTACTGAAAATTTATTGAGTTGTATAAATTAAATTATAATATGTAAAATATATCTCAAAGTTGAAAAGAAATCAACAGAAGTCATTTCACTAAACACCCAACTCTAGGTTGGACCACAAAGCAAATTAAGGCTGACAAATAGGGGAAAGTTTACTAGACTGCATGTCAGAAAGTAAGATTCCAGGTTCCAGCTTCTTGCCAATAAAAATGTTGTGTTTGCAAGTTCCTTAACATTTCTAAACCTCAGAAGCTTCATCAGTCACAAGAGGAAGTTGGAATAGGTAATTCCTAAAATCTCTAATTAGCTGTAAAATTCCATCGGTCTACTCATTTCTTAAAAATTATAGGAGACATTCGTAAAATCATAGAACGGAGTGTTAGAATCTGAAGTAATATTACCATACCTTTGCCAATTTTCTTTATCACTCTTGCAATTTTGGAAATACTTAAAAGAGTAATTTTTACTTAATTGGGCCAATTACATTTCATTGAGTATCCCCACTATATAAACTTGGATGCTATGGAGACAGGAAAAAATGCATAATTCCACTTCAAAAATTCTTCAGTTCTTAAAATATGTAGAAATCATAAATGGATTCTATAACTCACAGACAAATGTAAAAAGCACTGACTCATACGAAATGCAAATAAAACTCTAGAGGATTTCAGTGCCAGGAGAGACTGCATATGATAGGAAGACAATAAAAGCCTACATTTTATGGGAAAAAAAATGTATTTTTAGTGGAATCTAGAAGAACAGGTAAGATTAAAATATGTGAAAATGTAAGGAAAGTATATCCAGTGGGGAAAGATAGGGAGATTTAGAGAAAATATTATTATGGCTGTACCCTATGAATGAAAAAGTGAAGTAAAGGACCAAAAAGGTGGATAGTGAGTTTGAGCCAGATTGTGGAGGATGTTGAATGTCAGGTGGCCTCTCATTCATTGTTGATGAATAATTGCCACCAACTTTTGAGCAGCAGTCTAAGTGTATCAGAGGTTTGCTTTAAGAAAATTAATCCAGCCAGCCTGGTGACTCATGCCTGTAATCCCAGCTCTTTGGGAGGTTGAGGCAGTGGATCACCTGAGGTCAGGAGTTCGAGACCAGCCTGGCTAACATGGTGAATCCCCGTCTCTCCTAAAATTAGCTGGGCTTGGTGGCAGGTGCCTATAATCCCAGCTATTTGGGAGGCTGAGGGAGAAGACTCGCTTGAGCCTGGGAGGCAGAGGTTTCAGTGAGCTGAAATCATGCCATTACACTCTAGCCTGGGTGACAGAGTGACAGAGAGAGATTCTGTCTCAAAAAAAAAAAGAAAAAAAAATTAAATTAAATTTAAAAAGGGGAAATTGGAAGTTGTGAGACTGGTTGGAATGTAAGATAATAAAGTGATTATTGTGATTATGATTAATTATAGTGAGAACAAAGAGTTTGAAATGCATATAATTAATACAGAGGTAGAAATAACAGGCCAATATATAACCAAAATAGAACGGGTAATAATGGACAATTCTTAACATGCCGTCTCATTAAATTCTCCAAATCATACAATTAGACAAAAAAAAATTATTGCCCCCATTTTATAGATTAGAAAATAGTACAAAAGATAATCCAAGTTTCTAAGTATCTGTGGTTGAGTTGGATTCAACTCTAGCAGGTGGAGCACATTCCATTTGGATAGAGTCCTCTTCAAGGTTCTGACTTAAGTCGTGGTAGCTGAAAATATTGTGATTTCAATGGGTACATATTATGAGAGAAGATAATTTGGGAAGCAATAAAAAGTTGAGTTATGATAATGTGTTTTGTTTTCCTTTGCTATGTATATGTATATGTCTGTGTGTGTGTGTGTGTGTGTGTGTGTGTGTGTGTCTGTTTTGAAAGTCTAGAGTTCATAAATAATATTGGAAAAACCAAAACAATAGAGAACGTATGAATTTTTAAATGAAAATCCCTATTGAAATTCTTGCATTATAATCTTACTAAGTCACTTAGTTCATGATTATAATCTTCTTTACAACAGAACTTTATAATAAGCAATTGTATCCTCCTATAAAGGAGCAATATATCTTCTGTTACTTTCAAATTGCCTATACTGTAACATTAAAATCATAAAAAATAATAATGTAGAAGGTTTTTAAATTTATTTTTAAATAAAGATAAAATAGGTAAAGAATTATGTTTATAAACTGTGTGTGTGTGTAAATATAATACATAACTAAAAAAATGTACATATTAGTAAAAATCTTAACTTTAGTCCTTGCATTGAGATTATGATTATATTAAATATTTTTCCTTTCTGTTTGGAGCTTTCTTGGATTTTCTAAGGGTTTGACATGCATTACTTCAGTCACTTTTTTTTTGGTAAAGAGAATTAAAATAAGAACTGTAATTATTATAGCAAGTTCACGTTCCGAATAAGTTCTGAACTGTTTCCTGAGTTATTTTTTTTAATGAGTATTGAAATGTGTGATCTCCAAGAGTTATGCCTCTTTCCTTCTTTCCTTCTTGTGATTTCCCATGTTGTAGAACTGATGATGTTTGCCTTAATCACATTTTGTTAACTATTGTGTACCCTATTGTGACAAAGAGTGATTGCTGTCTACCTAATATTTAGTTTATCCTTTTTCCTTGAAAACAGGACTTCAGTTTGATTGGGAGTGGCGCACCACCCAGTGAAAAATAAACAAAACAAACCAATAACAGCAACAATAACAATGAAAACTCTGCCTCTTAGGTCTTCCTTAAAAATAATGTGCACGTGTGACACAGTTCAGTTCACGTGCTATGTGGGAGCAGTTGGTAGAAACTTACCAAGTAAGCATCTTAAAGATGCCCTGACGAATGCCTTTGTATTTCCTCCTTATTTCTACATGAAACAGACATGTTGACTGGAGATGCAGTATACATCTTAAAAATTAGTATTAGAAACGAATGCCTCTATTTGTATTGCGCATTCTGATTAATTTAATATTACTTATAGAAGTCTTATATCTATTAGGCCATAATAATCTGCCTCCTGTTGATACATCATAACAAATTAAGCACAAAATATGCCCCCATGTGGCAGAATGGATTGAACACTTAGATGAAGTTCCCATTCTTTCCATTAAACAGTTACAGTGTGAAAACAAATATTTCTTTGGCCATAATTGATGTTGAGTGAGAATTTATTTTCAATGATAATTAAGCATTGGTTTTGTTCCTTTACAGGACATTTTAGCTCAGAATGATAACTCCATGTAATTATCAGAGAGAATAAAAATAATAGTGTAATGATAATAAACAATATAATAATAACTAAGGCTTACTGAATTTGGTATATGTGAACTTTATATGGGAAACATGAGGTACATGATATTTAATTCTCACAATTATTACCAAGCAGTCATCTCTATTTCCACATTTCATTAAGAAACAGAGACAAAAATAGGCTATTTAACTCATTGAAGATAACATAGCTAGGTAACGGCAAAGTCATAACTTGAGCATTCTTCTATTTGACTTCAAAGATTCATGAAAGCAACGAATCCCTACACTTTTTTTTTTTTTAACCATATTTTTACTTCCTTTGGCCAGGAGATATCTCCGACTTTATCTAAAATGATGCCTACTTATGTGCATATAATGTACAAAGAGTTTAGCAAAAAAATTCTAACTTTGACCTATTCCCATAACAGTTTGAAGGGATCAGTCATTACTGCTTTAGGTCTAGCTGAGCATCAGTGCAGAGAGAACGCGTTTTTGTCTTCCTCTTAATAAGATTTGCACAGCGATAGTATTTATGACCTAAATAAGTTCAGAATTCTATTTATCATTAGAATTCTACATACGTAAAATAAAATCACCTGGCAATATATCACTGTAACTATTTTTGAACTGCGATCTTTTATTGATTTCTGAAATTTACCAGGTAGCTAGTTGTTCATCCTGTCATTATCTTTTCGTAGCCTTTCTTATCAATAGTTAAAGAAAACAAAGTCTGGATAGGCAATAAACACTGTAAATCCTCTCAGCAGACATACATTCCATAAAAATTAGATAATTAAGCAGGAATAAAGAAGTGTATATACAGTTTATTTGGGGATAACTACATGATTATCTTTCTAATCAGTGTCTGATTTGCATTAGTTCCACCTTGGTTAGTTATTAGACACTAGGCACACTATGACTTACTTTCCTGAGCTTCAGAGAAAACAGAAAAATCTGATGTAACCAATAATAATGAAATTAAGTTTCTTAAACATACCGTGCAACTACAGAAAACATATGCCATTACAGCTGCAGCAATAAAAAATCAAATAAAATTATGAAACTTGCTGAATTATATTTGTACAGTTTTAGCACTTTTTTGCTACCTAAATTTAATACTAAGAAGTTGCTTTTCATAAGCGCTGTTTTGGAAGAATTTCGAGGTCAGCAGTCTAGTGTTCCACATCTGTTAGAAAACCCTACCCAGGGAGTTGCTTTAGCACTAGACACATGATTAGGCACTGAGAGATGCACGACATTCAGTAATACCATTAAAATATTCTACACTGTACAATGGCAACAGATGTCTTAAGTTCTAACAACTAATCAAAAAGTAAATCAACCAACATAGAAAACACATCTGGAATCCTAGAAATGGAAGAATTTAGTCATATATCATTCCTTGTTATATCAAATTTGTGTTAATTTGTAAAATGCTGTGCTGGATGTTTTTATGTAAATGAAGTCAAATATACATTTTACTCTTTGATCTCCAAAGCCATTTACTACAGAAACCCCTTTGTCAGGTTCTGAAGTGCTTCTTCCCGGGCCTGAGATAACTCAAGCTTTCTGAAATAATTCTCCTTATTAAAGCAATATGTTCAAAGTGAGCAATGTAAGTCCTCAGGGAACACTGCTGAGCAAGTAATGGTCTGATGGTGAGTTGATGGACTGTAATAATGGTCCCAGCCAATCCGGAAGGAGAACTGACAGCAGTTCAATTTGTAATGTATTTCATATGTAGAACATATTCAGAAAAGAGTCCTAAATATTATTATTTTACATCTGTCAATTAAACTATGCAAATCATGGTATTACAGCTTTGAATTAAACTTCAGACATCAACCTCTAATCATTGGGAATGTTCCTATCTACATATGAATTATAATCATAAGGAAAGATAGATCTATATAGAATATATTTTCAGTTTGTCTTTACTTACAATATTAATTTAATTTGACTTTCCAGAAATGTATTTCTTGGAAAGAGGGAGACTTTAATACAGTTTTAAATACTAAAAAGTGTTAAGTATTTATAAGTCTTTAAAGTCTTTCCAAATGTTCTGCAATTTCTTTACAACACCGTTGGGAACGAGTAAAATACTATATTTTAATAAAATCATAACTAAATTATTCTAAGTGTATGATTATAATAACACAATACAGATTTAGAAAAGCTTGCAGTCCTAATGAACTCTAGCGTTTAAACTGACTTATTTTTTCATCTCTTTGTCAATTCTACCTGAAAATATTGTTCATGCATATTTGTTTATCCATTGTGAATAAAAGAGAGTAAATAAATATGAGTGTTATTGCCCTATGTGATTTTCTTTTGTAAATACAATGAATATTTATTCAAGCACCTTAAATTGCTTATCTGGTGATATAATTCACTAATAGGACAAAAATGAGGAGAAAATTATAGCTATTATCGAACAACTTGCAAGTTATTTTTAATCCCGGGCATTCTTAACATGTACTTTAAACTTTGAATTCAAATTTAACCCTGAATTGTTGTTGTGATTTTTATCTTTTGAATTTAAATGCAGCATAAAATAACTTTCAGGATGCCCCTAACAAAACATAGCAGTAAGCCCTTATGTTCTTTGTGATGTTTAGAATTTCTCTCCATACTGTTATTTAACTTTACTTAGACAGGAAAGGTAGATAATTAGCCCTTCCCCGTTAGCATGCCATTTTCAGTTTATCTATTTTATTCCACTTCTCTCCTCTGGAACATCTAGCCATAAGAGTTCTAGAAGTACCACAAAATGCTCTGTAGCATCAAGTTTTAAATGTGCTGAAACATAAGTATTAACAAACTTATATTGTTTGAAACACAAAAATTAACTTATAAAGTCAATTTCCATGAAATTCTTATATTTAATAAATGCTTTAGTTTTTCCCACATAATAAACAATTAAATTTTGTCTAAATACAGTTTACATAAGAGAAAGAAATAATGCATTTTCAGTCGATATATATACAACTAGTATTCTAAATGGTCACCTTCTGGGGAGCAAATATTTAGAAGAAAAAAAAAGAAAGTAAGAAACTAAGATAATCTCTAGCTATTAGGCACGGGAACTTTATAGTCTTTGTACAATCATAGAGACCTTAATGATCCCTTGATACTATTAATCCTTCTTATAATTTTCATAAGCTTGTCAAGTCCTGCACTTTACCTCGCTTACAGAAGTGACCTTGAACCTGAATGATGCCCAGATTTTTATTTCACAGCAGTAATAAAAAGCGATGTCACAAAGGTACTTAATAAAAATGGATGTGAGATTTTACTGGAGATAGGGGACCTGCCAGATCAAAGCATATCCATTTATGAATGTTATAAACTCTTGATAAAATGAGTTGTCATGTGATGGCATGTTTATTTCAGGAGTAGGGATGAAAAGATAATTTTTTAATTAAAAATAAAAACTTTCTGCCAGCAGGTGGATATTAGTGGTGGGGGAATCTGGCTAACAGCTGGACATTATTAAATATCTATTAAATTGAGCACCTCATTGGTGATTCTTTAATAAAGTTATCCGGATTTTTTTTCCACTTTTATTGCTAGTCTGGAAGGATCATACATTTGCACTCACATGGACAATAAAGATGTAGAGTTTAAAAACTGTATTTTTTATAATTGTTCTAATTTTTCTCGTAAACCTCCCACATTTTATTAGAAATCCATAAACTTACCAATAGGAGTAACTTAGTCCATCGCAGTTAAGCTTTCAGTCAATGTAAATTTCCAGTCCCTAAGAGACTGTTTTCCCCTCCTCTCCTTCTGAAATGCATGTTTGTGAGGGGAAGAGTTCTAGTTCTCATGGCCCTGGGGAAGGTAATGGCTTGTCTGTGGCTGATTCTCTGCTCATCTCTGCTGTTTGTTCTCACTCTGAATGTCAAAACTGACTGTGGACTCTTATTTTCTTTCTATTCCTGCTATAATAACAGCAATGTTCTACAAAACAAATAATGCAACTAAAACAGTATTATTATCCCCATCATATTTGATTATTCTGAGCTTTCTGTGATTGTTTCCAAGTAACTTTTTCCCTTTCTTCAAACCACACTAGATAAATGGTGTAATTTTTGGCATGATTTTCCTGACATGATTTTTCTCCCTGGTTAGCTCCTTCCTATTTTTCATTTCTAAACTGAAATACCAACTTAGATCAACTCAATATCAATTTGAAAGAGACCACTTCCAGCCAATTTAATTATCGTATGAATCAGCACAATTTCATTTCAAAAGGGTGAAACTAAAAATGGTCTAAACAAACAAAAAGATGAAAAGATGAAGTTATTAGCTCACATGGGTAAACTTCGAGAAGGCCAGAGGTCTCATTGATGACTGCCCGCAAAGACTTGAAAATCCTAAGAACTCCCTTCATCTCCTGTCTCTCTGTGCTGCTCTCAGCATTAATTTCATTCTTCTGAAAAGCTTCTCCATGAGGCAGGCAATTATTTCCTTGGTTATCCCTGAAGATGTGGTACACTCAATGGAAAATAACAGGGAAGCACTTCAGTGTGTTCACTTTGAGTCATTCACCTGCCTTCTGGCAGGTAGGCAGTTTCCAGTGTAGGTCATACCAGATTCATATATTTTGAAAAACTTTTTCACAGAGAAGCTAGAACTAGGGGAAGGTGTTGAAATATACATCAGAAAAATTCATACTCCAAAGTAGGAGTAATTATTTCCTTGTCAATTCTTTTAATAGAACATACACATTTTTCCTCATTTATTACAAAATCTTTCAGTCTTCAGAGATTTCTACCTCAGCATAAGCACTCTTCTTAATTTTTTTAGGAAAATGTCACAAGTTCATGTCTCTCCAAGCTTAAAACAAACATGACTTGGATGTGCTTACTCCTCCCACATCATCACTTCAACTGTGTGGGTTCTATTCATGTTTCTGAAAACATGCCATCCTCTTTCCTGTCTGACACCTTTTAACCACACTTTTCCTCTTCCTGGCATGATTTTTCTTCCTGATTAGCTCCTTCTTATCCTAGCTTATCATTTCTAAGCTAAAATACTATTCAAATAAACTCAATATCAACTTGAAAGAGATCATCTTTTGCCACTTAAATCATAATCTTTGTCTGTTAATGTATTTATTATTTGTCTATGTCGTTGGACAGTAACACCCACAAATATAAGGACTAGGCCTCTGAGCTACCATTCTGTCTGCAGAGGTTTGCATCAATCGAGTCAGCCAATAGTAAGCTCTAAAAAGCCATTTGTCAATTTCTTTAATTAATTATTGAATCTGTTTGACCCTTTTTTATCTTTAATCAGTTGCAGGCCTTCCTCTTCTTTAGCACTCACCTTCTTTGACCACCGTGTCGATAATCTTTGGCTTTCTATTGTTAACCTGGCTCTAACTGCTTTTGTTTTCTTCCCCCTCGGAAAATATTAGTTTTCTGTCAATCCTTATTTTCTTCTCAAACTATGTGTTCTGGTAAAATTTTATTCTTGTTTATGGTTGTGACTACTGCTTGTATGCTTTTGATTCACAAATGTCTTTGGCTCTCTTGATCTTCAGAATGAGTCTATTATATATCTATTATATCTCTTGAATATTCATAGAAGGAATATAGCATAAACTGACCCTGGTTTCTGTCTCATTGAAAGCAAACGTTATGAGGCCAGTCACCCAAGACAGAAGCCTTGGAGTTTCATCCAGCAGTCTTACCCCATTCCATCGTTTACTAATTATGTTTATACTCACATATTTAGTCACCAATACTAAGCTGTATGAATTTTGCCTTCTATATGACTCTAAAACTTATCCTTTCTTCTATAAACAGTTCCAAACTTGTCCCCTTACCCCATAGTATCTATTGTCCAGATGATAAATACTGCCTACTGCCACCAGAGTGGGTTTTCTTATCATAAACTTGCCTTTGACAGGATTGAAATATAGCCATTTAATTTTTTTTTTCCATTTGTCTTCAGAATCTTCCTTATTTAAGCTACATAAAATCAATTAGAAACAAACACAGTTGGTGTTCAATCAAAACCAAATCATTTAATGTCTTATATTGTTATTATATAATACATTAAAATACTTATATCTTAAATATTTTAAGTTATTTTATATCTCTGTGTCATTTACTCATTTTTCAGTCAGTTGTCTAATCTTAAAATTACCAATCCAGATTTAATTATGGATCCCCTTTCCTGTAACATTTCTGAACTACTGCATCTCAAAAGTACTCAACTGTGTCTTCTCTTTACTGTTATAATGTTGCATGCTTCTACTATTACAGCATTTACCACACTGTGTCATAATTATTAATCCAAATTCCTCATGTATCCTTTGCACTTGCCATCATCTGGTTAAAATCAGACCTAACACTTGTTAACAATTCAAGGTGACCGCTCAAGTTCTTCAATGAAGTGGACTTGTCTGGTTTAAAAGAACAGAGCTCAGTCAAAAAACATTTCAGGTAAAAAGGAGGCTTAATATTAATGCAACCCAGATATAAACTCAAAAACTCCACTTTTTCAAATTCAGGAAAAGTTACATCAAATTCCTCACTTCTAAGATCTGGAGATGTCTAAACTGTTCTCCCAAAGTTTCCAAGAGTTTCTTGGATGGAGAGGTGAGGGAAGGAAACAAACAACACTCTCAGGGCTCCAACTGACTGATTCCTTCAAGGAAGTTACCATATTAATATGAACCTGAAATCCCACCTTTTTTCATTGCCTTCCCTCAGACACACACATAAACAAATATATAATCTCTCACACACACACACAAAAAGATAATTAGCTTAATAGATAGTGATGAAGTGCTAGAGGAGAGAGGGGATATTATATTGCACTACAAAACAAATTTACAATTTCTTTTTGAAAGTTATTTTATTGAAAATTTCTTTAAACGGCACCTCCATCTGCAATATCTTTCTTGGCTCTTTTAACTTTTCTGCAATCTTTAACCTCTACCTATTTGTTCCTCTTTGACAACCCTTTTTCATTGGGTTTTCCCTGGAGCTCCAAACTCCTCTTTTTCTATTAACAAGAATTGTGAGTTCAATACAGTCTGTGTTTTTAAACTTTTACCTCCCAAGCCCAGTTTATGGCACTCTGGTCTAGCAGCCCAAATGGAATAAGACAAATAGAACGCAGAAACCAAAGCATTTTTCTTTCTTTCTAGTTTTTCAGTGGCTTTGGTCTCTGCTTCTCTTTTAAATATGTTTTATTAATCATTTTGCACATGATAAATGACACACACATAATGATTACCCCAAAATGGTGATCTAGAATCCCAAATATATGGGTTGTGCCCATTCATTTTAAGTTTCTAGGATAGAAAATGAAGTTAACCCATCTTCGTCAAGGGTCCACCCCAAGGGCAATGACCTATATTTGAGATGAATAGGTTCTCTAAACGAAAAGAAAATTATTGACCTCTTTATAAACTATCCTTTTTATTATCGTGCACTTGGCCTCTGAGAAATGCTACTTGTTTATCTTTTATCTAACACTCAGCACAGTCTTGTAGTATTCTAGGGTTTATGTTACTTATTTACTGCACTATTCTTGCAGATTTAAATGGTTTTCTTATTATTTAATAAAAAAATTTCTTGCGGAAAATACTGAAAAAGCAATGAAAGACGAAATTGTTAGTTACACAGGACTAGAGAATGAGAGTATAATAAGGGGAAAGATAGAATATGCCAACGGAAATATATAGAAAATGAATAACATTCCCATTAATCGTTCTTTATCTAAAGGATTGTGAGAATGAGTATTACAAACATTTATTTCTATATGTACAACTTAGTCTTAGAAGTAGTTTTTAGATACTTCTCCAAAAGTCCTCAAAACATATCTGTCTCTTACCCTATGCCAAACTTTTAAGTGTTTCATTTATTAATTTTTCTAAAGCTCTTTAATAATTTTATTTTTCCTAGCTTTTATAAATTTGATTTAATTTTGAAGCAATCTATGCAATGCAATCAGTATACATTTGGGAAAATCTGTTTGTAAAGACTGCACACTGAAACACATTTTATTGTGACTCAAGGTATTTAATTTTACAATTTCATGAAGAACACTGAATAGAAGAATAACCAGAAGAAACAGGAAGAAGAAATTATTTAAGTATAGATATACACAATTTTTAAATCTTGATTCTCAGTCATGCTTGTTGCCAACCAAAAGTCTAGCCAGATCTTAATAATTTGAATGCATTAGTAAAGAAAAAATTAGACCAACCATACTTGAATGTGAGAAAAGTGATTGGCAGCTTTCAGGGAAACTAAACCTTCACTACAGGAAATGAATGTCATTCCATTTTGATTTTACAAACAAATAGCTTAATTGAAAAGATTCTTAGTATGTTGGAAAAACTAAGCCACATTACATATTTATTGTTCCATAGACAATTCCTAAAGGAAGACTTGATAATGGAAAATCTAGCTAATAATCCTGAAATTAATCTGCATTCAAAATATTTATAGTTTTTCAGAAATTGGTTAGAATGTTAGTTTTTAAGTGCATGAATATGTGTGTGTGCACACATTTGTTATACATATGACATCATTTTTTTCAACTAAAAGTAATTTGTATTCTTTACTTATTTTATATATATTATAAATATATCAACATATTACTGATATAAGATATATGTAGGAATGGGTATGTGTTTATAAATATTTGTCTATTCACATATTTTATTTATTTATTTATATATTTATTTTTATTTTACATTTTATAAATATAAGGTCTTGCTATGTTGGCAGGCTGATCTTGAACTCTTGGCCTCATGCAATTCTCCTGCCACATCCTCCCAAAGTACTGGCATTACAGGTGTGAGCCACTGCACCTGGCTATTCATGTATTTTACATAACTGCTTTTCTAAATATTTCTACGTTTTGGGGGACCCTACTCTATTGTTTTTACAATCTACTCTCAGAAACCTACTCTTAAGTGATGAATATTAAAATGAACAAATATTCTTCCACAATTTTCTCTTCCAAATGACTCCCAGAAATTTCCTAAGGAAATTATTATGCCTTCCATTTAAAACAGTGTGAAAACCAAAGAACCGGTTAATATTTGTTTAATAAACTTTTGTTAAAATTTAAATTTTAAATAATTATTTGACATGACACTAAAACTGTTTATAGATAAGCATTGTTATAGGCGAGTTTGCCAAATGAGTTACATTTGACTTGTAGCGGTTGTCACACTGGCTGTTTGTTCTTCTGTCTCTCTGTGTGACAATTCCAAATTTCCTAGAGACCACATGGAGGACTTTCTGGAATTGTCCTATACTTGACATCTTATCCCTAACACATCTCCTCATCAAAATGTATCTTACCAATGCTTCCCAGTTTATTGATGCCAAGCTCTTTGCACTCCAAGTTTATTTTCTTGTTAAACATTTTGGTTTCACATATCTAGACAAACAGATTAAATTGACTTACCATAGAGTGGTACACATTCTAGAATCACTGTTTGGTCAAAAAGAAATACAAAGCATTTCCATTCTTTGTTTAGGGCATTTGAAAGACATGTCAAGTACAACATAATTTACAGTCCTCTACTATTATTATATTTTTCTCCTACTCTGTAGGTTGTCTGTTTATTGATTATTTCTTTTGCTGTGTGGAAGCTTTTTAGTTTAATTAGGTCACATTTATTATTTTTGTTTTTGTTGCATTTGCTTTGGGGGTCTTAGTCATAAATTATTTACCTAAGCCAATATCTAGAAGAGTTTTTCTGATATTATTTTCCAGAAATTTTATGATTTCAGGTCTTCAATTTAAGTCTTTGATCTATCTTGCATTGATTTTTGTATAAGGTAAGATATGAGTATCCAGTTTCATTCTTCTATATGTGGCTTGTCAGTTTTGCCAGCACCATTTATTGAACAGGGTATCCTTTCCCCAGTTTATGTTTTTGTATGTTTTGTTGAAGATCAGTTGGCTTATTTGCTGTTTTATCTGATATTTTTAAAAAGTCTACATGTGTCTTTATGGGTAAGGTGAGTTTCTTGTAGGCAGCAGATAGTTTGATTACGGCTGTATTCATTTTACCAATCTATATCTTTCAAGTAGAATATTTAATCTATTTATATTTAAAGTTAATATTGATATGCAAAGTTTTGTTCCTGTCATATTGTTAATTGTTTTCAAGTTTTTAAAATAAATTCATTGTTTTATTTTTTTTGTCTTTTTGACTTTGTGGTTTGATGAGAATCTGTTGTCAATTTGATTCCTTTCTCTTTTGCCTTTGTGTGATTGGTTTATAAGAGCTCTAAGTTTTATATTATCATGGGTTTTTATGATGG